>NW_006921970.1:879285-884420 GCF_000298275.1 Orycteropus afer afer | reverse complement strand
CCAGATTTCAAAACCTACTATACAGCCATAGTAGTCAAAACAGCCCAGTATTGGTAGGACAGACACATAGACCAGTGAATCAGAATTGAGAACCCAGAAATAGATCCATTGACCTATGGTCAGCTGATCTTTGACAAAGGGCTGAAATCCATTACATAGGGAAGAGATGGTCTCTTGAACAAATGGTGCTGGCAACACTGGAGATCTATTTGCAGAAAAAAGAAACAAGATCTGTACCTCACACTATACACAAAAACTAATTCCAGATGGATCAACGACTTAAATGTGAAACGTAGAACTATAAAGTTCTTCAGGGAAAAAATCCTCACTGACAGAACAGGTAAGGAGGGTGGGGGACAGTCCCCAGGTGGCAGAGAGCAGTGGTAGACAGGGCCGGTAGGAACAGGTAGGGGGATGCCCAGGAAATGATCTAGGTGGTTGGAACTATTGTTGCTTAATACATTCCAAGTTCCAAAAACTGACTTAAAAAGACTACCTTTTCAAACTCTTCAGGTGATTTGTTTACATACTTATTGTCTGTCTCCTATTATTAGCATATAAGCTACTTGAAGGCAGGAACCGTGAAATCACTAGTGCATAGAATAGAGACTAGGTCATAATAAGGACTGAATCTTTTCTACCTTATTAACAATCTATTGCAAACATCATTCAGTCTTGTGAAAATACTTTTAATTGACCACATAGCTTCATTATATGAATGGACCAGAGTTTATTTTACTAGCTACCTAATAACACATATGTAGGTTGCTCAAAGGATCTCTGGTGGTGCAACGGTTAAGGCATTTGCCTACTAAACAAAAGGTCAGTGCTTCCAACCTAGCCACTGCTCTGTGGAAAAACAAGAGGGCAATCCACTTTCCTACAGATTTGCAGCCTTGGAAAGCCAATGGGGGTCGCTATGAGTCAGAATCAACTTGATGGCAGTGAGGTTTTTGGAAGTAGCTCATAATTATTTTTGTGAAGACCAGCAAGACTGGTATGCATTTTATTATTTATTAATCATATGCAAATATGTAATGATTACTTTTATTTGTCACTTTGTTTAGGTTATGGTACCCAGTTGTTTGGTCAAACACTAGACTAGATGTTGCTGTGAAGGGGTTTACATGTGATTAACACTTAAATCAGTTGACCTTAAGCAAAGCCAATTACACCCCTACCCCATAATGAAGATGGGCCTAGATCCAAGTAGTTGATGGCCTTGAGAGCAGAAACTGAGCTTTCCCTAGGGAGAAGGATTCTGCCTTAAGGCTCACAGCTATCTTGCCAGAGTTTCTAGCCCTAACCTGGACCTAAAGACTTGCTAGCCTCCACAATCCTGTTAGCCAATTCCTTAAAATCTCTTATTTCTCTGTGTGTGTGTGTGTGTGTGTACATGTACGTGTACGTGTGTGTGTGTGTGTGTGTTTCTCTGTTTCTTGTAGAACCCTGACTAATACTGAGTACAACTGTTGGATAAAATCCTAGAAGTGGAATAGTTGAACTGAAGAGCATGTGCATTTTTTTGTTGATACAATTTGCCAAATTACTCTCTCAAGAGATTGTTACAATTTAAATTTCCTACAACAATGTATGAGAATAAGTAGTTTCATAGATTCTCATCAACACTATGTGGACAAAATAGTGTTTTCATTTTTCCTATGATAAGTTTGTGAACATTTTTAAACATTTAAAAATCAACGCACTTTTTGCTGTTGAATGGTCTTTTAAATATTAAGATTTTATTGATTTATGGAACTAGATTATTATCACAATGAATAAAATAGCCTTTGCTTTCTCTTTAACTAGGCTTTAGTGTTTTTCTACACACTGACAATTTTAATTTTTGCACAGATTTATCTTTTTTTTCCTCACATGAATGTTCAGTTTACTTATGTGTCTAGAAAGGCTTTCCCTTTTCAAGATTATAACAAATTAGTGTCACATGTTTTCTATTATTTATTTTATTGTTTCATTGCTTCATCTTTTCATTTCTTTACACTGATTTTGTAGTCATTAAAAAATTTATATCCATGTAAGAAATGTAGGAATCCATTTTCCCTCTATACAGCTAGCCCGTAATCCCAGTTTTATTTATTCTATAGTATTTCTTTTCCAAATTATATGGAATTCCATTACGAACTAAACTAACTCTGTCTCTCTCTCCTCTTCCTCTTTCTCTGTGTGTGTGTTTGTGTGTCAGGTAGATATAACTGAGATCATTATAATTTTAAAACATATTATGCAAGAATAAACTATACCTTTCTACAAAATTATTTTTGTGCCCCTACATATTATTTAAAAGATTTTTTCCTTTTTTTACATTTACTACTATGTTTATTATCTTTTATTTTTTGCTATTTGTGTATAGGACTATTTTTTGCTACTGTGATGTGAATATTTATTCCATGATACATACTTTTAATATCTTCCCATTTGTTTCTGATAAGACTACTGATTTGTATATATTGTTTTCAACCAGCTTACTATGTTCTCTTATTATTTATAACATTTTTAAAATTTATTCATATATTTTGCAAAAAATTACATTTTAACATTTTTTTTGCATCTTATATTTTAAACTGTGAATTGACTTTCATTACATTTATGATGACATAAACCCACCAGCCACTCCTCGGAAGGAAGGTTGGGCAATCCTACTTCCGTAGTGATACTGCCTCAGAAACCCAAGGAGGGGTCGCTATGAGTCGGGGCCAACTCGACGGCACATAACAACAACAACAACAATGGAAGTTTTAGTTTTAGTATGGTCAATTTTATCAGTCTTTCTTTCTTTTGGTGGATCCTTTAATGTCTCTTTGTACCTTGTCTAATGTCTTTTAATTTTCAACCATTATTTATCAAAATATTCACACAGTATTGACACAATTAATAAATCACAAGTTTATAAACTTAAATAATTAAATAACTCCAAACATTTGAACATTTATTACAAACTTAGTTAATTGCATTGTTCAATTAATCTAATATATAATCTAATAATTAATCTAATATATTGTTCAAATATATCAGTTTCTCTTAAATGCTGTGGACACTTTAAACTAGAAAAAAAAAAAAGACACTTCCAAAAAAATTATAGCAAATGGATACAAAATTGCTAATATCATGTATTTAAATTAATGTATTTATATTTAGTGTTCTTATTCTTACTCTTATCTCTTCTTGCAGTTAAAAAATTTGTTTCCCTAACCTTGAGAGTTAGGA
The DNA here is from genome assembly GCF_000298275.1 of Orycteropus afer afer. NCBI lineage: Eukaryota > Metazoa > Chordata > Mammalia > Tubulidentata > Orycteropodidae > Orycteropus > Orycteropus afer. Next base: position 881,195 of record NW_006921970.1, on the reverse strand, counting down.
TAACCTTGTCAGGGAAGCTGAGACAGCAGATAAGAATTACAGATGGTATGTGACCGAAGAAACATTTGTTTGTGCCTCTTATGGTCATTCTAACCTAGTCTGATATCTAGCTGGCAAATTCCTTCTGGGTGATTAAAACCAATTGCCATTGAGTCAATTCTGACTCATAATAACACTATAGGATAAAGTAGAAGTGGCCCATAGGGTTCCCAAGGCTGCAAATTTTACAGAAGCACACTGCCTTATCATTTTCTCCAGGAGTGACTGCTGGGTTCAAACAGCTGACCTTTTGGTTAGTACCTTAACCAATTAAACTTTATTTATTATGAGGAGAACAGTCCAAAATTTGAATTTAATAACCAAAAGGTTACCTTACTTATCTAGTGTTATCATAGCAAAAATACAACAAGTGGGTGACATTAAAGAACAGAAATTTATCTTCTCACAGTTAAGGAGGCTAGGATATGTCACTAGGGGAAGGACCTTGCTTGTCTATTTCAGTTTCTAGTAATTTTCAGCATTCTTTTAGCTATATCTGTCTCCTTAGTTTGCTTTCTTCTTCTCCCTGTGTGTGGTTATCTCTGTATCTTTTCATAACTCAGAAGTGAGCTCTGGTGGTACAGTGCCTAAAGCATTTGACTGCTAACCAGAAGGCTGGTGGTTCAAATCCACCAGTCACTCCTCAGAAGGAAGACTGGGAATCTACTTCGGTAGAGATATCCCTCGGAAACTCAAGGAGGGGTTGCTATAAGTCAGTATCGACTCCATGGCAGTGAGGTTTTTTTTTTTTTTTTTTTTTTTTTTTTTCTTTTCCTCCTACTAGGTTAATATCAAATTAACAAAACAAAGAAACCCTATTTCCAAACAGTATGATATTTGTTTCTGTAACCTTACACTGCTCTAACAGAAAACACCACAGATGAGTAGCTTGAACAAACAAGAGTTTATTCTCTTACAATTTTGGAGGCTAGAAATCTGAGTTCAAAGTGCCAGGCTCTAGGGGCTGGGTGTAAGCCCCTCGACCTTGGGCTTCTGCTCTGCCTCTTGCTCCCATCCAACTGAAACTGGAGGTTTTCTTCACTCAGCCAGCTGCTGGCTGCTGAGGCTGACGAACCCAATGTTGACAAGTAAAAAGGCACCGTCCTGATATTACCAAACTACATGGCAGGCCATTGATTCAAGTCCATTAAGAGTCCCATGATTGGCAGTCAACATGGCAGGCTGCTGAATAACAACTTAGCTACATGCAGGACTCAAGTGTGCCAAAAGTTACAGACCATTCCTAAAGTTTTCCCTTATACAGTGGGAGCAGACCACATCCCTAAAGCAGCTACTCAGTTGCTCACAGTAGATTCCACCATGGAGTTGATTACCAGTCTCATCATGGGGAATACTACATCCAGCTGCTCAGCCACTCAAAACCAGGCCCAGCAAGTTGACACACAACCTTAGCTACCACAATATCCATAGGCATAAGGATCCAGAGTCCAACATATATTTGGGGAGAAACAATTAAATCCATAACAGATATATACCATTGTGATCTTAGTGTTGTTATTTCTAAGTTAAATTTGATCTGAACCAGTTATTAAATATAAAGATTTTAATCAATTTCTTATATCAAAGCTATATATTTTCCCTCTAATAAACTAAGAACCACAATATTGACATATTTATGAGTTTTTTCTTTATTTAACCATTGATTTATTTTGTTTTGACATCTGTCATGTATATTGATCTATTTCAGTATTCTCTATTGTTATGCCTATTTCTACAATACCACAATACTTTAGTAAATACAACTTTAAACAAATATTGTCCCACCACTAATGGCAAAGTTCAACAAGACAGAAAATAACAAATGCTGGCAAGGATGTGGAGAGATTGAGACTCTCAAACACTGCTGGTGG
>NW_006921970.1:866022-874155 GCF_000298275.1 Orycteropus afer afer | reverse complement strand
ATATAGTATTTCTTAAGTAATACCCCTAAAATTCTTCATTTCAAAATTGCTTCGGTTATTCTTGACCCTAATTTTTCCACATAAATATTGTTAAATTTTCTAAGTTCTATGAAATGTTCAAATTGAATTGATCTATGCCATCATAAATATCTTCATGAAATTCTTTTCATATTTCATCATTTAATATTATATTTACTTTAAGATTTTCTTAGATATCCTTTATGAAATTAAGAAAGTTTCCTTTTATTCTTAGTTTGCTAAGGGTTTATATTATAACTCATTTTTACATAATTTCATTTTTTTTCTTTAAACCCATTGGTTCTCATTTTCATGCTGCATTCTTTATTTCATAGATTCTTGTTCTATTTTTTGAGTATTATTCCTTTAGTTATCACTTTGTATTCTAAATATAGTTACATGAAGGACTTTTTTCAGTTTACTTATTGTTTTCATTTCTTCTTAGATAAATTTATATTTTGATTATTGATTTTTATTTATTCTCTAACTAGATTTATTCAAATATTTAAAAATGCTCCTGGTATACTCATCTTGAGTAGCATGATTCTATTTTTCTATGAAGTAGTTAAAATTGCATTTTGCCATCAGTTAAAAAGAGAACAGTGGGTTAAACAAAGGAAGGGTTTGCTTTTCTTCCCTAACCAATGCATAGAGATAGGAAGCTGTACCTTGTATAATAGCACAAGGATGACATCAAGGAAGCTGGCTCTTTCTTCATAAACTGTCATCCTCATTGTTGTTATTTCCTATGTTCAGGTAGATTTATCTCTCAGTGACCCTAAAAACAGAGCAGAACCTCCTCAAAGGATTTCCAAGGATGTAATCATTATAAAAACAGACTGCCACATCTTTCTCCCAAGGAACTACTGCTGCATTTGAACTACTGACCTTTTTATTACCAGCCAAGTCCTCAACTGCACCACCAGAGATCCTTCTGTAATCCTTAATGTAGGTTTCTTTTTTTATACTCATGGTCCCAATATAACCGTTGCCCTTTCAATTAACATGTTATTTTTTGAGGCAGAAATAATGAAAATGACCAAAGAATTTTCTTCTGGTAAGGTGATATTTTATTGAGATGCCCTCACCCAATTCTAACACTTTTATCTCAATAACTAGAAAAGTGTCACATAATCTTGAGGTAAATTAGGCTGAGAATTCAAACATTATGATTTACCTAATCTGTCTTTGTTGTTAAGTGCCATTGATTTGGCTCCAACTCATAGTGACTACGTACAACGGAAGGAAATACTGCCCAGTCCGACAGCATCCTCACAATCTTTGCTATGCTTGAGCTTATTGTTGCAGCCACTGTGACAATTCATCGCGCCTAGTGGCTTCCCTTTCTCACAGACCCTTTACTTTACCAAGCATGATATCCTCCTCCAAGAACTGGTATCTTCTGACAACATAACCAAAGTACGAGAGACGAAGTCTGGCCTTTTTTGTTTCTAAGGACCATACTGACTGTACTTCTTCCAAGACAGAGTTGTTCATTCTTCTGGCAGTGCATGGTGTTTTCAGTATTCTTTGCCAACATTACAATTCAAATGCATCCATTCTTCTTCAGTTTTCTTTATTCATTGTTAAGCTTTTACATGCACATGAAACTATTGATCAGGCACACCTTAGTCTTCAAAGTGACATCTTTGCTCTTTAACATTTTAAAGAGATCTGTTGCAGATTTTTGCAATGTAGTATGTCATCTGATTTGACTACTGCTTCCATGGGTGTTGATTGTGGATACAAGTAAAATGAAATCCCTGACAACTTCAATCTTTTCTCCATTTATTATAATGTTGCTTACTGGTCCAATTGTGAGGATTTTTTATTTCTTTATATTGAAATGTAATCCATAAGGCTGTATTATTTTTCATCATTAAGTTCTTCAAGTCATCTTCACTTTCAGTAAGCAAGTTTACATCATAGCATATTACAGGGAGTTAATGAGTCTTGCTTCAGTCTTGATGCCGTGTTCTTCTTCATATAGTTTAGTTTCTCAGACTATTTGCTCAGCATACAGATTGAATAAGTACAGTGAAGAATACAACCCTGACACACATCCTTCCTGATTTCAAACCTTGCAGTATCCCCTTTTTCAGTTCAAACAACTGCCTCTTAGTCTATGTACAGTTTCCTCAGGAGCACAATTAAGGGTTCTGGAATTCCCATTCTTCACAAAGTCATCCATAATTTTTTATGATCTGCACAATCAATGCCTTTGCATAGTCATAAGACATAAATAAACATCTTTCCGGTATTCTTTTCTTTCACCAGGATCCATCTGTCACCAGCACTGGTATCTTTCATTCTACACCATTCTCTGTGTCCAGTCTCAACTTCCAGAAACTTCCTGTCAATATGCTGCTGCAACCATTTTTAAATTATCTTCAACAAAATTTTACTTGTTTGTGATAGTAATGATATTGTTCAATAATTTCCACATTCTGTTGGACCACTTCTCTTTGGAATGGGCATAAATTTGGATCTCTTCTAGTCAGTTGACCAGGTAGCTGTCTTTCAAATTGCTTGGCATAAATGAGTGAAATCCTCCAATGCTGCATCTATTTGTTGAAACATCTTAATAGTTGTTATATCAATTTCTAAACCATTGTTTTTTTTCATCCATGCTTCAGTGTAGCTTTGACTTCTTCCTTCAATACTAGTGTTTTCTGATCATATGCTACTTCCTGAAATTGTTGAATGTTGACCAATTCTTTTTGGCATGGTGATTGTGTATCCTTCAATCTTCTTTTGATGCTTCCTGCATCATTCAATATTTTGCCCATAGAAACCTCCAATTTTGCAACTCAAGTCTTGAGTTTTTTTTCTTTAGTTCTTTCAGTTTGACAAATACTGTTCTAACAGTGTTCTAATTGCAGGTCTTTGCACATTTCATTATGATGTTTTACCTTGTCTTCTCCAGCTGTCCTTTTTAATCTTATGTTTAGCTTTTTTATTTCATTTCTTCTATTTGCTTTAGCTACTCTACACTTAAGAGCAAGTTTCAGATTCTCTTCTGACATCCATTTCTGTCTTTTCTTCCTTTCCTGTCTTTTTAATGACTTTATGCTTTCTTCATACTTCCTACAACTCATCTGATCTCCAGTCATTGGTGTTCAATGTGCTAAATCTATTCATCAGATGGTCTCCAAATTTAGGTGGAGTATAACCAAGGTTGTATTTTGGCTCTTGTTCTGAGTACTAAGTGTGTTAATTACTACTTTGTGTCAGTGTTCCATCTTCCTCTTGGTTGATAAATCTAGAAAATGCATTTTTGTAAACTAACCTCTAAGTGCATGTTCACACACACTCATATACATGTATCTATTTATTTCTGTATCAATATATGTATGAAATGAGTTGTATTTTTTTAAGTGTCCATACTAGTCAGTCTCAATGGCACTTACAACAACAACAACATACTAATAGATCTGACTGCAATCCAGCACTACAGGATTTAGCCTACCTTTCTCCATTTCTTTATTTGTAACATCTTTCTAGGACCATGAGAAATCTCTCTCATTATCTGTTTGTTTACTTAATTCTAGCATACAATTAAACTAGCTTCAGAATTACTTAAACATAGTCTTGTGAGAAACAAATTTACCATCTAGAGTACAATATTTATACACAGTTTCCAGTATCCTTACAATATCCACTCAAAACTCTTTTTGCTAAAGTTGTTAGATCAGTTCTTTCTTCTCTATCTTCTTCAATGTGATTGTTATTCATTTGTAATGCACCCCCATTCCATGTGCTAGTTGACTTTTTGAAATTTACTTAGAACAATTCATTCTTTAAGATCTACAGTTCTATGTTGTTGTTGTTGTTATGTGCCATCGAGTCAGCCCAACTCATAGCAACCCCTCCTTGGGTTGCCGAGGCAATATCACTACGGAAGTAGATTGTCCAACCTTCCTTCCAACAGTTCCATGAGTTTTCAAAAATGTATAGAACTGAATCTAAAACCACAATTGCATGCAAATCATTTCACCAACCTCAACATCCCCTTGTACTGTCTCTTTGTAGTAAACCATTAACAAAATTTCAAGCTTTAACAACCTTTTTTTTTTTTTTTTTTTTACATCACCATAGTTTTTCCTTTCCCAGAGTTTCAGATAAATTGAATCACACCATATGTATCATTTCAGGTCTAGAAAATGCATTTAAGACTTATTCACATTGTTGTGTGAATAAGTACTTTATTCCTTTTTATTGGTGAGTAGTATTCCACTATATATATGAGCCACAATTTATTCATCCATTCATTAATTGAATTGCATCTGGGTTGTTTCCACTCTGGGAAATTTTAAATAAAATAATATTTTATTGTGTTTTTGCTGAAAGTTTACACTATAGATTAGGATACCATTCAACAATTTCTGCACAAATCGTTCAGTGGCATCAGTTACATTCTTCACAATGCATGGATATTCTCATTATTTTGGTTCTAGTTGTTCAGTTTCTAGTAATCTACTTTCCCAGTCTCCTTACCTTCTTATTTTTGTTTTAAAGTAATTGTTGACCATTTGGTCTCTTAGAGATGATTTTTCAAGGGAGCATGGTGTTCACAGGTGATATTCTTTACTTTGTGAACCATTCTGTTATTCAGCTAGATGGTCTAGGAGGTAGCTTTAGTTCAAAGTTTGAAGAGTATCTGGGCATTAGTCTCGAAGATACCTCTAGTCTCAATCAGTTTGGTAAATATGGATATTTTAAGAATTTGAGGTTCTGTTCCTTTATGTCCATTCTATCAGGATCCATCTATTGTGGCCTTGATGAGAATGGTCATAGTGGTAACTGGGAACCATCTAGTTCTGGTTTCAGGTTTTTGTGTTAGATTGGGTTCTCTAGAGAAACAAAACCAGTAAGGCTCATAGAGAGTGAGAAAGAGAAATTTATGTTAGGAAAGTGACTCACACACTTATAGAAGCTGGCAAGTCTAGAGTTCTTGGATCAAATGTCAAGCTGGAGGCTTTTCCCGACTCTCACAGCTGCAGGGGCTGAGGAGCTCAAGGTTGGCAGGCAGTATACTGGCTGATGACTCCAACAAATGATGAATCCAAGATCTCCAGGCCGAATGGTGGATTGTTCACTCACGGACAGATGTAGGCAGCACAACAGAATCCCGATCCACAGAAGAGTGTCTCTTTTCCCAGGATGTCCATAAATATACTGGCCACACCCCTGAGGAAACTCCCTTTCAACAGATTGGCTGCTCAAAACATATTCATCTGATCCCATCATGGGAATAACCACATCACAACTGCTTAAACTACACGGAATTGTGGTTCAGCCAGTTGACACACAGCTCTAACTATCACAGTTTGATAAGGCCATATTTTGTGTGGACAGCTATTCCTGTAAATTAATTTCTTCTGAGACTTCTGTTTCTTTCTTCCTTTTGCTCCAGACAAGTAGAAACCAATGGTTATATCTTAGATGGCCATTTGCAAGCTTTTAAGATCCCATATACTACTGAACAAGCTGGAACATAAACTTATTAGCTATAATATGCCAATCGACCAAGTTGTCCCACAAGACTATGGTTCTAAGCCTTCAAACTCAGAAAATCAATCCTATGAGGTGTTTGATTATATCTAAAAGCTATCCATAACTGTGCCCTCTATGGATTTTATTATATATTTGAATATATATGCATGTACACACATATATGCATATACATATCTATATATACACACGGGAGCTCTGGTAGCGTAGTGCCTAAGGCACTTGACTGCTAACCAGAAAGCTGATGGTTCAAACCCGCCAGCCACTCCTCAGAAGGAAGGTGGGGTGATCTATTTCCATAGTGATACAGCATCAGAAACCCAAGGGGGGGTCGCTATGAGGAGGGTCTGACTCGATGGCACATAACAACAATATATACACACATATATATTCACATATACATATTTATACACATATATGCATACATACATACGTATATGCCCACACATATATTTTTTTTATTGTTGCTGTTGTTTCAAAATTTCTGTGCTACAGCAATTACCAAAAGGTCATTTTTTCTTCTGTATGTCTTAATGACATCATTTACCTTGGTCAAGCTGTGAACATTGTACCTATATTCAGTATTATGTTTTCCATCACCAAAAATAACAAGTGTCTACTATCTAGAGCATGATTTCTCCTCTTGTCCCCCACTTATCCTTGGTAATCATGAATGAATATTGGTCTTTGGATATATACTTATCTTTTTTATAAAAGTGAGATCACACAATATTTCTTTGGTGAATGACTTACTTCACTCAGCATGTCTTTGGGATTCAGCCATGTTAATAGAAATTTTAAGGACTCATAATTCTTTATGACTATATGGTATTCCATTATATTTATGCACCACAGTTTGTTTATTCATTCATCTGTTTATGACTGTTTGTTTCCATCATTTTGCTATTGTGAATGGTGCTGCAATGAATATAGGTGTGCATATGTTTGTCCATGTCTTTTCTACTAGATCTCTAAGATATATATCTAGAAATGGGATTGGTGGATCACAAGGTACTTCTATTTCTAATTTGATGAGGAAGAGTCATACAATTTACCATAATAATAGTGCCATTTTATAATCCCTCAAGCAGTGGATAAGTGTTCCAATCTCTGGCATCTTCACCAGTATTTGTTGGTTTCTGTTTTTCTTTTATCAGTGCCATTTTTGCAGGGTGAGATGATATCTCATTGCAGTTTCAATTTGCAGCTCTCTAATTGCTAATGAAGGAGCCCTGGTAATGCAGTGGTTAAAACAGTTGGCTGCTAACCAAAGGGTTGGCAGTTTGAACCTACCTGTCATTTTGTGGGAAAAAGATGTGACAGTCTGCTTCCACAAAGATTTACAGCTTTGGAAAACTTGTGGAACAGTTCTACTGTCTTAAGGTTTGCTATGAGTCAGAATTGACTCGACAGCAATGGGTCTTTTGAGTTTGGAACGGCTAGTGATAGCAAAGGTCTTGCATGTGTTTTCTGGCTGCTTCAGTGTCCCTTTTGGTGAAGTGTCTGTTGATGAACTTTGCCCTTTTTCAGTTGAGTTGTTTTTCTTCTTGTGTTTGAGTTTTTGAATTTTTAAAATATATTTCAGAGATTAGATTCTTATAGGATATGTTGTTGCCAAAGTCTTTTTCCTAGTCTGCAGGTTGTCTTTTTATTCCTTTGATAAAATCCTTTGATGAGCTTAAGTATTTAATTATTATGTAGTCCCAGTTATCTATTTATTTGCTGTTTATGCATTTGTAATAGTGTTTGATAATTTATTTTTATAATTATATATTATAACTTTGTCCATATATTTTCCTCAAAGAAGATAACAGTTTTACCTTTAACATTTAGGTCTTTGATCCATTTCAGTCATTTTTTGTGAATGGTATGAGGCTTGAGTCTTCTTCATTTTTCTGCAAGTGGATACCCAATTATGTCAGAATCATTTGTTAAAGATGTGGTTTCTTCCCCATTCAATGGACTTTAACTCCAGTAGTGCATAAATGGATGGTTACATTACTGGGTTCTAAATGATATTCCACTGGTCTATGTGTCTATCTTTGAACCAGTACAGTTTTTGATAGCTGTAGTTATTCAATATGTTTTGAGGTCAGATAATGTGAGGCCTCTTAATATGTTCTTCTTCAATATTGCTTTGGCTCTTTGGAGACTAGTCCCTTTCCATATAAAGGTGATGATTAAATTTTTCATTTAAGCAAAGAATGTTGTAATTTAGATCTAGATTGCATTGTATTTATAGATCACTTTGATATTTTTTCACAACATTAAGTTTTCTAATCCATGAGCATGAAATGTCCTTCCATTTATGTAGGTATCTTTTAGTCTCTTGTAGTAATATGTTTTATAGTTTTCATTGTATAAGACTTTTACATCCCTGATTAGGTTTATTCCTAGGTAATTTGTCATTTGGGAATGATACTGTTGTGATAGTTGGAGCTGTGTGTCAGCTTGGCTGGACCCCAGTTCTGTGTGGTTGTTCCCATGATGGGATCAGATGACTGTGTTCTGAGTGGCCAGTCTTCCCAAGGGGAGTTTCCCTAGGGGTGTGGCCTGCTTCCAAGATAACCAGGGACATCCTGGGAAGACACACATTCTTTG
>NW_006921970.1:843550-864542 GCF_000298275.1 Orycteropus afer afer | reverse complement strand
AGGGATAGTTTTACCTCTTCTTTTCTAATTGTACATTCTTTATTTCTCTTTCTTGCCTTATTTCTCTGACTAGGACTTTCTGTACAAGATTCAATAACAGTGGTGATAATGGACATCCTTGTCTCATTCCCATTCTCAAGGGGAAGTTTTATGTTTTTCTCCATTCAGATTAATGCTGGCTTTGCATATATGCCCTTGATTATGTTGAAGAATTTCCTTTCGAGTCTTAATATGCTGAGTTATTATTAGAAATATGTGTTAGATTTCATCAAATGCCCTTTCTCCATCAATTGAGATGATCATTTGATTCTATTCCTTTGCTTTATTAATGTGATGAATTGCATTAATGGATTTTTCTAATGCTGAACCACTCTTGCATTCCTGGGAGGAATCCCACTTGATTGTGACATTTTTTTTTTTTTTTTTAACTAGATTGTTTAATTCTGTTTGCTACAATTTTGTTTAGAATTTTTGCATCCATATTCACAGGTGATATCGAGAGCTCTGTGGCTTAGTGCCTAAGGCATTTGACTGCTAACCAGAAGGCTGGTGATTCAAACTCACCAGCCACTCTTCGGAAGGAAGGTTGGGCAATCTACTTCTATGGTGATACCACCTCAGAAACCCAAGGAGGGGTCACTATGAGTTGGATCCAACTCCATGGCAGTAAGTTTTTTTTTTTTTTTTAATTGGTCTGAAATTTCCTTTTTTGTATGATATCTTTACCTGATTTTGGTGTCAGGATGATGCTGGCTTCATGGAAGGAGTTAGGGAATATCCCTTCCTTCTCTATGTTTTGGAAGAGTTTGAATAGAATTGGGGTCAAATCTTCTCTGAATGCTTGGTAAAATTTCCCAGTCAAGCCATCTGGTCCTAGGCATTTTGTTGTTGTTGATACTTTTTTGATGACATAATCAATCTTTTCTTTCATTATGAGTTTGTTTATATTTTCTATCTCTTATTATTATTTTTTTAAATATTTATGTAGGTAGTTGGCTTCTAGGATTCATTCATTTCTTGTAGATTTTTATTGGAGTACAATTTTTCATAATATTCTGTTATCCTCTATCTCAGTTGGCTCTGTTATAAAGTGTCCAGTTTTGGTTATTTGCATTTTCTTATTTTTTTTTTTTTCTTTTTCAGTCTTGCCAGTAGTTTCTATATTTCATCTATCCTTTCAAAGAACCAGTTCTGGTCTCGTTCATTCTATATACAACCATACATAGCTTAATGTTCACAATATGCTCTGTGTGATAGGATGTTACATGATTTGGATGTTGTACAAACATGATATTATATATATTATTATATATATTATATATGTATCTGGTAGTTCCCAGATTATGAATGAATTCTGTCCCTGAGTCTATCTTTGAGTCAAATTTGTATGTAAGTCAGAACAGTTAAGCATGTTTGTATCTAACATCAATTAGTGGAAGATCTGCCTTAGTATATGGTATATAGTTCACATTTCTATGCATAAAAAAAATATTAAAGAAACACTTATAGATAGACTAAAACATCTTTAATATAATAATATAGTAATAATAATAATGCTTTTAGGAACATCTCAAAGCAGTGTCCATTTGTTATTGCAAACCATTTTATGTACCTTAAATTTTTAATATATATTTTTTTTAATTTTAAAAATATATTATGGAGGTTGGGACCATGGACATATATGCAGTTGGACATTGCCCAAATAAATTTTATTTGGTGGATGTTTGCATTGTTTTCTGTTTTCTGCTTTATTTATTTATGATCTCTATTTTTCCTTTTTCTTGTAGCTTTGGTCTTCCTTTAGTCTTCTTTTTCTATTTGTTCAAATTGTTGTGTTTTGTTATTAATTTTTGGTCTTTTTTTCGTTTTTAATATAAGCATTCATTGCTATGAATTACCCTCTTAGCACTGCTTTTAGTGAGTACCAAAAATTTTAGTATGTCATGTTTTCATTTCATTTGATTCTAAGTATTTTTTAATTTCCTTTGTGATTTCTTTTACTCAATAATTTTTTAGCAGTATATTGTTTGGTTCCCATGTTTTTTGTTTTATTTTTTCATTATTCTTCCAGTTATTGATTTCTAGTTTTATACTTTATGGTCAGAGAAGATACCGTGTATGATCTCAATATTTTTAAATGTATTGAGCTTTTCATTGTCCCCTAAACTGTGGTCTAGTCTTGAGAATGTTCATTGGAGAAGAATTTGTATTATATTGTTCTGCTATTCAGCGGTGTGTTCTATATATGTCTGTTAGGTACAGTTGGTTATTCATAATAATGTTATGTCTTCTGTATCTTTACTGATTTTCTTTCCAGTTGTTTTATCTATCATTGAAAGTGGTGTGTTGTAATCTCTTACTATTATTGTAGATCTGCCAATTTTTCTCTTGGAAAAATGGTTGCATAAATATTTCTAATTGGTATGTCTGCTTGGTAAATTGTCCTTTTTATCATTATATAATTTCTGTATTTGTTTCATAATGGAATTTGACTTAAAGTCTATTTTCTCAGATATTAATATTGCCATTCCTGTTATCTTTTAGTTACTGTTTGCGTGATAAGTTTTTCTTCCTTTTTTAAATTTTGTACCTGATTTGTCTGTCTCTTGATGGAGCATTTAATCATTTACATTCAGTGAGATTATCAATAGGAAAGAATTTACCACAGCCACTTCAATATGCTTTTTTTTTTATATAATGTTAATGGTTTTTTGTTCATTTCTGTGCTGAGTTCTTTTTGTATATGGACTTTCTTTTCCTTTCATTTATTGTTATTTTTTGTGTTTACTGAGTCTTTGTTTCTCTTCAGTATTTTTGAGAGTAGATTTGTTAATTTTCTTTGTGATTATCATGAGGTTTCCATTTAACATCATACATTTAAAACAATTGGTTATATCTTTTAAAAAAAAGAAAAAATATTGTGATTTGGTTGCAAATTTACAAAGCAGATTTATTTTACTCACAAGAGTTTGTGCACATTTCATTTCATGCCCCCAATTACAATCCCAACAATAAAAAGCTCTCCTCTCATCTCCTCCCTGTGACTTCCCTTTCCTTGTTCTCTTTTTATCCATGCATTCCTGTCTGTCCAGCTTTCCCTCTATGGAAATGCTGCCCTTCTGATGTTTCATGGTTGCTTAATCTAAGGGACACATATCCCTAGGGCAGGTGGGTGCAATTCCCCAGGGTAGGTGTTCTGCTTGTAGGTCTTTCTGCTGTTTGGCTTAGAGTTAATCCACAGAAGTGAGTCCAGTTCCAGGCCCAAAGGATAACCTGGAGCTTTAATCTTCAGGGTTCTACCACCTTCTATCTGACCAGTAATTTTGTTCATCTTGTTTTTTTGAATTTTGTTCTACATTTTTCCCTCTCACTCTATGCAGGAATTCCAATTGTGATCTCTTTCTGAGTGGTTGGCTCTGGTAGCCAGGCATCATCTAGTTCTTCTGGTCTCAGGGTCATGAAGGCTGAGGTCCCTGTAGCCATATCTTTGGACTAATTTTTTCCATATGACTTTGCAACCTAAATTTCCATCAACAAATGAATGAATAAACAAACTATGGTACATTCACACAATGGGATATTATGCAACATGAAAGAATAACAAAGAATCCATGAATCTCTTAATGTGGATGAATTTAAAGGACATTAATCTGAGTGAAATTAGTCAATCACTTAAAGGTAAATATTGTATGAGTCCATTATTATAAAAAGTCAAGTACAGGTTTATACAGGTAAGGAAAATTACTTTGTTGGTTACCAGGGATGGGAGGAAAGGTGAGGGAAATTTTCTGACTAGTTAAGAGTGATGTGTTGATTTGGGTGAAGGGAAAAGCAATATAACGAAAGGACATGACCAGCATCATGTCAATAGGGAAAAGCAGGACACAAAAATATGCACAAAAGATATGGGCAAAGAGGCAGATACTAATATAATGCAGAGTAGTGCATTACCAGTGGCAACAAACACAAACCTACGGTAAATACATAGACAGGTGAGAAGATCAGGGGTGGATAGGTGAACAAGAATATACCCATGGCCGAGGATACATTTGGCTGAGGATGTACTTATATATGTATATGTGCTACAAAAATATCCATATATGTTACAGAATTAACAGGGGACAAACTTGGAGTAGCTTTGCAGTAACAACAAAACACCTTGAGGTAAAGAGTCATGGGCTTGAGGACTCAGTACCATGATCTCAAGAAACATCAGGCTCAATTGGCACAGCATAGCACATAAAAATTTTGTTCTACACCCTATTTTGGCAAGTAGTGACTAGGGTCTGAAAAGCTTTCAATCACCCATCTAAGATGCAACTATTGGTCCTCCCTCATTTGGAACAAAGAATAATGAAGAAAATCAGAGTTGGATATGTCTTGTATTTGGCTAAAGTTCCTCACCATATGGAAGTTCTGTAACTATATCAATCATTCCTCATTTTGCTTAGATCTTATCATTGGCTACAACCCTGTATCTCTTGATTACCTGTAATCATTTTTTAACATTATTTTACTGCTGTTATGTTTTCACTTGGCTTGGTATTAGAGTGATGCTGTCATGTGTCTTTACCTCACATTGTTATCTGAAGGGATTCTATCTGAAGGGATTCTTGTATAATTTCTTATAGGGATAGCATGACGGTTGCAAATTACCTTAGTTTCTAATTTCTCCCTCATATTTAAATGACAGTTTTGCTGGTTATATAACTCTTAGTTAACAGGGTTTTTGTTTGTTTGTTTTTCAGATTTTTGTATAGACGATACTATTGCCTTCTTGATTGCACAGTTTCTGATGAAAAATCAGTGCTTAATCTTATAAGGGTCCCTTTGTAGGTGATATTTAGCTTTCCTCATGCTGTTGTCAATATTCTTTGTCTTTAGATCTGGAAAGTTTAAGTGTGATATATTTCAGTGAATTTCTCTTGAGGCCTATCTTATATGAAGTTCACTGAGCTTCTTGGATGAAAATCTTCTCATCTTTTATGATGTTTTTGAAGTTTTCTCCCATTATGTCTTCCAAAATTATATCTGTACTTTTATCCTCTCTTCCTCTTCTGGGATTCCTAATATGCATATAGTCTCCTTGATGGTTAGCCATAAAAACCCATAGGATTTTTTAAGTTTTCTTTAATCTTTTTTTTCTTTTCATTTTGTTCCTCCTATACAATAATATCAAAGGTTTTGTCTTCTATTTCACTGATTCTTCCTTCCATTCTTTCAATTCTACTTCAGTGTTCATTCATTATTTATTTGTATTATTTTATTTCTAACCTTCTGAAATTCTAGTTTTTTTTTTTTTATTGAGTTTGCCATTTTGTTCTTGAATTACTTTTCTGAATTCATCTAGAATTTTTTCCATGCTTTCCTTGGTACCTTTGAAATCCATTAATACCAGCTTTTTAAGTCTTAGTCAGGTAGTTCCACTATGTTTTCTTCCTCACAGAATTTATTTTTTAATATTTTTTTTATTTCTTTTATACAGATATTTGGGGATTGCTGCGCATACATAGTAGAAGTATATTTAATTTTCTTTAAAGTAAAATACCAAGATATTTTTCCAAAGTACTATACCATTTGCTTTCCCTCAAAATTTTATCACTCTTTCAATTACTCTAAATCTTAAGCAGTTATTTATACATGTTTAATCAGTTTTAGTCACATCAATGGATATGTAGTGATATCATATTTTAATTTGTAGTTTCCTAGTAAGGTGTGTTTGACTTAAGCCATGGTCTTTTCCATCATCTCATATGCATGCAAAGCTAGATGATGAGAAAAGAAGACATAAGAATTGATGAATCTACACTGGTGTTGGTGAAGAATATTGAATACAATTTGGATTTACAGAAAAAGAAATGAATCAGTCTTAGAAGAAATAAAACTGGAATGCTCCTTAGAAGCAAGGATAATAGGATTCTGGAATGCTTACATTGCAACATTTCATTCTGTTATACGTAAAATTGCCACACATCAGAACAAACTTGATGGCAACTAACAACAAAAAAGAATAAATAACATACCACATCTTTTCATGCTTATTTATCATTTCAAAATCTTCATTGCAGAAGGCCTTTTTTTTTTTTAAGTTGTAATGTTCACTTTCTTTTTATTGTATTTGAGAGTTGTTACTATGCATAAAAGTCTTTGTCAGATTTGTGATTTGCAACTATTTTCTCCTAGTCTGTATCTTGTTTTTTTTTTTTAATCCCTTAACATGTTAACAATGTCTTTGATAGAGCAAACATTTTTAATTTTGTAGTGTCTAATTTAGTAGGAGCTCTGGTAGCATAGTGCCTAAGGCAGTTGACTGTTAACCAGAAGGCTGGCAGTTCAAACCCATCAGCTACTCCTGAGAAGGAAGGTTAGGCAATCTACTTCTGTAGTGATACCACTTCAGAAACCCAGAGTTGGGTCCAATTCAATGGTAAATAATAACAAAAATCTGTTTAATATAGCTTTTCTTCGTTTATATTACTATCTTAGTTTCCTGGTGCCGCTATAACAGAAATACCATGCATGGTTGGCTTTAAAATATATATATTTATTTCCTCACTGTTCTGGAGGCTATAAGTTTAAATCAGGGTCTTAACCATATCAATTTTCTCCTTGTTTGTCTTCACACGTTTGTATATGTGTGTGATCTGCTGTATTCACAACTCAGTAGCAATTAGATATAGGATATACCCTACACTGGTATGACCTCAACTGATTGATTGCATTACACTAGATTACATTATGGAGGATGATTATATTATTGTTGTTGTTATGTGCCATTGAGTCACATCCGACTCCTAGTGACCCCTCCTTGAGTTTCCAAGGTAGTATCACTAGGAATTAGATTGCCCAACCTTCCTTCCGAAGATTATATTATATTAGGTAACAAACAGTAATTTGTTCTACCTAAGGACAACTGATAACATACCAGTGGAAGCAACTAGACTGGTGTTTGGTCATATAACTGGGAACAAAAGCCTAGCCAAGAACTTTAAAAATTAAGCATCATATTTACAGATTGTGTTTTTCACCAATGTCTTTGCCCTAGCCAAGATCACAAAGATATTCTCTTGTTTCCTTCTAGAAAAATTATAGTCCTTGTGTTTTGAATTGAGGTCAATAATTCTTCTGGAATTAATCTTTTGTATAAGGAATGAGATATAAATTGAGTTTCATTTTTTCTTTTTCATATGATTGTGCAATATTTCCAAAAATCTTTTTCTTGGAAAAATTATGTTCTATCTCTATTGAATTGTCTTTGCACATGTGTCAAAATCACACATGACATTTATGAGCATTGTTTTTTGATGTATCTTTTCTGTTTTATTATTATTTATATTATCTTTTCATTGATACCACACTGACTTGATTAGAGTAGATTCAGAGTAACTCTTGATATCAACTATTGTGAATCCTCCAACTTTGTTCTTCTTTTCTAAATTGTTTTCTGTTTTAGTTTCTTTGCATTGACATATACATTTTAGAGTAATCTTGTCAATATCTAAAAAAAAACTATAGGAATTTTGATTGAGATTTTGTTGAATTTATTAGATCTTATTAGAAAGTAAAAACTTTGTAATAATGTATTTTCCAATTTATCATAATACAGTTTTCAGTCCATGCCTCCTTTGTTTTATTTCATCAGTGCCCTCTTTTTTCAGCACACAAGTCCTGCACATCAGTAAATTAACAGGATTAGAAAAGTACCAGTAACTTACATATACCACAGTTTTCTTATGCATTCTTTTTCCCATTCTCCCTATGTTTTGGTTATCTAGTGATGCTCTAACAGAAAAAAATACCACAAATATGATGGCTAAAAAAACAGGAGTTTATTCTGTACAATTTTGGAAGTTAGAAGTCCAAGTTCCAGGTCCCAGTCTCCAGGGCCTTGGTAAAAGCCCTTTGACTTTGGGCTTCAGGTCTGCCTCTTGCTCCCGGCCCACTGAAGCTAGATGCATCTCTCCACTCAAGCAGCTAGCTGCTGGCTGCTGAGGCTGACAAACCCAAGGTTGACAAGTGAAAAGGCACAGTCTGGATATTACCAAACCATGTGGCAGGCCATTAATTCAAGCCCATTAAAAGTCCCAAGATTGGCAGGGCAACCTGGTAGGCTGCTGAACAATGACTCGGCTACATGCAGGGTTCAAGCATAATATCAGCTGAGTCTTTCCTCAAAGTAGCTTTTTATACACTGGAAGCAACCCACGTACCTAAAGCAGCTACTCCGCTGTTCCAGTAGATTCTACCATGGAGTTATTTACTAATCTCACCACGGGGAATAACTATATCCAGCTCCCCAAGCCACTCAACCAGGCCGAGCCAAGGTGACATACAACCTTAACTACCACACCCTACTTTGAACAAACTGCTATAATTATTTTGTATTTATCATTCCTTTGTTTACTAAAAAGTTTCATAACTATGTGTGTGCCTAAAATTTGTATTGCTAGTATTGCTCATTCTGAAATTTTATGAGAAAAAAATTGTAACAACTAACGCTTAATGTCCAGATGGCTTGATTGCTGAAACTTCAGTTACTTTGCCTATTTAAGGATTTCTCCTTAAAGCTATACCCTGTACACATCAAAATCAATCTGTTGAAATTCCTATTCTGTCTCTTCCATGATCATTTTTTCCTGCACTGTATCTTCATTACTAATATTACTGTACTCAAAGCCATCCGAGAGGATTTTTTGTTTTGATATTTTCATTGTCTTGGATAAAGTACAGCCAGAATGCTCCTTAGAGGTTAGGATGGTAAGACTTCTTCTCACTTACTTTGGACATGTTATCAGAAGAGACAATGCTTAGAGAAGGACACCATGCTTGCTAGAGTAGAGGATCAGCAAAAAAAAATGAAGACCCTCAGTGACATGGATTAATAGACACAGTGGCTGCAATAATGGCCTTAACCATAATAACAATTGTGAGGATGGTACAGGACTGGGTAGTATCTTGTACTGTTGTTGTACATAGAATGACTGAGTCAGAATTGACCTGATAGCACTAAACAACAACAGCAATTATTTTTCTTAAAAAAAAAAAATTAGAAACTAAGGATTATAAACAACAACAAATGTACTGGCCCTTGCTGTCATTACAATGGAGCAGAATAGTTAAGAGCTAAACTTATGATTTATTAAAACCTCCATTTGAACTCTGGTCTGACACACACTGACTTTAGCATCTTTGGCAAGTTATGAGATCTTTCTGCTTCAGTATCATCAATTGTGAAGGAAATGTAATAATAGTGCCTACCTCATAGACTTTTGAGAATTATATGAGATATTGAACACAAAAGTTTTAATATTTTTAATATTTATTACTTAAGAAATATTATTTTTCCATTTCCTTTCTCCTCTTGATTTCTTTAAATTTAGTTCCTAAATCAGCAACTTTGCTAAAATACATCTTAGAAAGAAAATAGCATTTCCAGGAAAATGGAATGTTTAGTGTCTGGACTCATAGGTTTTGTATTCTTTACTCTATTTTAAATCATTGGTTTGTTTTTTTCATAACTTCAGTGTTTTCAAAAAGGTATTGCTGTGCCTTTATGAAACATTCTTATCTTTTTACTTCTAATTTAAACTCTTAAGTTCCTAAGAATACAGCTTAACCTTCACCTCTCTCATTGCTGACAGAGATCAAGCCCTCTAAGATAGTGCCTTTCTCTAAAATGTGTTTTTATTTATTCTCAAAACTAATAGAAACACTGTCAGACTTACCTCAAGACCATTTTCAAAACAGACAAATTACTCTTGATGCTTGATTTAGTCTCTGGTGATAAGCATGGGCATTTTGAAAAAGCAACAAATTCAAATGCACATCTTCCTAACCGAGCTGACATTCCCTGGTCTAAGATATGAGAA
Organism: Orycteropus afer afer; assembly: GCF_000298275.1. Taxonomy (NCBI): domain Eukaryota; kingdom Metazoa; phylum Chordata; class Mammalia; order Tubulidentata; family Orycteropodidae; genus Orycteropus; species Orycteropus afer. Next base: position 854,673 of record NW_006921970.1, on the reverse strand, counting down.
ACTTATTAAATACTATCCCGTCCTATTTATTTACATATCTACACATAAGATACAATGCATTCCTGAATTATGAAATCCTTTTTATGCTAGCCTTAGCAGTTCTGAGAGATATATTTTCAAGATGCTTTTAAAAAATTCCCAAATGGCCTAGAAATTATTTTAACACAACCTTTTGGAGTATGAAATATTTTAAAAGAGGTCCTTTAGTTTTTCCTGGTGCCTTTAATTGATTTGATACTGAGAATGTAAAAGGAAAATAATGTTGAGCATCTCTCTAATACTTTGAAGCAATTCGAAGAGCAATAAGATCATATGAAGTTTTTGTTGTGTGTTGTGTTTTGGTTTGCTTTGGTTTTTAAAAAAAGATCTATTTAAAGATAAACAAGAGACTGGCTCCATTTATTGGATGACCTTACTCAATAATTTATGCAAAAGAAGTGCTTTTAAATTGACAGTAAACAAAATTACTCATGTATAAAATTTTTGTATCTGTCCGATATTGGCTTTCAGAATTGCAACACAAAATACTGATGTGATTAAGAATAATTTTAAAAAGAAGGAATGCTCATTGATTTAAAAAAAAAAAAAAAAAGTGAATTGAATTGCTTTTTATGGTGATGGAGAAGACTTTGAAGAGTAACAAGTTTGAGGATTGGGGTGGGGATATAGAAGTAGAAATAAGTAGATTTTGGATTTTGATCTATGGAGTTTGAGATGATAATTACCGTAGAAGATCTGAAGTTCACAATATCTGAACTGAAATTTCAAGTTCAGGAATTATCACTTAATAAGTGGTATTGGAAGCCACATGTCTAAATGAGATCAATGTGGAAATAAGTAAAGATAGAAATGAGCTTCAAATACTGAATCTTGAGGTCCTCTGGTATTTAGACATTGCTGTAATAACATGTTGCTGTTGTTGTTAGTGCCATGATAGCGACCCCTCCTTGGGTTTCCGAGGCAGTATCACTATGGAAGTAGATTGCCCAACATTCTTTCCGAGGAGTGGCTGGTAGGTTTGAACCACCACCCTTCTGGTTAACAGTCAAGTGCCTTCTTGTTGTTGTTCTGTGCCGTCGAGTCGGCCCCGACTCATAGCGACCCCTCCTTGGATTTCCGAGGCAGTATCACTACAGAAGTAGGATTGCCCAACCTTCCTTCCGAGGAGTGGCTGGTGGGTTTGAACCGCCAGCCTTCTGGTTAGCAGTCAAGTGCTTTAGCCACTATGCTACCAGAGGTCAAGTGCCTTAGGCATGAGAAACTAACAAATGGGACTGAGAAAGCGGGAGAAAAAAAAATCCATGAGCATATGGTACTGGGAATCCAAGTAAGATTAATTTATGAATCAATTTATGAATGTAATGCTGCTGACAATTAAGATGAAGATTGAGATTTGCAATTGAATTTAGCAATATAAATGGCTTTAGTCATCTTCAAAAAGTGATTTCTGTGTAGTGGTGGGAGTGAAACTCTAATTGGGGTAGGTATATGAAAGAATTCAAGAAAAATATTTAGAACAAGCATAACAATTTTTTGAAAGGTTGTACTGTAAAGGGATAAGAAAAATGGGTAGTAGCTAGAGCTTCAGAAATGTTTTTATTTACTTTAGGATTGTAGAAAAATACAGTATATGTGTATGCTATAGGAACAAATCAGGAAAGGAGGAGAATTGAAAACAGAGACAATTGTAGATATGTGTTCTTTTGTGGCTGAAAGGAACTGTAATCATGTATACAAATAGAGATATTGTTGGCCTTTGATGTCCATTTATAGTAACAGGATAGAAGGAAGACTATATGGGCCCAAAGGTCAATAAGTATAATTTTGGGAGCTTTTGTCTTCTTTTCTAATAGCTTTGGTTTTCTCATTAAACAGAAAAAAAGTACATTTGTTAAGAGTGAGAATTATACAATTCTTGAAGTTTTGAGTAAAAAGGAAAATGTATGAAATAGTTACCTAGAAGAGAGAGAATATGACAGACTTATGTAAATATTGCCTTGATTAAAGGCTTATTTGAGGTGAAAGGTGAGACATGTGAGCATGTACTGTGTTTTTCTCTAGCCACATTGAATTGCAGAGGAACAAGTTCCAAGTAGATGGAGAATTAAATTTAACTAAAATTGGAAGCTTGCCAGAGAACTACCACAAAATGAAAATGTGGCAAGAGAGTCGAGAGTATAAGTAATACACTTTTTATAATGATGGTGCATGATATTTCAGCTGACTTAGGAGGCCATGAAGGAAGGGAAGCACACTAAAGTGTTTATAAAATTATTAGATGGTGATTGCTGGCAGGGTCAAAATATTATTGTAATGAGAGCATCAGAGGGAATAAGTGGGATTCCTGGAAAAATAATTTGAGAATTTAATAATTAATAAAACCTATAGTATGACCTAAGAAGACAAAATCAATTATTATAATGAAATGTGCAAAGACCAGGAGTTAGAAAACCTAAAGGGAAGACTACACATAGCATTTCTCAAGCTGAAAAAACAGAAGAAAAAATTCAAGCCTCAAGTTATAATATTGAAAGATTCTATGGGCAAAATATTGAATAATACAGGAAATATCAAAAGATGGAAGTAATACACAGGGTCACTCTACCAAAAAGAATTGGTAGATGTTCATCTTTTCAGAAGATGGCATATGATCAATAACCAATAGTATTTCTGATAGTTAAGGTTGCATGTCAACTTGGCTGGACCTAGTTGAGTGGGTGGGCAACTGGATGTAGTATTCCCCATGGTGAGATTGGTAATTAACTCCACGGTAGAAACTATTGGAGCAGCTGAGTAGCTGCTTCAGGGATGTGGGCTGCTTAGTATATAAGAAGCTACTTTGAAGAAGGTCTCCAGCTTATGGCATGCTTGAATCTTGCATGTAGCCGACTCATTGTTCAATAGCATGCCATGCCACCCAATCTTGGGACTTCTGGACTTGAATTAGTGGCCTTCTGTGTTGTTTGGTAACATTGGGCCTGTGCCTTTTTACTTGTTGACCTTGGGCTTGTCAGCTTTAGCAGTCAGCAGCTGCCTGAGTGAAGAAAAGTCTCTAGCTTCAGTGGGCTGGGAGCAAGAGCCCAAGGTTGAGGGACTTTCACCCAGCCCCCTTGAACTCGGACTTCTAGCCTCCAAAAATTGTAAGAGAATAAACTCCTCCTTGATAAAGCCATCCCGTTTGTGGTATATTCCTGTCAGAGCAGCACTAGGTAACCAAAACATCATCCATCCCATTATCAAACTATAAAATGAGCACGTAAGATCATGGTGTGCAGAGAATGATGATAGTTAAACAAAAATTTTTGTGGAATAGAATAATATATATGACTCATTTGGAATGATATATTGAATTATTAATAGTCATTTTCTTTTAGGAGTGGCATCTCAAGACAGACATTAAACTTTCTTACCCTTTAATTTTTTGTTAAAATTATATATGATGACAAAAGAAGTACATATAGAGAAAGAAAGAGACAGAAAGTCTTCTTCTTACACATACTCTAAAATTTTTTATAAGAGTTAAACACACTTTTTTACTCAAGTGTGTTTAACTACCAGCCATATGCCATGTATATTTTTCAGGCCTTAGGAAACTAGTTTTCAAGACACATAAGACCCTATCTTTATTGTAGCTTATATTCTAGACCAGCAGTGTCTAATAAAAAGTTGTGAGTCACATATGTAATTTCAATTTTTTTTAAATGTATAAGTATAAAAAGAAATTACTAAATTAGTTAAAAATAATTTTTATTTAACTCTATGTATCCAATGTATTATCGTTTTAATCAAAATTAAATAAAAATCAAGTAAAAGGGGAACTCTGGTTCTCCTGGTGGCATAGTGCCTAAGGCATTTATTTGACTACAAACCAGAAGGCTGGTGGTTCCAACCCACCAACCACTCCTTGAAGGGAAGATTGGGTGATCTACTTCCATAGAGATACCACCTCAGAAACCCAAGGAAGGGTTGCTATGAGTCGAATCGACTGGAAGACAGAGAGTTTTTTTTTTTTTTTAATCAAATTTAAATTACTGTGATATTTTCATTTTTTCCTTCCACATTTGAAATCTGTAGTGCATAATAGACATAAAATATATCAATACAGATGCTAAATTTTCATCAGATTACTTAATCTGTAATAAAAAATGAAAAAAAAAAAACACTGCCATCAAGTCAATTCTGACTCATAGCAACCGCACTGGGTTTCTGAGGCAGTAAATCTTTGCAGAAGTAGATTGTCCCATCTTCCTTCCATGGAGCAGCTGGTGGGTGGTTTAAACCACCAACCTTCTGACACCGCCCACCAAAGCTCCTTAAACAGGATCTGTAACAGGGTTCGTAAATGTAGGTTCAAAAAATGTATTTACATACCTAAGCTGTCCCAAACTTTAAAAAGTTTTCTAATAACTGAACCAAATAATAAATATTATTTTGTCTTAATATTTTCATCCAAATGAAAAAAAAATGGTTTATCATTTTGAAAAGCATTTTTTAAGCAAAAGTTTTTAATCTCAAAACTATGTCTATCCAAGTTAAGAAAATTTACTAACTCTTGTGTCAATTCAGTACTGTTGACACCTAATTCTAAGGAATGTTGAATAAATTTAAATATAGCCTTAAATTTATCAATATCAACAAAGAATTCTTCAAATTTTCTTGCAGTGTTTTAGGCCAACTTAAATAACTCTGTCAATTATAATTTAAATCTGCATATTAATTCATATTGGAAAAATGTATAAAATCATTATTAATGATTCATATTATGAAAATTTTCTATTTCAATATAAACTCTAGTACCTGTATATCTAGATCTTAAATAATATTTCCCTTTTTTTTTTTTTGGTGCCTCAAATTTTGCTGATTCATATGAAATAATTTATCAAAAAAAATGTCAATCATACTGCCATTTTTTGTCATTGACTATTAAATATTTGGCAAGCATCCATCCCTTTTGTTAAAAGAAATTTGAGTTAATACGAAAGTAGATCTTTGTAACATTCTTCCACAACTCAACAAGTAAGCATTAACAAAGAGCATAAGATTATTAAATCCATTGTGTTCTATCTCACTCAACAGTTCCAGAAATTGGTGATGTTCCATAGAATTTGCATGTGTGTAATGAACAATGTTAACAATTCTAGCTATGACATTTTTAATAGAATTTGCTGCAGAAAATTGAGCACAGATATATATATATATATATATGATAGTGCAATGAAGCAATAATGAAAACAGCAGTCTCTCGTTTTAAATTTCCTATAAATCTAGATTTTAACTTGACATAGCTGGACAGCATCCATAATGATGAAAACTAATTTTCCATATCTAGCTGAAATTCTTCTTTGGCAGATGAAAAAAATTTTTTAAAATATCCATGCTATATGTTCTATTTTTTTTTAGGCTGTGAAATGATATTTCTTTGTAAACTTTTGAAGTATTTTGAGTTAAAACACATCCAAAGTATTAATTGGACAGTGTCTGTTAAATTCTTGGTTAACAGATGCAAACTGTGCAAAATTCACTTATATTTAAAAGAAAAATGTTCTGCAAGTTTTCATATTTTGAATAAATTTATCTTTGATGTTGATAAAAACATGTCATGTTCTAAGAGTACATAAAATAGTTCACTTTTAATAAAATATCTTTTTTAGTTTTCTTTATAATTCTGTAACAGAATTTCCACAACTGAAATAATTTTTTTCCATCTCTCCACTAAATATATTTTTGTGTATGTGTGTGCAAGAATCCAATACATTTTAAAGCTGATTAGACCTACAAATTGAAAACTTACAAGTTATTAAAAATAATTTTAAAACTTTTGGTTACACATTTAATTCTGATTACAGGCAAATGATTCTGTTAACTCTTTTTAGACTCTTGATAGAAAACTTATCAAATTCATATGGGCTTAAAATGTTCTAACATTGTCACTATATTATAATTGATTACTTTTAAAGAATAGCAAGCTTTTATGTTTTGCCCTAGTGCAGGCATCACAATTGTCATTCATCATAAATTTGTGATATACCTTCTTCCAGTATCTTTTAAAAAATCTTTCCCTTTTAGTTACAGTACAAGCTTTATCATCTCTGCTCTACTCTGCATCAGCAGTATTATTTCATTTTAAATTTAAAGTATGTCAATCCTTTGAAACAAAAAATATAATATTATTAAAAGAAAAATAATAATACAAACAAAAATCTTCTCTTGTTCAGTCAAATTTGACTTATGGCAACCCCAAGAATTAAAGAATAGAAATGTTCCATAAAGTTTTCTTGGTTGTAATCTTTATGGAAGTGGATTTCCAGACCTTTCTTCTATGCCACTGCCATAATGTCTAGTAGTACAGTGCAAATGGTGAAGAAAAAAAACCCACTGCCATCAAGTCAATTCCGACTCATAGTGCTCCTCCTTGGATTTCCAAGGTGGTATCTCTATGGAAGTAGATCACTCAGTCTTCCTTCTGAAGAGTGGCTGGTGGATTTGAACTGCCAGCCTTCTGGTTAGCAGTCAAATGCTTTAGACACTATCCCACCAGAGTTCCCTTGCATAACCCAAAGACCTCTAAAAATTATTATATTTAATTGATACAACCATAAGTATATCAATTAAATACCAGCTACAAGTCACACAAGTATTACTGTAATTTTTGCTATCTGCATAAAATATTCAGTGATATCTTCTACATCTATGATGTCCCTATGTATAGCACTAGAAATGATGTCCTCTTCAGAGGTGTGCACTACAATACAACAATATCTTAATGTGATGCAAAAGTTAAAGGAAAAAATCTCATTTTATGAAAATAATAATGTGGTATATATCCATGGTGCAATGGGTTTCTTTTATGTGGCCTTTCTGGCCCTGGGTGTGTAATTCTCCAGAAATGATTAGTTGGGCAGTAATTTGCCAAATGATTAATTGATTTGTTAGCTACCAAAGAAGCTTGTAATCCACCCAATAAGATTGGGTCATTTATGATCTATCTAAAGGTTAATCAATTTAAGGTCCTGCTAGCAAATTTGCACCTTGAAATTTACAAAGTTTTCTACATTAGTGGCTAATCTCATGAAGCTTTTCAGAGCCTTTCTGATCAACAAAAGCCTGGAGAGGAGTGCATTCTTTGGACCCAAGGTCTTTGTGCTGGAAATCTCTGAGACCCAAATAAAAGACATGTAATACTGGCTAAGGACTTCCATCCGGAAGATGGAAAAACAGAGTAAAGGCAGCAGAAGACGAGGTCAGCCCATGGAGCAAGTGGCAGAATGGGCTACAATAAACTGTCTTTGTATTTGGCTAAAAAATGGAAATGAAAGTGTGGAACCTAGCTGGTCTGCCTTTGACAGCCACAGACTTCTTGTCATGAGAGTTGAAACCTAAGGCCAACAAGAGAACAGTTACTAAGTGCATAAAAGAGATCATTCCTAAGGGCCAAGAGGGGGCCAGCTTCAAGCAAAGGTCACTGGCAGAGGCCTGGGTACATACTGTACAGGGGTCATCAGCAGAGGCTCAAGAGACTGTACAGGGTCTTCCTGCAACAGGGCAGGGCCAGTTATAGAAGTCCACAGAGGACCAGAGGCAGTGCAGAGCATGGGAGCCAAGTGTGAGAACAAGCCCTCGGTAGCATGATATGGACACAGTATGAGATGGGAACCACAGCTTACCCAGTGCCATAGGAATGGACATTGGTTTGTAACAAAGGATATGTGAGGTTCCCCTTAGAGATATAAGCAGGTCTTTCACTTACAAAGTGGGTTACATGGAAGGGGCAAGACTGGTTCACAAATCTCTTCCTTTTGTTTGTTGTTTGTTTTCTATGAATAATAATAAAGGTTTTCCCTTTGCCAGCAATGTGTACATGTCTTGTGTGTATGCTAGATCACACTGTATGCAGGTAGCATCCAGGAGTGGTTGATGCTCTGGATGAAGTCCTCTTTCCTAGCAGTATTACTGCTATTGGAAATTCAGAGGCAATTTGCATGTACAATACAGCAATAATAAAAAACTGTTTACACTGCTTCTGCTTATAAATTTTTAAAGGTGGCACCAGCCATGTGTGGTAACTGGCTAGTGTATTGGAAAGTTCCTTGACAAGTATGTAAACTAACTACTATACATGAAACCAATGAGAGATGGAACTTGATGGGACTATCTTGTTTTTCCAAGTCTAGCAAGTTTTCCACCTTTGACAGGGTACAGTCACCACTTTCATATAGATCAGTTTAGTGGAAAAAAATTGAATTTTACTTTTATGGTTGTTTTTAGCCTTATACAGGTCCTGGATTTTTGTAGGTTTTACTATTATATTAGACCAGGATTGTCTTGCATTTCTGTTTCTTCTTGTATAAAATTGGTAGCATCAGTAGTTGGAAAATATGGCTTTGATGTTAGAAATGAAACCAGACATCACATGATAGAATTTTGCAAGACCAATGACTTATTCATTGCAAATATCTTTTTCAACATCAACAACAGTCACTATACTCGTGGACCTTACCAGATGGAATACACAGGAATCAAACTGACTACATCTATAGAAAGAGATAATGGAGAAGTCAATATTATCAGTTAGAACAATGGAAAGTAGCTAAAGTGAATGAAAGAAATGATGAAGTAAAAGACCTGAGCAGAAGATGTGAAAGGGCAGCTTGAGAGAACAAAGTAAAGTATTATACTGAAATGTGTAAAGACATGGAGTTGGAAAATCAAAGGGGAAGAATACACTTGGTATTTCTCAAACTGAAATTACTGAAGAAAAAAAATCAAGCCTCGAGATGAGATATTGAAGGATTCTATGGGCATAATCTGGTAGCATAGTGCCAAAGGCACTTGACTGCTAACCAGAAGGCTGATGGTTCAAACCCACCAGCCACTCCTTGGAAGGAAGATGGGGCAATCTACTTCCGCAGTGATACTGCCTCAGAAACCCAAGGAGGGGTCACTATGAGTCAGGTATGACACATCAGCACATAACAACAACAGCAACAACATGGGCATAATATTGAATGGTGCAGGAAACATAAAAAGAAGATGGAAGGAATACATAGAATCACTGTACCAAAAATAAAAAGGTCAACATTCAACCATTTCAAGAGGCAGCATATGATCAAGAACCAATGGTTAGCAGAAGGTTGGCAGTTCAAACCCACTAGCCACTCCTCAAAAGGAAGGTTGGCCAGTCTACTTCTGTAGTGATAATGCCTTGGAAATCCAAAGAGGGGTCACTGAGTTGGGTCTGACTTGACAGCACATAACAGCAACAACAACAGCAATTCCTTCAGTGCATCTTGGACTTCTCCCTTCAATAACATTGATTCTTGATCATATGCTACCTCTTAAAATGGTTGAATGTTGACCTTTTTGCTGAAGGAATTAGTGAAATTTAAAAAGCTCTAGGAATTGATGGAATACTCACTGAGATATTTCAACAAAGGATGCAGCACTGGACGTGCTCACTCATTCATGCAAAGAAATTTGAAAGAAAGCTATCTGGCCAACTGACTAGAAGAATTCCATATTTGTACCCATTCCAAAGAATGATGATCCAACAGAATGTAAAATTATTAAACAATGTCATTAATATCACCTGCAACTAAAATTTTGCTGAAGATAATTCAAAAATGGTTGGAGCAGTGTATTGACAGGGAACAGCCAGAAATTCAAGCCAGATTCAGAAGAGGACATGGAATGAGGGATATCATTGCTGATGTCAGAGGGATCTTAACTGAAGGCAAAGAATACCAGAAAAATGTTTACCTGCATTTTATTGACTATGGAAAGGCATTCAACTTTGTGGATCATAACAGATTTCAGATAACAGGGTGAAGAATGGGCATTTCAGAACACTTAATTGTGCTTATAAGGGTCCTACAAATAGATCAGTCATTTGAATGGAAAAGGGGGATATTCCATGGTTTAAAATCGGGAAAGGTGTGTGTCAGGGTTATATCCTTTCACCAAAGTTCTTCAATAAGTATACTGAGCAAGTAATCTAAGATTCTGGAGTATACGAAGAAGAATATGCCATCAGAATTGGAAGAAGGCTCATTATACCCTGCAACAAGCCAATGACACAACTTCAACCTTGCTTGCTGAAAATGAAGAAGGCTTGAAGCACTTACTGATGAAGATCAAAGACTACAACCTTCAGTATGGATTACACTTCAACATAAAACAAAAATCCCTACAACTGGACCAATAAGCAACATCATGATAAATGGAGAAAATATTGAAGTTTTCAAAGATTGCATTTTACATTTTACATGGGTCCACAATTAATGTCCACTGAAACAGCAGTCAAGAAATCAAACAATATATTACACTGGACAAACCTGCTGCAAAAAACTTCTTTAAAGTGTTAAAGAGAAAAGATGTCATTTTGAAGATGAAGATGTACATGCCCTAAGCCATAGTATTTTCCATCATCTCATTAGCATGAAGACTGAAGAAAAACTGAAGTATTTGAATTTTGGTATTGGAGAATACTGAATGTACAATGAACTGACAGAAGAACAAACAAATCTATCTTGGAGGAAATGTAGTCAGAATATTGTTCAGAAGTGAGAATGACAAGGCTTCAACTCTCTTACCTTTGGTCATGTTCTCAGAAGGGACCAGTTCCTGTAGAATGATGTCATGTTTGGTAAAATAGAAGGTCAGTGAAAAGGAGAAGACCTTCAATTAGATCAACTGACCTTGAGGGTGAGGATGGTGCAGGATCGGGCAGCGTTTGGTTCTGTAGTACTTAAGATCACCAAGAGTTGGAGCCAACTTGATGGCACACCTGTGGTAGTTAAGGTTGTGTGTCAACTTGGCTGGTCCTGATTTTCAGTGGCTGGGCAGCTGGATATAGTTATTCCCTGTGGTGAGACTGGTAATTAACTTCATGGTGGAATCTACTGGCGCAGCTGAGTAGCTGCTTTAGGGATGTGGTCTGCTCCCAGTAAATAAGAAGCAACTTTGAGGAAGGTCTTCAGCTTATGGCATGCTTGGACCCTGCATGTAGCCAAGTGGTTGTTCAGCAGCCTGCCATGTTGTCTGCTGATCCTGGGACTCTTAATGGATTTGAATTAATGGCCTACAATGTGCTTTGGTAATATCAGGATCATGCCATTTTACTTTTC
>NW_006921970.1:833594-843240 GCF_000298275.1 Orycteropus afer afer | reverse complement strand
GATAATCTATAATAATGTTATCTATCTTTGTAAATCTCTAAAAAATGTCTAAGAAATTCTTTGGATAATTTACTTAATTATATTAAAAATTAAAAATCAATAGAGAGGCTAATTAAAAGTTTAGTCATTCATAGAATTGTCCAGTCCATTTATCATATCTCTTCATATCACAAATGTCAATTGCTTTCTTCCTATCACTGCAATTATAATGTAGTTTCAGGCTTTTCAGAGCCATATTTACCATTTATTATATATCTATAACATTTTATACTTTTTTGCTTGACTCAAAAGTATGTGATAGTATTTCAGCTCATTTTCATATTCTAAAGTACGATAATTAACACTTTAGTGAAAGACTGTAACACTTTAGTGTTACCTTTTCAAACACATCTCACTTTGGAGTGTAAGCCTGGCACAAGTCCCAGAATGTGGTTCTGATATACCATTCTCCTCACTTTGGGCTTAATACAAGTTTTAGAAAAGGCATTTTGTCTAAGTACAGAAATTGCTCCCATGTCATCCCCCTATTTGGTCCTATCTAGGACCAAATTTTTGTTTAAATATTTATTGACAAGGCATTTGCTGAGAGCAAGACGTTATAAAGTGTAATGTAAGGAGTGAAGAAAATATGCTGAAAACATTCTTAGCCTTTAGGGCAATCTCAGGGGTAAAATGGAAGTTGTAAATAACTACACTGAAAGGTCCTATGTGCAAATGTAGTTAAAGGCCCTCTTGCCAGATGCATAAGAATACAAAGCCTGAAGAATCAGGGGTCTGAGATGATAAGCAAGAGTGCTGTTGATATATTGTTAACAAATAATGTTAACAATATAATAATTGTTAATATATATGTGCTATTAATCCAGAACAAGTAATGGATATAATATTAAAGTAGTTGGGTGTGGTTGCTCAATGTTTTTAATGGAGATACACAGCATGAATAAGGTTTAAGAGGCAGAGAAATAATGGATATAATCGAAGAGTTGCAAGATGCAAAGATTAGGTAGAGTTTGAAGTATGTTAGGATAGTAGTAGATAGTGAAAATAGTAGATCATGAAAGAGAGTTGTACACGGACAAGATTGTAGAGGACCTGATGTCTCAAGTTAAAGAATCTGCACTTTGACCAATGAGTAATAAGCACCCTTGGGTGGCAATGGTCAAAATGCAATATAGATTGAAGGAATAGAAAAGATATTGTTAAGAAGTATATTAATTGATGTATTGAACATGGATTTCATATCATTATCCTTTATTCTCAAAACTAATTAAATTATGTTGCCAAATTGTACTTATTAAGGCACAAAATGGACCAATAAATGTAAAAATAATTGTTTTCAATAAAATATTAATAATAAAGATAGACTGATACTATTTATTACAGGATTACTAAGTGCTAGATGTCTACCATATATTATCCCTATCCATTGAGGGACCAGATTTTCACATTGATTAAACAACTTGCCAAAGCTGTGTAGTTAGTGATAGAGCCAGAATGTTGGTGTGTCTGAGCCCAAGAGTGTAGAACACAAAATCACTATTTGTTAAATGATCTTCTATTTCTTCAGATGAACAAGAAATATTTAGACCTGAGAGAAAATATAATTCATTTCTTTTCCTTCTCTTTCCCCTCCTCCCTCTCCTCTCCCTCTCCCTCTCTCTTTTTCTTTTTTCCTATAGGAGCTCTGGTGGCATACTGCCTAAGGCATTTGACTGCTAACCAGAACACTGGCAGTTCAAACCCACCAGCCTCTCCTTGGAAGGAAGATGGGACAATCTACTTCCATAGTGATACTGCCTTGGAAACCCAAGTAGGAGTCACTATGAGTCAAAATCAACTAGATGGCATATTACAACAACAACAACATACAGAGTTTAGGAATTCTGGTGGTCTAGTGCCTAAGAAATTTGACTGCTAACTAGAAGGCTGGTGGTTCAAATCCATCAGCCACTTCTTGGAAGGAACGTAGGGCAATCTATTTACACAGAGATACTGGCTTGGAAACCCAAGGAGTGGTCACTATGAGTCAGATCCAACTCAATGGAAGTGCATTGTGTTGTTATACAGAGTTTAAGGTATAAAGAAGCTAGATGATTTTCCAGAGATTTCAATTACCTTAAAAAGTAACTTGTAAAGAGCATATATTAAAAGCCAACAGCCAAAATTATTGTTAATAGAGAAAGACTCAAAGATTTTCCTTGCAAATAGGAACCAGACAAGAACGCCCTCTATCACCACTTCTATTTAACATTGTATTGGAAGTCCTAACCAAGACAATAAGACAAGAAAGAGAAATAAAAGGCATCCAAAGTGGCAAAGAAGAAGTAAAGCTATCCCTATTAGCAGATAACGTGATCCTATAGATAGAAAACCCAAGAGACTCAGCAAAAAAATTACTAGAATGAATAGAAATTTCAGCAAAGTGGCAGGATACAAGTTCAGTGTACAAAAAATCAGTTGGAATCCTCTACAACAACAAAGAGGCCTGTGAAAAGGAAATAAGGAAAACAACATCATTCACAACAACTACTAAAAAGATAAAATACTTAGGAATAAATCTTACCAGGGACACAAAAGACCTATACAAAGAAAACTACAAAACACCACTGCAAGAAACTACAAGGGACCTACATAAATAGAAGAACTTGCCTTGTTCATGGATAGGAAGACTGAATATTGTGAAAATGTCAATAATACCCAAAGCAATCTACATATTCAATGCAATGCCAATCCAGATTCCATCAACATTTTTCAAGGACATGGAAAAACCAATCACTAATTTCATATGGAAAGGAAAGAGGCCTCTGATAAGCAAAGCACCACTGAAGAAGAAAATTGAAGTAGGAGGTCTGACACTCCCAGACCTCAAAACCTACTATACAGCCACAGTAGTCAAAAAAGTGTGGTATCAGTATAATGATAGAGAGACAGACCAATGGAACAAAATTGAAAACTCAAAAATAGACCCATTCATCTATGGACAGCTGATCTTCAACAAAGGCCAAAACCCATTAAATAGGTGAGAGATAGCCTCTTTAACAAATGTTGTTGTTGTTGTTATGTGCAGTCGAGTCAGACCTGACTGATAGCAACCCCTCCTTGGGTTTCTGAGGCAGTATCACTATGGAAGTAGATTGCCCAACCTTCCTTCCGAGTGTTGGCAAAATTGGATATCCACTTGTAGAAAAATGAAACAAAACCCATATCTCATCCCATACCCAAAAATGAACTCAAGTTGAATCAAAGACTTAAATGTAAAACCCAAAACTATAAATCTCATCAAAGATAAAATAGGGGTAAATCCAGGGGCCCTGATTTATAGCATAAATAGACTATCAAGCATAACCCAAAATATGCCGGCAGTGGAAGAGAAACTAGATGACGGAGACCTTTCAAATATTAAATTCTTATGTGCATCTAAAGACTTAGCCAAAAGGATAAAAAGAGAACCTATAGACTGGGAAAAAATATTTGCCTATGACATATCTGACATGTGACTCAACTTCAAAATTTATAGAAAACTTCAACACCTCAAAACCAGAAAGACAAACAACCTTATTCAAAAATGGGCAAAGGAAATGAACTGACACTTCTCTAAAGAGGATATATAGGTGGCCAACAAACACATGACGAAATGTTCATGATCATTAGCCATTAGAGATATGCAAATCAAAACAACAATGAGATACCATCTCACCCCAGCAATAATAGCAAAGTTCAATAAGACAGAAAATAACAAATGCTGGTGAGGCTGCGGAGAAATTGAAACTCTCATACACTGCTGGTGGGAGTGCAAAATGGCATAACCATTATGGAAAATTGTATGGTGTTTCCTTAAAAACCTGAAAATATAAATACCATTTGATTCAGCACTTTCATTACTAGGAATATACCCTAAAGAGGTAAGAGACAAGTCATGAACAGACAGACATATGCACACCCATGTTCATTGCAGCACAATTCACTATAGCAAAGAAATGGAAACAACCTAAATGCCCATCAACAGATGAATGGATAACCAAACTAGGGTACATTCACACAATGGAATACTATGCAACATTAAAGAATAATGAAGAATACACAAATCATCTCACAACATAGATGAATTTAGAGTACATTACTCTGAGTGAAATAAGGCAATCATATAAAGACAAATATTGTATGATCCCACTATTGTAAAAAGTCAGGAAAGGTTAGTCAGGGAAGATAACTCACTTTGTTGGTTACCAGGGACAGGAGGGAAGGGGAGGGAAAATCTCAGACTATTTGGGGGTCACATGTTGATTTGGGTGAGGGGAGGAACATATGGAAAGAGTCTGTGACCAGCATGGTAACATTGGGGAAAGGAAAGACAACAAAATGCACACAAAAGAAATAGCCAAAAGAGGCAAACTCTATTACAGGCACAAGACTTCAGTATCACTAGCACCAAAGACCAGGCTATGGATTAAAGCATAGACAGGTGAGAAAAGCAGGTGGGGATAGACAAACAGTAATACACCCTAGATGAAGGATAGCTTTGGCTGAAGATAATCTTACATATACACTTGTGCTACAAAATTAGCCACATACATTACAGAAGCAACAGAAGACACAGTGGAAATAACTTTGCAGAGACACCCAAGCATCTTATGAGAGAGAATCACCAGGCCTGGGGGGTTGGTACCACAGTCTAGGGGGACATCATGCTTAATTGGCACACATAGTTTATCAAAATTTTGTTCTACAACATAATTTGATGAGTAGCAACTGGGGTCTTAAAAGCTTTCAAGCAGCCATCTAAGATGCAACTACTGGTCACCTCTTGGATCGAGCAAAGAATAGTGAAGAAAATCAAGGTCATCTATAAACAGTCCAAAGATAAGACGGACCATGAAAACCTCAGCCTCCATGATCTGAGACCAGCAGAACTACCTGGTGCCCAGCTACCAATACCAACCACTCAGAAAGAGATCAAACCTGGAGATCCTGGATAGAGTGGGAAGAAAAAGGTGGATCAAAATTCAAAAACACAAAAATGACCAGAATTGCGGTCAGATGGAGACTGGTGGAACCCTGGACACTATGGCCCTGGGTTACCCTTCGAGCCTGGAAATGGACTCACATCACTGGCTCTCAGCCCAACAATAGAAAGACTCACATACAAAACACCTACCCCTGGTTGATGCACCCACCTACTCCAGGGAGATGCATTCTTTGGATCAAGCAACCATGGGACACCAGAGGGCTAGTATTCACATAGATGGAAGGCTGGACAGACAGAAATGATTGCGTGAGAGGGACACAGGGAGGGGGTGGTCACAGGGAGGAGAGGAAAGAAGTTTCTTATGGTTGGGAACAGTAATCAGGGCCATAAGGCCAGCTGTCCATGGACTGTTGAAAGTAAAACAAGTTTGCTATATAAATTTACATCTAAAGCACAATTGAAAAAAAAAAAAGTAACTGGTAAACATGGGGGGAAAAAAATCTCTCATGAATTACACTGTCTCTAACCCTTCGGAAGGGATTATAAAAGAGGTACAATCCAGGTACCTTGGCTTTACATAACTTAATATTTGGAAAGAACACTGATATTAAAATAATGATGACTATCATTTATTTATTGGGCACTTACTCTGGACCAGATACTAGGTCAAATATTTTGATAATAGGGGTCATCAAACTATGGCAAACAGCTGACATCCAGCCTGTTCTGTAAATAAAATTTTATTGAAACATTAAAAAAAAAAAGTGACATGTATAAAATGCACACTTAATGTTTACTACATGAATGAATGGGGGAGCTCTGGTGGCATGATGCCTAAGGCATTTGACTGCTAGCCAGAAGACTGGTGGTTCAAACCCACCAGCCACTTCTCAGAAGAAAGATTGGGCAATCTACTTCCATAGAAATACTGCCTTGGAAACCCAAGGAGGAGTTGCTATGAGTAGGGACTGACTCAACAGCAGTGAGTTTGGTTTTGGTTTCATGTGAATGAATGGACAGAGAAATGAGTCTGGTTCCTTCTTTATTCTTTCTTTTTAGCATCACATATGTTTCATGAATTGAAATAATGCAAATAAAAAGTAATGGTAGTTTATGTGGCTCTTATTAAATGTACACAGAGTCTATGATATAATAGTAATGACCTGAAGTTATTTCTGTTGTTTGGAATTCTGTGAACAAAAGTGTGAAGAAAGGAAGTAACCTGTTTTTGTTATGAAATGGGGAATTGTCAGATTTAGCAGTAATTTTTGATTTAAAGACATTGTATGAAAGTATCCTAGGAAATTGTATCTTAACTCTTTTACTTTATAGGTGTATAGACCGAAGATCAATAGAACCTAAATGTCTTGCCATGAATCCTATAGATTGTTAGTGGGAGAACCAGGTCTGGTATCTTGTATAGGAAATTTGCTAATTCACTGATAACATGTCTATGTGTTGGAGAGGACTATAGTTGTTGAGGAGGGACTGGAAAAGAAAATGCAGTTTGACAATGAGAAGACAAATTTATGAGTTTTCCTGAAAAAAAAAAAAAAAGAATGAAACCAATAGAAGAGGTTTTGCTGGCACTCTTTTCTAAAGCATTTTTTTGACAAATAATTTATATGGACTATTTCAGACAAGAAAAGAAAGAGAAGGAGAAGAGAAAAAAGTACCTCATTGCAAAAAATTCAACAACTTGAAAATTGGATTTAAGAAAGTCAATCCAGTTGACAAATAAAGTAAGACTTACTAGACAGCACTAGAGTGACAAAGAGAGAGAGAGGCCAAGAATACAAGAATATAGTCCATCAACCTGTGTCAAACAGTAGACAATGTCATAAAATTCATTATCTTGCTTCTTTCCTGAATCTCCAGGTACCCATCATCTCTCCATCTCTTCCCTTACAATTCATTTTCTTCATCCATATTCAACTAAAAAATAGGCAAAAGGCCATTTAAAAATTTAATACAATTAATTTTACAATCATTATGTTAAAAAGCAAAAATCACAAGAAAAAAAATCTATTTAACATAGGAGGTTATGTTAGGCTGGGTTCTCTAGAGAAGTAAAACCATTAACGCTTAGAGAGAGAGATAGAGAGAGAGAGTTTATCTTAGGAAAGTGGCTCACACACTTATAGAACCTGGCAAGTCTCAAGTTCCTGGATCACACATCAAACTGGAGCCTTTTCCCAGCTCATGCAGCTGCATGGGCTGATGAGCTCAAGGTTGGCAGGCAGTATACCAAATGCTGACTACTGGATGATGAATCCAAGATCACCAGGCCCAATGGTGGATTGTTCACTCACAGACAGACAGCAGCACAGCAGGATCCAGGCCATACCCCTAGGGAATCTCTCGTTCAACGGATTGGCTGCTTAAAACATATATATCCAATCTCATCCTGGAAATAACCACATCACAACTGCTTAAGCCACTCAGAATCATGGTCCACACAACCTCAACTATCACAGAGGTCTACTAGTTTGGTGTGGGAAATGCTTTATATTGAGAAAGTTGTATGGCTTATTTGATATTCCCCAGGAAGCCGTGTATTCTGAATTCATCGATTCCGGATTTATTTCTTATAATAATCATTAGCCAGGGATATTTTGCTAATGGCATTTTATAGCTAAGGACTGTTTCTCCTGGAAAATGTCATTCATTTACTTAAAGAAAACTTTATTTGTTAAGGAGATTAGACTGGGTTACTTGACTTCTTTTCCTTCCTGAGTGGTGGCATTTTCCTTCCCCAAGAGGAGTGAATAGTCATGGATCTCAGGTAAGCTACTTTGAATCTTTTCTCTCCATCATTTAAAAGAATATTTGTTAGAGTAATGTCTAAAAGAAATAAATAAACTCATTATAAACTTCTCCTCCCACCAAATTTGCTCCAACTTTGAGACTCAAGGAATCTTTCAACTAGAAAAACAGGCAGTCTTTATTTCAATGCCTTTGGCTACTTTTTAAAAATGGATACTACATTTGTGCTGCAAAATAAACACATTCAGAAAGCTATTGCTTAGAGCTATGGTAAGAAGAAAAACAAAGAGGAAGAGAGCTTCTTTCCTTCAAGAGAAATAAAGGGAAATATAAAAGAATAGAGCAATAAATGTGTGGTTCTCTAGATTCAGGAGTATCCAATTTTTTCAAGACAAAGTGTACAAACAGGAAAAGTTCTTCTTAAAATGCCCATAAGGATATAAGTTTGCATGTATTTCAATTTCATGTCTTATCAAGAAAAATGAAAATTTGGATAAGTAGTCCATATCCATACATGTGTAAGGATATTTTTATATTGTTCTGTAAACATTTTGTAATATATTAAAGAAAAGAATATCCACCCAAAAACTCAGAGCTATAGAGCAACATATCTTGGTGATTCTACTTTATGAAAGTAATACCTATATATAGAACACAAATGACAAAACAACTTCTGAAGATTTCCCAAAATTCAGAAAAATTAACAATGATGCAATGAGAAGATGAAAGATATTAAAAACAGAGAATAGAAAACCAACACACAATTAATGTGTGGCCATAAAGGAGCTACCACAACAAAGTAAAAAAAAAAGCAACTTTCAAACTTATAGAAGAAAGTAATCTGATATTAAGAGTTCTGTGTATAAATATTTAAAATCTTGCTGTATTCTAAAGGCACTTAGTGACATTTCAAAAGTAAATAAATAAAAAAAAATTAGTTAAGAACCCAGAGAAATTATGACCTATAAAATATCAAATATTAGTGTAATCTAAATTGTTAATTACCAAAAAAAAACTATCCACAGGTGTTTAAAGTTAATAGAACTGAGCAAAGAAGTACTACCTATCAAAATCTAGTAGGCAAAGTGTTTAAGAGAATAGACACATAAGAAAAACTATTCAATTCACTTACAATATAAAAAAATAATAGTATAAACCCATCATACTTTTAAACATAGATGTGATATGCTATGTCAACATTGGGGTATTGAATTTAGCAGGGTAAAATAATAATACATCATGACCAAGTAGCATTTATCGAAACAGGGCTCCAATAAAAACCAAATTCACTGCTGTCGCGTTGGGTCTGACTCACAGCAATCCCTCCTTGGATTTCTGAGGTGGTGTCACTATGGAAGTAGATTGCCCAAACTTCCTTCTGAGGAGTGGCTGGTCAGAAGATGCTAGGATGGTTTAACAACAAGCCAAGCTTAAAATCATGTTTTGAATACACATATAAAGAATTTCTAAATTAATAATAATTGACAGAACTCAATGGAATAAGAGACAATGTTTATGAAAGGAAGTGACAGTAAAGGAAAACAAAAAGGCCAATAAACAAGAAAAGATATTCAAACTAGCAGTAGAAGAAATGAAAATTTAAAAATCCAATACAAAGAGATCGTTTTACTCCTATCAGTATAAGGCAATAATTTGAAAGTTTGACAATTACTTAGTGTTGGTGAGACTATGAAGCAGTAGAAATACATGCACTATTTGTTGGAGTATATATTAAATATAAGGAGCTCTGGTGACACAGGGTGTAAGGCATTTGGCTGCTAACAAAAAGGTCCATAATTCAAACTTACCTGCTGCTCTGTGGGAGGAAGATGAGGCAATCAACTTCCATAAAAATTTATAGGGAGCTCTGATAGCATAGTGGCTAAGACACTTGCCTGCTAACCAGACAGCTGG
>NW_006921970.1:824521-833494 GCF_000298275.1 Orycteropus afer afer | reverse complement strand
CTACTTCCGTAGTGATACTGCCTCAGAAACCCAAGGAGGGGTCGCTATGAGTCGGGTTTGACTCAACAGCACATAACAACAACAACAACAAAGATTTATAGCCTTGGAAACCCAATGGGGTCACTATGAGTTAGAATTGACTCAAAGGCAGTAAGTTTGGTTTGTTTTTTTATATTAAATATAAGTATTTTGAGGAGCAATTCTGTGATATTCAATAAACTTAAAATTGCTTTTATGCTATAACACTATGTTGTTTAATGTGGCTATTGAGTACTTAAAATGTGGATAGTGTAGATTGTGATTTTTTTCTAAGGGCTAATGTTGAAGATTTATAACAAAAATAATAGTAAAATAGAACATTATTCATTTTTTTTTTTTTACAGTAAGATTTCTAAACCTTATAAGAAGCCTTGATGACATAACAGTTAACTGCTCAGTTACTAGGTGAAATATTTATTGGTGGTTTAAACTCACCCAGCACCTCCATGGGAGAAAGACCTGGTAATGTGCTTGACTGCTAACCAGAAGGCTGGCGGTTCAAACCCACCAGCCACTCCTCGGAAGCAAGGTTGGGCAATCCTACTTCCGTAGTGATACTGCCTCGGAAACCCAAGGAGGGGTCGCTATGAGTCAGGGCTGACTCAACGGCACATAACAACAACAACAATAATGCTTCTGTAAAGATTTCAGCCTAGAAAATCCTGTGGGGCAGCTCTACTGTCACATGGGATCACTATGAGTCAGAAATCAACTTGAGGACACCTAATGACAAGCCTTGGCACTATTAACATATTAGGCCTTATAACCTTTGTTGTGGGCCACTATCCTGTGCTTTTTTAGATATTTAAACAGGCTCCCTGGGCTCTCTCTGAGGTGCCAGGAACAATTCCACAGACAAGACAATTAAAAATGTCTCCAGACATTGCTAAAAATCTCCTGAGGGCAATACCACACCTGGTTGAGAACCAGTCTTAACTGCATGTTGAAATGATTCTCTGATAGCGTAGTGCCTAAGGCATTTGACTGCTAACCAGAAGGCCAGCGATTCAAACATACCAGCCACTCCTTGGAAGGAAGGTCGGTCAATCTACTTCCATAGTGATACTGCCTCAGAAACCCAAGGAAGGGTCACTATGAGTCAGGGCTGACTCTGCAGCACATACAAAATGGTGTTATATAAATACATTACTAAAATAAATTTTATTGTTGTTGGGAGCTGTTAAGCAGACTTTCACTAACAGTGACCCCATGTGATAGAGTAGAACTGCCCCATAAAGTTTTCTAGGCTGAAATCTTTTTAAGAGTGGAACCAGTGAATGAGTTGGAACAAGCAAACTATCAATTAGCAGCCAACCACTTAACCATTGCATTTCTTGTTTTAGTTAAGGTTGTATTGGCTGGGCCAAGGTTTTAAGTGGCTGGGCAGCTGGATGAGAATGGGTAATCACCTCCATGGTGGAATATTCTGTAAGCAGCTAAGTAGCTGCCTTTGAGGTATGGCCTGCTTCCAGTATATAAGAAGCGTTGAGAAGGATCTCTAGCTTTTTGGCGCATCTGGATCCTGCATTTGGCCAAGTCTTCATTCTCATGCTCCCTGCCGATCTTGGGATTGTCCTAGACTTGAATTAGTAGCCTGCCTTGTTGCCTGTTAATCTTGGGATTGTGCCATTTTACCTGTCCACCTTGGGTTTGTCAGCCTCAACAGCCAGTAGCTGCATAAGTCAGAAAGAAGCCTCTAGCTCCCGTGGGCTAGGAACTAGAGGCAGAGATGAAGTCCAAAGTCAAGAGGCCTTCACTTACCTCCTAGAGCTAGCATTTTGAACTCAGATTTCTAGCCTCCTAAACTGTAAGAGAATAACTTCCTGTCTGTTGAAGCCATCCACTTGTGGTATGTCTGTTATAGAAACAAAAGTGAACAAAATCACTACTAAAAAAAAAAAAAAATCCAAACCCAGTCATTGACTTGATTCAGAATCATAAAGACCCTATAAGACAGAATAGAACTGCCCAAAGAGTTTCCAAGAAACTCCCTTTTTGGTAAGCAGTATAGCGTTCGACCACTGCACCACCAGAGTTTCCTTTTACCTGGTCACTTTTTACTTTCTGAAGTGACTGCTGGAAACTTTAAAATTACATTTGACTCACATTATATTTTTACTTACCAGCACTATGACAGTCATCAATTTCATTTTGAGTCATACACTCTAGAGCAATGTTTCTCAAACTCTTAATGTTCATAAAACTTATGACATTATACAATGCATATTATGATTCAGTGTATTTAGACTGTGGTAATATTATGCAAAACTTCTAACAAGATTGTAGATAATGCCAATGCTAGTATCCCTTAGACTACATGTAGAGTATCATAACCCTTAAGAACTTCCCACACATGTTCAAAATAGTATGGGAAGAAGAATGTCCAATGCAACACTGTAAGTGATAATAAAAAATGCAAATAAATGAGGTGTTTATCCCCCGAAAAATGTATAAATTGTGATAAATTTATACTATGGAATAATATTTATATGTGTGTGTATGTGTTTATATATAAAGGAAAGATCTACCTATATTACACAGCTTGCTATGTCACACAACAGAAAGCACACACTTCAAAAGGTTAAAAATGTACGATAAAATACAAAATTTTAAAACATACAGAGTAAAAAATTGTTTATGACTCCATAAATATTTAGTAAATTTCAATATTAGATAAATATTATTCAGAAAAATGAATAACAATGATTAGTTCAGAGGAATACCCTATAGGATTGGGATACTGGATAGTTATATACACTGGACTTAACACTTGTATGAGTAATACTTTACTGCTTTACTACATGAAGCAAAAGTAACCAAAGGATAATATTTGATATAGCTGGATGGTAGTACAAAGATATTTGTCATCTTATTATTTATCTTTCTCCACATGTTTTGGTTTTTGGTATATAGGTTTGAAATATTTCATAATTAAAAATCAATTAGAACACCCAAATCCTAATTAAAAAAAAAAATATATGGAAAAAAAATCAATTAGAAGTAAGTATAGTAAAAGTATGGTATAAGAAGTCTGTTACTGGTCATTCAAGTAGGTTAATAAGGAATTTTCTAAATATTTTAATAAAATTTAAAATTTAATGAAAACACATTTTTTCCAAAGAAAACATCTTGTAAAAAATATCTATTCCCTATGGACTTGTACCACCACTCATCTGTCAGTTTATTGTATGTTGCTGTGAGGCTGGAGGGTATCCCACTGATATTTCAAATACCCACAGGGTCACCCATGGTGTACAAATTCAGCAGAGCTTCCAGACTAAGACTGAGAATAAGGAAGAGGCCATCGACTTCTCAAAAAAATTGACCTTATGAATAGAATGAAACACAATATGATATATTACTGGAAAATTTTATGAATAGCCCTGAAACACTGTCTGATCCAGTGCTAGAAGATGGGCCCCTCAAGTTGAATGGCACCGAGAATACAACTGGGAAAGAGCTTCCTCCTCAGAGTAGGGTAGACCTTAATGATGTGGATAGAGTAGAGCTTTAGGGCCTGCATTTGCTGATGTGGCATGATTCAAAATGAGAAGAAACAGCTGCAAACATCCATTAATAATTGGAACATGGAATGTACAATGTATGAATCTAGGAAAATTAGAAGTTGTCAAAAATGAAATGGAACACATAAAGATTGATATCCTAGGCATTAGTGAGCTGAAAGGGAGCTCTGGTAGCATAGTGGCTAAGGCACTTGACTACTAACCAGAAGGCTGGCAGTTCAAACCCACCAGCCACTCCTCGGAAGGAAGATGGGACAATCTACTTCCGTAGTGATACTGCCTCGGAAACCCAAGGAGGGGTCACTATGAGTCGGGTCCAACTCGATGGCACACAACAACAACAACAGTGAGCTGAAATGGACTGTTTATGGCCATTCTGAATCATAACAACCACAAGACCTACTATGCCAGGAATGATAAACTGAAGAAAAATGGCATGGTATTCATCATCACAAAGAATGTTTCAAGATCTATCCTGAAGTACAATGGTGTCAGTGATAGGATAATATCAATATACCTACAAGGAAGGCCAGTTAATACTACTATCATTCAAATTTATGTACCTACCATCAAAGTCAAAGATGAGGAAACTGAGGATTTTTACCAATTTCTGCAGTCAGAAACTGACTGAACACACAATTAAAATGTACTGATTGTGGGCTCAGGACGATAGTCACAGGGGACATCAAGCTGAGTCGGCATAACATACTACACAAAAACATTGTTCCACGTCCTACTTTGGCAAGTAGTGACTGGGATCTTAAAAGCTTGCAAGTGGCCATCTGGATGTAACAATGGGTCTCTCCTCATCCAGTACAAAGAAGAATGAAGAAAACCAAAGACATATGGAAATTATTACTCCAAGAGACTGGTACACAATATGATCCTCAGCCTATATGACTGAGAGACTAGGAGAACTAGATGGTGCCCAACTGTCAATCACTCAGAGGAGGAACTATGTAGGAGATCCTGGATAGAGAGGAGAAAACAATGTGGAACAAAACTCAAAATCATTTAAAAAAAAAAAGAAAGAAAAAGAAAAAAGGGACCAGGTTTGCTGGTCCAATAGACTCTGGTAGAACCACTGAAACTATGGCCCCTAGCTGCCCTTCAGATCTGGAATTGAACCCATTCTGATGGCTGCTAGCCAAACAAAAAACAGGTGTATGAGCTGAATATCCACATTAGATAGATACACTCTTTGGAGAGATCAATCATGTCAGACTAGAAGGGCTATTTATGCACAGGGAGACAGCTCAGGGGGCAGAAGTGCATTGGAGGGAAGGACACAGGGAAGAGGGAACTATGGGAAGGAAGTGGGAGGGGTACTGTTGCATTGTGGGAAATTACAATCATGAGACAAAGTGTATGTGAGTTGCTGCACCAGAAAGTGAATTTTCTCTGTAAACGTCCACCCAAATAACAATAAAAATTTAAAAAGAAAAAGAAAGAAAAAAAAAAAAAAAGATGTGCTGATTATCACTGGTAATTGGAATGCAAAAGTTGGAAACAAACAAGAATCACCGGTAGCTGGAAATTTTGGCCTTGGTGATAGAAATAATGCTGGAGATCACATGATAGAAATTTGTAGGACCAACAACTATTCATTGCAAATACCTTTTCCCAATAACACAAACGGTGGCTATACATGTGGACTTTCCCAGATGGAGAATACATGAATCAGATTGACTACATCTGTGGCAAGAGGTAATGGAAAAGCTCAATATCTTCAGCCAAATCAAAGCCAGGAGCTGATTGTGGAACAGATCATCAACTGTTCATATGCAAATACAAGTTGAAATTGAAGACAATTAAAAGAAGTCCACAAGAGCCAAACTATGACCTTGAATATATCCCTGCTGAATTTAAAGACCATATAAATAATAGATTTGATGCACTGAACACTAAATAGCAAAGCCAGAGGAATTGTGGAATGACATCAAGAACATCATCCATGAAAAAAGCAAAAGGTCGTTAAAAAGACAGGAAAGGAAGAAAAGACCAAAATGGATGTCAGAAGAGACTCTGAAACTTGTCTTTGAATGAATAGTAGCTAAAGCAAATGGAAGAAATGACAAGATAAAAGAGCTGAACAAAAGATTTCAAAGAGCAGCTTGAGAAGATAAAGTCAATTATTATCATGAAATGTGCAAAGACATGGAGTGGAAAAGCCAAAAGGAAAGAACATGCTTAGCATTTTTCAAGCTGAAAGAACTGAAGAAAAACTTTAAGCCTCGAGTTGCAATATTGAAAAATCCTATGGACAATACATTGAATGATGCAGAAAACATCAAAAGAAGATGGAAGGAATACACAGTTACTGTAGCAAAATGAATTGGTCGATGTTCATCCATTTCAGGAGGTGGCATATGTTCAAGAACAAATGGTGTTGAAGGAACAAGTCGAAGCGTCACTGAAGGAATTGGCAAAAAACAAGGCTAATGGAATTGACAGAATACCCACTGAGATATTTCAACAAATGGATGCTGCAGTGGAGGCACTCACTTGACTGTGCCAAGAGATTTGGAAGACAGCTACCTGGCCAACTGACAGGAAGAGACAGGTATTTATACCCATTCCAAAGAAAGGTGATCCCCTTTGTTGTTGTTGTTATGTGTCGTCGAGTCGGCCCCGACTCATAGCGACCCCTCCTTGGGTTTCCAAGGCAGTATCACTACGGAAGTAGGATTGCCCAACCTGAATGTGGAAATTGTCAAATAATATTAATATCACATGCAAGTAACATCTTACTTAAGATAATTCAAAGACGGTTGCAGCAGTACATTGGCCAAGAACTTCCAGAATTGCAAGCTGGATTCAGAAGAGACTGTGGAACGAGGGATATCATTGCTGATGTTTGATGGATCTTGGTTGTAAGTAAAGAATATGAGAAAGATGTTTACTTATGTTTTATTGACTACGCAAAAGCATTCAATTGTGTGGATCATAACAAATTATGGATAACATTGCACACAATGGGAATTCCAGAACATTTAACTGTGCTCATGAGGAACTTGTACATTGACCAAGGGACTGTAGTTCAAACAGAACAAGAGATATTGCACAGTTAAAAATCAGGAAGGGTGTGTGTTAATGCTGTATAAATTTCATGATACTTATTCAATCTGTGTGGTGAGTAAAAAATCCAAGAACCTGGACTATATGAAGAAGAATGCAGATCAGGATTGGAGGAAGACCCATTTATAACCTGCAATATGCATCTGACACAGCTTTGCTTGCTGAAAGTGAAGATGACTTGAAGCACTTACTGATGAAGATCAAAGGCTACAATATTCAGTATGGATCACACCACAACATAAAGAAAACAAAAATCCTCACAACTAGACCAATAAGCAGCATCACAAAAAAAAAAAAAAAAAAAAAAAATGGAGGAAAGATTGAAGTTGTCAGTGATTTTATTTTGCTTGGATCCACACTCAACACCCATGCAAGCACCAATCAAGAAATCAGATGTCTCCCTAGCTGCCCTTCATGTCTGGAATTGAGCCCACTCCTGTGGCTTCTAGCCAAACAAACAATAGGCATATGAGCTGAATATTTACATAGGTAGATACCCTCCTTGGAAAGATTTATCATGGAAGAATAGAAAGGCTGTGTATGTATAGGGAGACAGCTGGACAGGCAGGAGTGCAAGGGAGGGAAGGACACAAGGAAGAGGTGGCTATGGGGAGGAAGTGGGAAGAGAGTTGTTGCATTGTGGTAGATTACAGTCAATGCCATGAGACAAAGTGTATGCGAACTGCTATATGGAAGATGCATTTGCTCTGTAAACTTTTACCCAAATCACAATTATTTTTTTTTTTTTTAAAGAAATGAGATCATGTGTTGTATCGCACTGGGCAAATCTGCTGTAAAAGACCTCTTGAAAGAAGTGTTAAGAAGCAAAGACGTCACTTTGAATACTAATGCAAGCCATGGTATTTTCAATTGTTTCATATGTATGTGAAAGCTGGACAATGAAAAAGGAACACTGAAGAAGAGTTGATGTCTTTGAATTATGGTATTGTCAAAGAATACTGGAAATACCATGAACTGCCAAAGAGTGAACAAATCTGTTCTAGGAAAAGTGCAGCCAGAATATCCTTTAGAAGCAAAAATGGCCAGACTTTGTCTCACCTACTCCAGTCACATGATCAGAAGGGACCATTTCCTAGAAAAACATATCATTCTCCATAAAGTAGAAGATCAGTGAAAAAGGATCTCCTCAACAGGATGGATTGACACAGTGGCTGCAACGATAGGCTCATGTATATCAAGGATTGTGAAGATGGCGCACAACCAGGCAATGTTTTATTCTGTTGTACGTAGGGTCACTATAAGTCAGAGTCAACTTGGCAACACTTAACAGTAACATGGGCTTGTAAAATCAAAGCTGATATCAGTAAGTGGAAATAAGTAGAAAGATAAACTTAACTGTGTGCTAAATATTTCATCTAGAACGCAGGTGATAAGAAATGTTCTCATTTTATTAACATGTGTTTTAAACTACTTACCAAAAAAGAAACTCATTCCTTGCTGATTTGCAACATACAGAAAAAGAAAAAATAGTAAGTTCACATATTTCCAGAAGACCTCATTGTAATTACTACAAAATTAAATAGCCACTATTTAGTCAACATTTTGATATTAATTTGCAGTTACTGCACCTTTCTCTTATATATATGAAATAAATTATGCATAAACATGTTGTTGTTGTTATGAGGTGCCGTCGAGTCGTTTACGACTCGTAGCAACCCCATGCACAGTATAATGAAATACTGCCCAATCCTGCGCCAGCTTCCTGATCTCTGCTATACTTGAGCCCATCATCGCAGCCACCGTGTCAACCCATATCATTGAAGGCCTCCCCCTTTTTCGTCGACCCTCCACCCTACCAAGCATGACATCCTACTCTAGGGAATGGTACCTTCTGACAACATGACCAAAGTAGGTGAGACAAAGTCTGGCCATTCTCGCTTCCAAGAAGCATTTCGAGTGCACTTCCTCCAGAACAGATCTGTTAGTTCTTTTAGCAGTCCAAGGTACTTTCAGCATTCTTCACCAGCACCACAACTCAAAAGCATCAACTCTTCTTTGGTCTCCCTTATTCATTGTCCAGTTCTCACATGCATATGAGGCAATTGGAAATATCATGGTTTCTATCAGGCACACCTTAGTCCTCAAGGAGACATCCTTGCTCCTCAGCACTTGAAAGAGTTCCTTCACTTCACGGTTGACCTTCCCAATGCTACATGTTGTCTAATGTGCTGACTGCTGCTTCCATTGGCATCGATTGTAGAACCAAGCAACATGAATTCTTTGACAACCTCAATCTTCTCTCCATTTATTGTGATGCTGCTCATTGGTCCAGTTGTGAGGATTTTTGTTTTCTTTATGTTGAGACGTAATC
>NW_006921970.1:818189-821656 GCF_000298275.1 Orycteropus afer afer | reverse complement strand
CACTTGACTGCTAATCAGAAGGCTGGCGGTTCAAACCCACCAGCCACTCCTCAGAAGGAAGGTTGGGCATTCCTACTTCCGTAGTGATACTGCCTTGGAAACCCAAGAAGGGGTCACTATGAGTCGGGGCCGACTCGATGGCACATAACAACAATAACAGTTTAGCTCTCTTCTGTTTGATGCATTCTCTTCTTCAGGAAGGGGCATAATTAGAATCACTGTCCTTGTCCAAGGGTTCTTGCACGATATTTTAATAAACAAGGTAGTTCTACTCTTAAGAGAAATGTTGGTACAACACTAAAGATAACTATTTTCTTCTCTATGATATAGATCATTGTGTGGATAATAAACAAAAATTTCTATAACTGACCATCTAGATTTTTTTGTAATTTTTCACTACTATAAACAAAAAATAGTTCTTATTTATTTGAGATAACTCTTCATAGTTGTGACTATTTAAAATCAATTCCCAAAAGAAAGACCATAGGGAAAACAGTTATGGATGTTATTATGCCTTTTTAACTTTACCATGAAATTATCATACAGTATTTTGTACCATTTTCTAGTAAGATATAGGATTAAAATATGAAAATTTATAAGACCCTTATTTTACCTTCCAACATATATGTATGCAGTTCTCATTTCCGGCTCTTTCCATTAAAGACATTTATGAGATGTTATTGTTACTTTACAGAATATCTCTTTCTTCAAATGTAGTAAATTTTGGGTTCCTCTGCCTTTCATTAAATTGATTTCATCTGTACAAGAACTGACAGAAAATCTTAAATTTTCTGTCAATGGCTTATGTTGTTTTCTATTTTTTAATATTTTATTATTATCACGAGGAGCTCTGGTAGCATAGTGCCTAAGGCACTTGACTGCTAACCAGAAGGCTGGCGGGTCAAACCCACCAGCCACTCCTCAGAAGGAAGATGGGGTAATCTACTTCCATAGTGATACTGGCTCAGAAACCCAAGGAGGGTTTCGCTATGAGTCGGATCTGACTCCATGACACATAACAACAACAACAATTATTATCACGATAATAGCTCCAAAACAAAGAGAGAGAGGGAAGGAGTTGGGTATTTATTGCTCACATCAGACATTTTTGTACCATCAATTCTAAGAAGTTTTATTCAGAAATACAAAAATTAGGAAAGTATAAGTTAAAAATCCTTTTTGAAAATAATTTGAATGTGGGCACTATTAGGATTATGATAAATAACTCCCAGTATAATAAAGAAATTAAAAGCAAATAAATCTCGGTCAGCTTTGGGAGCTTAGTGCCTAAAGCACTTGACTGCTGACCAGAAAGCTGGTGGTTCAAACCCACCAGCCACTCCTCAGAAGGAAAATGGGGCAATCTACTTCCGTAGTGATACTGCCTCAGAAACCCAAGGGGTCACTATGATTTGGGTCCGAGTCGACGGCACATAACAACAACAACAACAACAAATCTTGGTCAAAAAATAAAGGAAAGAAATGGAAAAAAAAAACCTAGACTGAAGCATAAAGTTTAGAAAACAAGCTAAAAGATGTAAAATTAAACATGTCAGTTACATCAAAAAATAAAAAAAAAAAATCTGTTGAATTCCACAGTTTAATTTAGTTCAAAAAATATTTATTGATACATGTTAAGTACAACTACAAAAAAAACAAAAAACAAACTCACTGCCTTCAAGTCAATTCCGATTCATAGCAACTCCTCCTTGGATTTCCTGGATGGTTCCTCTACAGAAGTGGATTGCCCAGTCTTCCTTCCAAGGTCCTGTGTACTTAGTGGTGAACAAAACTTACACATGCCCACAGTCTTGAGGTTTAATCTGGTACAAAATATATTCAACACTAAATGCAATGTGTGCCATCAAAAGGGATGGTGAGGAAGGATAGAGTACAAGGGTTTTCTAAGGAGGTGGGAGAAGTTCTTCCTTCTCATTACTGATCAGGTGTACATTACCCAATATAGTCTTTAATACTGAAATGCTAGAACACGTTTTACGTAAGAAATAAGACAAGGATGACTTACCTTACTTTATAGAAATAACATTTTTATGGAACTTCTAACCAAGATAGAGAAAAAAAAAAAAAATTCACTGCCGTCCAGTTAGATCAAACTCATAGCAACCCCTCCTTGGGTTTCTGAGACGTAGATTGCCCAACCTTTCCTTTGAGGAGTACATGGTGGGTTTGAACCGCCAGCTTCTGGTTAGCAAACAGACACCTTAGCCACTATATCACCAGAGCTCCCAAGACATATAAAGCATAAAAGACCAAGGTGCCATTAATCTATTGGAAAGAAGACCAATCAAATATTACTTATTTAAGAGGATTAAAAACTAGAGAATTTCAAAAGCATTAACTCAATATCCATGCATTATTGAGCATTTACTCTATTCCAAGCACTGGTTTAAAACTAGGATAAAATGGCAAACGAAAAGATTAGTGAGTGAAAATAGGCAAGAAATGATTACAATGTAATGTGGTTAAAAAGAAGCAAAAAAAAAAAAAGTAAAATCAGAGCTGTATAGGAGAAGCAACTTTGAAGTAGAAAAAAAGTTTCCTGGAAGTAAAGACTAACAGTGTCCTGCAGGATAAAAGTGGGTGGATGTGAATATCTTTCTAAGCAATAGGATTATTAACTTAAAAATGCAGGATATATTAGAGGCTGCGGCACAGTATACACATTGTAAAAAAAAAAAAAAAAAATGTAGCTAAAGCATCCTGTAGGGGACTAGGGAAGGATAATAAATCAGTCTTGAGAGTTTATCATAGTCAAATCATAAAATGAATTTAGATTTTCTCCAAAAAAACAAACCAATTGCTGGAGAGTCAATTCTAACTCAACGCAACCCCACGTATCGAGAGTGGACCTGTACTCCAAAGTGTTTTCAAAGCTGTGAAGTTTTGTAAGCAGATCACCTTTCTCTCCAGCTGCTTCTGAGTGGGTTCAAACTGCCAACTTTTGGGTTAGTAAAGGAGCACTTAACTTTTTGTGCCATCAGAGACTCCATCTCCAAAAAACAGTAGGCAACCATTAAAGAATTTTAAGTATAGTGTCATTCTCAAACATATGTCTCAGAAATTTATTTAAAAACCAAAGTGCTTGTTTATGAATTATTGCAATAATCCAGGTGACAAATAGTTGTGAACACAGCTAGGACTGTGGCAATGGGGTGGAGAATAAAAGGTTGTATTCTGGAGGAAATAAGCCATAGAACTCAAAGGCTCAGAGAGGAGCGATGGGAAAAAAGTCAAACATGACATCGTGGCAGATGGTGCTTTGAGACAGGGCATACAGAGATAATGAGTATAAAGATGATGAACTTGTAAGGCCACAGTAAGGAGAAAAGGACGCACAAACATGAGGTTAAAGAGAAGTTTTTATTCTGAGTTTCCGGGGGAGGTTTACGGGCCCCCAAGAGGGGCCTGGGCGAGGTTCACGGGTCCCTGAGAGGGGCCCGGGAAGT
>NW_006921970.1:802221-817899 GCF_000298275.1 Orycteropus afer afer | reverse complement strand
TCATATTGACTTTAAGATTTTTAAACCATGTTCCAATTGAAGATGTCCAATATTCAGTCTGGTGATCAGAAAAAGTCTAGAGTGGAGAAACAGAATTGTGAGTTACCAAGCAGAGTATACAGACTGGTCAAAGCCAGTTGCCATCAGGTTGATTGTGATTTAGATCAATCCCATGTGTATCAGATAGAACTGTGCTCTATAGGATATTCAGTGACTGGTTTTTTGGAAGTAGATTGCCAGGAATTTCTTTCAAGGTGACTCTAGATAGACTCACACTGTCAGTCTTTCTATTAACAACCGAGCATGTTAACTGTTGTTTTCAACAGTCAGCCATCTAGGTATGTAAGGGATACCAATTCTAGCCCATAGGAACAGAGAATAATTAGGGTCTGAGTAGGTAAGGCAATTCCCTTATTTTCCCACTACTAGTATACTCAGTAGGAGCTCTGGTAGCATAGTGGCTAAGACACTTGACTGCTAACCAGAAGGCTGGCGGTTCAAATCCACCAGCCACTCCTCGGAAGGAAGATGGGGCAATCTACTTCCGTAGTGATACTGCCTCGGAAACCCAAGGAGGGGTCGCTATGATTTGGGTCTGACTCGACGGCACATAACAACAACAACAACAGTATACTCAGTGGAAGCTCTGGTAGCATAGTGCCTAAGGCACTTGACTGCTAAGGAAAAGGCTGGCGGTTCAAACCCACCAACTATCTCTCGAGAGGAAGGTTGGGCAATCTCCTTCCATAGCGATAGTGCCTCAGCAACCCAAGGAGGGGTCACTATGCGTCGGGCCCGACTCGATGTCACATAACAACAATAACAACAGTATACTTAGTGGGAGCTCTGGTAGCATAGTGCCTAAGTCACTAGACTGCTAACCAGAAGGCTGGCAGTTCAAACCCACCAGCCACTCCTCGGAAGGAAGGTTGGGCAATCTCCTTCCATAGTGATACCACTTCAGAAACCCAAGGAGGGGTCGCTATGAGTCGAGTTGGACTCCATGGCATATAACAACAACTACAATATACTCAGTGGAACAAAGAGAGTTTATAAACAATTTTTTCTCCTTTATTAACTGATTTTTGGTTCTATATATAGAAGTGATAAGCAGGTGACTTCAGAAGCCTGTAATTGAAACGTGGGCATGGTTAGCATGAAGTAGGGCTATTTGTGCCAGTTAGTTATTCTCTCTTTCCTCAGAGTTGTTAACTAAGGGTCAAATCATTGGATTTCAGCTTGTGGTATCTTAACATAGAATTGTCTTTAGGAACCCTTAACTGAAAAGATTCCTTTCTATATACTATCTTACATGTGGAACAGTTATCTGGATTTTCTTTAGAGATTGAGAAAACTGTAAGGATTAGTTTGAGGATACTCTCATTATCATTTTTTATGAGAAAAGAGACAGAAAATGAGCTAAATACTATTCAGGGAAAACCGAGGTATTTCTGGTCCCTGGGCAATTATGATTAATCCATTCAACAATAGTGGTTACCACCAGCCAGATACTGAATTACAAACATACACTTCAGTTTTGGCTTCTAGGAGATCAAAGCCTATCATTTAACTCGAAAATAGTTTTATGGAAAATAGTTTTCCCTTAACTAGGTGCTTCATTAGCTTATATAGTCATGCTTCAGTTATTACTAAAAATATTAATAAGCATGATAGAAAATCAAACATTAATCTCAAAAAACTAAGAGGTCAGTCGCTTTCAAAGAGACAAAAGGTTAATTTAATCAAGATTTCTCTCATTTTGAAACTTTGTCTGGAAAAATTTGAACAGTGTATTTGTTTCCTTTGTCTCTTTTACTGTGGTGCTATACCTCATAGGCCTTATTTTGGGAGGTGGTGACTGACTTTGATGTGGTTTTCCAGGAAGAGGATGGTGATTTTTATTTTTTATAAATTCAAGCCAGGAGACCCCCAGAGGCAAACGATGGTAACTAAGTACCTTAGTGAACACACAATCTGATAAAGCAGGTGTGGTATCTTTGACAGTACGGGGTGAGGATGGTACAGAGGGAGTAGAAGAGGAGGATGAGGATGAAGAGGAGGAGGAAGAAGAGGAGGATGGGCTCTGAGGCTTCAGCTGAGAACTGTTCCTTTTTTTAACATACAGCAGCCAGTCAATAGTCTGAGGCTGTTCATTTATAACTTTGTTTTGAGCAGCTACTGTCAAACACTTTTTCTTTGTATTGGGTCCATGGATTATATCAGGTTCAGAGGTGGGGACAATCTGTGATATTTTCTCCATTCCTTCAAGGTTGTCTTCAGGGACTTGATCAAGCCGTTTTTCTTTCACTGGCAAAGATGAGACAGATGTCTCTCGCAGAGAAAGGACGAAAACTAATTTTACCTTGATTTCTCCCTCAGAATTGGGCTCAGGTGTTGGTATGACAAACAGTGTTGCAGCACGAGGATCTTTCCTTCCTGTAAGATGGTTACAATGAAATTTTATGCAGGAAGCACAAACTAAACAAACCATATAACTTGATGAAATACGAGGACCAGGATGAGGATTTGGCTTTCCCCTCATCCTTCGAAAGAGAATCTGTCTAGAGAGATCCCTCTGAATTTTAGTCTTGGAAATAGAATTGATAATTTTATTTACAACATTTTCAGGGATAGTTCCACCTTTCACAATGCAGGGATGAATATAATCTGAAGTCCATGATATTTCTTTATTTGATTCTGTGTTTGCACAAAGGTCATAACTTCTTTTACTATGGTGTTTGGAGACCAATGTGGAAGCAGCTATGTCCTTGATGCAGTGTTCAGACCTTGATAATGACTGATCTGAATTATTTTGTTTGAGTTGATGTGGTGGTGAATTTGTGGCTCCACTTTTGGCACTTGTTGGTGATGCGGTTTTCTGAAGCTTACAATGACAAACTGGTGAACTTAGGGTCTGGCAGTTACAGTCAAATGTAAGTATTGTCTGAGATTTGGATTGGAACAATGGCAAACTCTGAGTCTGGTGGACAGAAAGTGGTAAAGTTTTTTTCCAAGATTTTGACTGGTACAATGGTAAGCTCAGAACACTGGGATTAGAGTTCAATACAGATGATTTCTGAGGTCTGGAATCAGGTAACAATGAGCTAAGGGTCATTTGACGGGGTTCCAGTGAGTAGGATGTCCAAAGAAAGTCATTTGTTTGAGGTTTGGAGTTGAGTAATGGTGAGCTCAGAGATCTCTGATTGTGCTCCAATAAAGATGTCCAAAGACAGTTCGGTGATGTTTTTTGAGGCTTGGATGGAGGTAATCTTGAACTAAGGGCTCTTTGATTGGGTCCCAAAGAAGACGATGTCCAAAGGATATCTAGGGAAGGTGTTTCTTGAGGTTGCAGGGAGGATAATGATGAACTCAAAATTCTTTTATTAGACTTCATTGTAGGTGATGTCCAGCAGAAGTCCGGAAAATATATGGTCTGAGAATTAAGGAGTGGTAATGATGAACTTAGGGTTGTTTGATTGTGGTCCAATGATGATGGTGTCATTTTGAAGTCAAGTAAAGATGGTGTCTGAGGTTTGAGGTAGGGCAAAGGTGATCTCAAGGGTCTCTGATTATAATCCAGTGAAGGAATTTTCCAGGGGAGGTCTAGTGAAGGTGTGGCCTTATGTTTCAGATTGGATAATGGTGGTTTCAGAATTCTGTTAGAGAGGCTTTTTGGAATTTTGTCCTGAGACTTGGGAAATGGTGATACTGAACAGCTCTGAACATTCTGATTAGAGCCCAGGGGAGGCACTGCTGATTGACTGCTGTATGATTCCACTCTGGTCAGAGGTTGGTTATTGAGTTGACTTAGTTTATCACCTGTATATTGATGTGTTAATGAATTGGTTGTGGCCAGTTGGTAAGAGGGAAATAATGGCATAAGATGTTGGCCATAATATGCTAATGGCACCATCTTGTGCTTCTAGTAGAAGTCTTTTTGAAAGCAGTTGGCTTGTCGAATGCTTTAATAACTGTTAGTCTTTTAGCTGGATTCCATGGGAAATGGACATTTAAATAAATACTATTTATTACTTTTTAACTTCTTCTTTGTGACCTCCCTTTTGATTCGCAAATATTATAGGATGTGTCGGAATTGAGATATAGATGAAGTTGAAAAAATGATCACTATTTGAGGTTCTCCTCTGTCTTAGTTGTTTTTGCTTGTTTGTTTGTTTGTCTTCCTTTGAGTAAATAATGCCTGTTAACAAAATAGTGAAGAGAGTTCAGAAGAGGTCTTGATAGGGATAGTAATTTTCTCAACAATTTGTTGTAGTAGACAGATAAAGGGACTTATGCAAATCCTAACCACTTACTCAGTGTGAAATTTTTAATTAAACTTTCTAAACCTTAGTTCACATTATAAAATAGATAACTATATTTGATTTGTTGAGCTAAAAATTAAATCAGATAATAAATATATATAACGTGTAACAGTGACCCAAATATAATTGGTGCTCAGTGAAAGATAGTAGCTATTTCTGGTCCACTTTAAATTATTATTTCATTAAAACAATCTGTGGTAAGTTTGTTGCATAAGACAAAATAATCTTAGACAGAGAAAAGTGAAATGGAGTGTCTTATTAAATGTTGATTTTCAATTTGGATTCATTGTCCA
Source organism: Orycteropus afer afer (assembly GCF_000298275.1). Taxonomy (NCBI): domain Eukaryota; kingdom Metazoa; phylum Chordata; class Mammalia; order Tubulidentata; family Orycteropodidae; genus Orycteropus; species Orycteropus afer. Next base: position 813,284 of record NW_006921970.1, on the reverse strand, counting down.
ACATTATTTTCTTTTAACTCACTTCCAAATATCTATAATTCTAGTTAAAAAACTACTGGATATTTTGAGTTCTTATTTGCCACCATTGCAGCTTTTTAAACTGTTTATACTCCCTTTTGAAAGTACTGTCTTACTTGGTGATGTCCATTATTTCCCTCTAGTCTGATCTCCACACTCATTCTTTTGTTTCTCTCCAGACCTTTATTGATTTTTTTTTCTGCTTTCAATGCAGTCCTCAGAGTTATCACCAGCCCTCTTTTCTTTTCATTTTATTCCTACCAATCATATTAGTTAGCTTCAGGATTTAAAAAAAAAAAACTATAGAAGCTTCATATAAAAAAGAATTTGTAACAGGCCAAAAGTGAGCATCTACAACCCAGAGAAAGCAGATGGGCTACTCCCTAAAAGGCAATACATAATGTGACATGACACACTATTTTAGTGCATTTTTCATACTCAAGGGTTTGTTCTTCAGGTCTTAAGGCTCAGACACATGATATGAAAAAAACTGACAATACTTACAAGAAACCCTGGGATCAAACAATTAAATCCTTGGCCACGATTTCTTTTTCCTTGAAGGAGAATTGTTAATATTGAGCCACATGACACTTTTATACTCCCATGACCTACCAACTCAATTTCTGACAAATTTATTTCTTCTATAATGCAAACATATCTTCTTAATTTACTATCTATTCTGTTACTGATACAAGAGCTCCCCTTTCTTCAAAGTAATTTTGTACATATTTACTGTAATTCTATTTGTATTTATTTAAAAATATTTATCTTATTGGGTATATTAATCAATTATTTTCAAGTGTTGAGTTACTTTCATAGAATTCTCCATATATCGATAATGTTTTTCATATACCAATGATTTTCTAATCTTTTGTTTCTAGTCTTGACCTTTTGCCTCAGCTTCAAAACGATATTTCTAACTAATCATCAGACTTGCCCATTCAAAATTCCCAAAGAATATCTGAACACAAAACATCTAAAATGCAATAAAGTTCTTTCTCTTTCCAGAGAAACCTCTCCTCTTTCTATATCTTCTATCTCATTTCCTAAAAGCTAGTCATCTAATTCAGAATCTTTGAAATTATTTTGCACATCTTCATGCTATAAAACCATTTAGTCATCAAGACCTATTGATTTTATATCTTACATATCTCCAGTCACTTTTTTCCAAATCATTCTCTGTACCAATTTATACTGCAGGAAATCTCATTTAGATTATTCTATTAACCTTTGTAGGAGCTCTGGTAGCATAGTGGCTAAAGCACTTGACTGCTAACCAGAAGGCTGGCGGTTCAAACCCACCAGCCACTCCTCGGAAGGAAGGTTGGGCAATCCTACTTCTGTAGTGATACTGCCTTGGAAACCCAAGGAGGGGTCGCTATGAGTCGGGGCCGACTCGATGACACATAACAACAACAACAACATTAACCTTTGTATTTAATTTTTCCTGATTATACTCTCCCCTTCTTCCTCTGTGCCTGGAACCCTCTCATGAGTGAGACCCTGCTTCTCCTCACCCAGATTTTGCTCACATTCTATATGCCTTTGTCTGTTAAGAGAAAAAGAAAACACATCCTATTGCAGACTGAATAGACTGTAATAAGTTTCTAAATGGTACTGGAATAGCTCTTTGGCTTTAAGACTTACAGAGATTTCTTAAAAAGGACATTAAAAAATACCCATTAAAAACTAGATAAATTAAGAACTTTGTTCATCAAAAGATACCATAATAAGAAGAAATGAAAACAAACCACTGAATGTGAAAAAAGTATAATATATATATTAATTAAATGCCTAAGATTTTGAAAACAGAATAGATATGAATCTGATCAAAGTTTAATATCTATGATAGCTGCTGCTAAAATATTTTAAAAATACAGACAGAACAATTAAAAGATAAGCAAAACACATGAATAACCATCTCATAAATGAACATATCCAAATGGCTAACTTAAATGTGAGAAAACCTCAAACTTATGAGAAATCATAAAATGCTTGTTTAAACAACAAGGAACAATCACTACACATTATCAGAATATAACTAAAATAAAAATAAAATGAAAATTGACAAAAACAAGAACATGGAAGATTGTAGATTAAATATGCTGCTGGTGGATAGGTGGATACTTTGGGAAATTCTTGAACTTTATCCTCTAAATTAGACCATATAACTATATACCTACATTCCACTCCTGGGCATGTTCCAGCAGATAATCAATACATGAATATTTACACCAAGACATGTGCATCAGTACGTTCATAGCTATTTTATTCGTAATAGCTCCAAAATGAAATCAACAGCTAATCAACAGCTGAGACAAAATGTGATACAGTAATACAAGAGAATACCAAACAGCAATAAAAATTAATAGACAATATAGCAACATGTAAATACATGTGACCAATATCACATAAAAAATGTTGGACTTAAAAAAACAGAAATGCACAAAAAATACTTCCAATTTTATTTCTGAAAATATAAAGTCAAGTCACACTGACAATGGTATGGTATCAAGATAATGATACATTTGGGGAATTAGTTTTTATCATGATGATGGCAATGTTCTGGTTTTTTACCTACATGATGAATATATGAGTGAATTCACTTTGTGATAATTTGTCTCTAACACTTAGGTTATGTTTATTTTTTTGTATGTTTCTTTGCTTCAATAAAAGGTTAAAAATATAGAACTTGATGCTAATTTGAAAAGACACATCTGAAACAAAAGTACACTGAAAGGTGAAACATTAAAGGATAAATCAGGATCTGGCACACAGATGCGACGAATGTATCAAAAAAAAAAAAAAAAAAGAAGAATGCAATGTGGAAATCCTGCTTTTATATGAATGGGAATAAAAGAATTCAAAATAAATGGAACTAACAAGAGTTTATGTAAGACAAAAACTAGAGAAAAATAGCATTTCTGATTATGCCTCACTTTCAGACTCACTCATCAGAATGACATTCTTATCAATAAGTGTGTTTTTCTGGAAATATTAAAGATGATGTTGTTTTTGTTATTTGCCATCAAGTCAGACCTGACTCATACCAACCCCTCTTTGGGTTTCCAAGGCAGTATCACTACAGAAGTAGATTGCCCAACTTTCATTAGAAATTTGATTGAAACTACAACTATGAAAGAAAAATTAAAACTATTTATGAAAGAAATAACTTACACACAGACTGTGTACCCAGACTGTTTAACAGTCGAATTATATAATTGAAAAAATATTTGGAATGTTAGGTAAACTTTTTCAGAGGAAGATCAATATGGAAATATTCTCAATTTGTTATATGAAACTCTGCTCTACATAATTCTTGCATAAAACATGACAAAATAGTTTAAAATTAAATGTAAAATAATGGATATATCATATTCCATAAACCTAAATAAAACTACTTAACAGTAAAATATAATAATAATAGACTATTAATAGACCAGAGTCGCAGGGGACATCAAGCTCAATTGGCATAACATACTATACAAAACTTCGTTCCACCTCCTACTTTGGCGAGTAGCGACTGGGATCTTAAAAGCTAGCAAGCTGCCATCTAGATGCAACAATGGGTCTCTCCTCGTCCAGAACAAAGAAGGATGAAGAAACCAAAATTCATGTAAACAATTAGTCCTAGTGACTGGTACACCATCCGATCTGCAGCCTATATGACTATGAGACCAGAAGAACTAGATTGTTCCCGGCTACCACTGTCATCCACTGGGAAGGGGATCTATGTAGGAGATCCTTGATGGAAAGGGAGAACAATGTGGAACAAAACTCAAAATCATTTGAAAAAAAAAAAAAAAAAAGGCAGGGGGACCAGGTTTCGTGGTCCAATAGAGCCTGGAGGAACCACTGAGACTATGGCCCCTAACTGCCCTTCGGGTCTGGAATTAAACCCACACCTGTGGTTTCCAGCCAAATAAAAGACAGGCATACGAGTTGAACATTTACCTCAAGTGGATACTCTCCTTGGAGAGACCAATCATGGTAGAAAGAAGGGCTGCTTATGCACAGGGAAACAGCTCAGGGGCAGGAGTCCATGGTGGGATGGACACAGGAAAGAGGTAACTATGGGGAGGAAGTGGGAGGGGAGCTGTTGCACTGTGGTAAACTGTGGTCAATGTCATAAGACAAAGTGTATGTAAATGCTGTATGGAAAGTGAATTTTCTCTGTAAATCTTCACCCAAATCACAATATAAATAAATAGATAGATAAAAATAAACTTTAAAAAAGTGTGTAGGATGTTCCTAAGGCAAAAATAACGGAAGGAATGTTATTTGTTGCATTAAGTGACTATATTAGAAAAGAAGAAATCTCACAAATCAATGACCTTAACTTTCTTGTTAAACAACTAGAAAAAGAGAAAAGTAACCTAAATCAAGTAGAAGAAAAAGATAATAATGAAAATTAGAAGAAAAAATTAATGAGATAGGAACCATAAAATCAAAAATATCAAAGGATGTTTCTTTGGGAAGATCAATTTAAAAAAAAAAAAAAAAACTAGTCAGATTGAAATGAAAATAAGAGAAGATACAAAATACCACATCATTAATGAGAGATATCACTTACGACAGAATCTACCAATATTAAAAATGATAATATAATATTGTGAAATATATTATGCCAGTAAGTCAGAAAACTTCAATGAAAAAGATACATTTCTTGAAAGAGAAAAGCACACTCAAAAACAAATAGAAATTTTTATCAATTGAAAATTTCTCACACAGTAAAAACTCCACATCCTGGTGAAGTTTTCCTGATATGTTCTTCCAAACATTAAAAAAAAAAAAAGGATTCAAAAGACTTCTACATATATTCCTCCAAAAATTAAATGGATTAATTTCTTTCCAACTCATTCTATAAATAAAGCATTAGTCTGATACCAAAACGAAACATGGACACTACTAGGAAGAAAAAAAAAAAAAAAGTATATGTATAGTGAGAGAGCTCTGGTAGCGTAGCACCTAAGGCACTTGACTGCTAACCAGAAGGCTGGCGGTTCAAACCCACCAGGCACTCCTCAGTAGGAAGATGAGGCAATCTACTTCCATAGAGAATACTGCCTCGGTAACCCAAGGAGGGGTCGACGGCACGTAACAGCAACATAACTATATATATATATATATATATATATATATATATATATATATATATAGTATTGTACATTTACAAAGATTTGGAGAAATGGAAATTCTCAGAACTGCTCTTTGGAATGTAAATGGATGTAATCACTTTGTAGTAGAAATGGGTAACATGCAGTAAGTTTACAATACGTTTTCTCTACAGAGCAGCAATTCCAATAATGCACATTCAGCATATTTATAATATTGAAAAATTCACCAGGTTATTATACAGCAATTTAAATAGCCCACAATTTTTAAACAATATTGAATGGAAAAATGAGAGCAAAATTGAAAATATCTATAGCATAATACCAAAAAAAAAATAAAAAAAAACTCACTGCCATCGAGTGTTTTCTGACTCATTGGACCCCCACTGGGTTTCCAAGGCTGTAAATCTTTACAGAAGTAGCTCACCCTGTCTTCCTTCTATGGAGTTCCTAGTGGGTTTGAACCAATGACCTTGAGGTTAGCAGTCAAGTGTCTTATCCACTATGCCACCAAATGATATTATATGTACAAAATCAAAAATGCTTTTAAAAATTACCAATATTTGTAATAAAATATAAAAACAGAGATGGAAAATACAAATTTCAATATAGTAGTTACGACTGGGGAGAGAAGGAGCTCTGGTAGCGTAGTGCCTAAGTCACTTGACTGCTAACCAGAAGGCTGGTGTTCAAACCCACAAGCCACTCCTCAGAAGGAAGTGATACTGCCTCAGAAACCCAAGGAGGAATCACTATGATTTGGGCCCGTCAACAGCACGTAGCAGCAACAACTGAAGAGAGAACATATGCAGAGTACAAGAAAAAATTCAGCTATTTAATAATTTATATCTTTAAATAAAATGTAGACAGTTATGCAAAATATCTCCATTTGTTAAGCACTTAAATTATCTTTACTTTCTTGTATATCTGACAATATACAAGAATATACAATATCTTGTCATTGTATATATGTGACAAAAAAGAGGAATCTCATTCACACACATCTGCACACACAATGTATATCATGACTAAGTGGAATTATCAAGAAATCAAGATTACTTTAACAGTTGAAAGCAAAATAATGTAATTCACCATATTAACAAACTAAACAATCAAATATATGATTATCTCAATAAATGCAGAAATAGCATTTGACAAAATCCAGCACCCATTCCCAACAAAAACGTTCAGTGAACTAGGAATGTAAGAAGTCCTCAGCTTCCATCAGCCCTTAGGAAAAACCATCAGCTAGCAAAATATGACCTTGATTATATCCCATGTGAATTTAAAACCAAACTCACTGCCGTCGAGTTGATTCGACTCATAATGACCCCTCTTTGGGTTTCCAAGGCAGTATCTGTACACAAGTAGATTGCCCAATCTTCCGTCTGAGGAGTGGCTGGGGGCTTTGAATAGCCAGCCTTCTGGTTAGCAATCAAATGCCTTAGGCACTACACAACCAGAGCTCCCAACATGAATTTAGAGACCATCTAAAGAATAGATTTGATGCGGTGAACATCAATGACCAAAAACTAGACAAGTTGTGAGAGGACATCAAGAACATTATATGTGAAGAAAGAAAAAGGTCATTAAAAACACACAAAAAAGGAAGAGAAGACCAAAATCGATGTCAGAAGAGACTGCAACTTGCTCTTGAAATGGAGAGTAGCTAAAACAAATGGAAGAAACAATGCAGTAAAAGAGCTAAACATAAGATTTTAACGGGCAGTGCAAGAAGACAAAGAATTATAATAAAATGTGCAAAAATATGGAGTTAGAAAAACAAAAGGGAAGAAGACATTCCACATTTTTCAAGCTGAAATAACTGCAGAAAAATTTTAAGCTTTGAGTTACAATATTGAAGCACTCTATGGGCAAAATATTGAATGATACAGGAATCCTCAAAAGAAGATAGAGGGAATAGACAGAGTCACTGTACCAAAAAGAATGTGTCGATGTTCAATTATTTCAGGAGGTAGCAAATGATTAAGAACCAATAGTATTGAAGGTAGAAGAAGAAGTCCAAGCTGAACTGAAGGAACTGGGAAAACAAGCCTCCAGGAATTGACAGAATACCCCTTGAGATGTTTCAGCAAACAGATGTAGTGCTGGAGGCACTTACTTGTTTACGACAAGAAATTTGGAAGTCAGCTACCTGGCCAACTGACTGGAAGAGATCCATATTTGTGCCCGTTCCAAAGAAAGGTGATCTAACAGAATGTGGAAATTATCCATCAATATGTTTAATATCATATGGAAGTGAAGTTTTGCTGAAGATAATTAAAAAATGGTTGTATCAATGTATTGACAGGAAACTTCCAGGAATTCAAGATGGATTCAGAAAAGGATGTAGAACAAAGAATGTCATTGCTGATGTCAGATGGATCTTGACAGAAAGGAAAAGATACCAGAAAGATGTTTACTTGTGTGTTGTTGACTATGCAAAGGTATTTGACTGTATGGATCATAATAAATTATGGATAACATTGCAAAGATTGGAGATTCCAGTTCACATAATTGTGCTCATGAAGAACCTGTATGTGGAACAGCAGGCTGTCATTGGAACAGAACGAGGTGATAATGCATGGTTGAAAATCAGAAAGGGTATTCAACCTGTATGGTGAGCAAATAAAATGAAGAATGTGGCACAAGGATTGGAGGAAGACTCATTAAAAACCTACAATATGCAGATAACACAACCTTGGTTGCTGAAAGTGGAAATGATTTGAAGCACTTACTGATGAAGATCAAACACTACAGTCTTCAGTGTGGATTATACCTCAACATGAAGAAAACAAAAATCCTCACAACTAGACCAATAAGCAACCTCATAATAAATGGAGAAAAGATTGAAGTTGTCAGGGATTTCATTTGGCTTGGATCCACAATCAACACTATGGGAAGCAGAAGTCAAGAAATCAGAGGTTATATTGCACTGGGCAAATCTGCTGCAAAAGACCTCTTTAAAGTGTTAAGAAGCAAAGATGTCACTTTGAAGACTAAGATGCACCTAACCCAAGCCATGTGCAAAAAGGGCTTGGAAATGGCATCTTCTGACCTTCTCTAACTTCACAAGAGGAAGACAGAATCACCATCAGCAGCACAAGGTTTATTCCTATGAAGCCTGATATGGCACCACCTTCCAGCCTTTTACCAACTCCGACACCAGCCTTCCCTTCCAGAAAACTCACTACCTCTCTGCTGGGTTCAATAGTTTGTTGCAATGGCCACACAGAACTCACAGACAATATTCACAATTATGGGGTTTATTAGGGAAGCAACAGGCTGCAATTCAGGCTCAGTAACATGCTCAGGATACAATCCTTCGATCAGGACAGTCTCCCTTTTGCTACTCCCTGAGGCATGCCCCTCTGGCCTTTGGCCTCTTGCCCTGGCCTCTGCCCTGCTCTGACAAATATCACAAAGCTCTTTTAGCTCTGCCCATAGGTACACCTAGGTACACCCCCACTCCTCCTGTGAGCCTCCTGCCCAAAGGCGCTCAGCTTTCTCACTCCGTGGTCCAGGTAAGCTTGCTCTTCTGTGTCATGCCTTCTGCCATCTCTCTGCCAGGGTGTCTTTCTGCCAGGGTCTCCTTCTGTTGGGGAGGTCCAGAGCAAGGATCTTGTATCCAAGGATGCACTCTACTTCACCTCCAGCTCTTCTCTCTTGATGGCAGTGAGATTTCCCCTCTGCCTCTAGGAAGGCTCATTTTAAACCTGGCAGAGTGACAGAACTAACCAATCACAACATCAGAGTTCTATATACCTTATTTGTATAGTAGCACCAATAGGAGCTCTGGTGGTATAGTGCCTAAGTCATTTAACTGCTAAAGAGAAGATTGGTGGTTTAAAGCCACCAGCCACTCTCTGGAAGGAAGACTAGGCAATCTACTCTCATGAAGATTTAATACCTCGAAAACCCAAAACGGGTTGCTATTAGTCAGAATCAACTCAATGGCAGTTGTTTTATTGATACCTAATAATCTGGTTGGAGTTACAAAGACTATGGCTACAAAAGTCATACTAATAATTCACAGCACTAAAGATCACCCCTGGCTTTTCTACCTACTTTCCCTTTCCTACTTCAAAAATTAACAATTAGTCCAAGGATATGATGGACCCTGAGATCAAAAGAAATAGATGGTGCCTGGCTACCAATGCCATCCACATGGAAAGAGATCAAAACTGGAGAACCTGGATAGGGTGGGAAGAAATGTGGGAAAAAATCCAAAAGCACAAAAATGACCAGAACTACTGGTCAAATGGAGTCTATTGGAACCCCGAAGACTATGGACTCAGGTTACCCTTCAGGCCTAGAATTGTACTCACTCCCATGGATTGGCTTTCAGCCCAACAGTAGAAAGACCCACATGCAGAACACCTATCCCAAGGCAATGCACCCATGTACTCTGGGGAGATACACCCCTTAAAGCAATTGGCCATGGGGCACGAGAGGGACAGCAATCACACGGAGGGAAAGCCGGACATATGAGAATGCATAGTTAAGAAGGGCACCAAAACCCAAAACTCACTGCCACAGAGGTGGATCTGACTCATAGTGACCACTCCTTGGCTTTCCAAGGCAGTATCACTACAGAAGTAGATTCCCCAATCTTTCTTCCGAGGAGTGGCTGGTGGATTTGAACGGCCAGCCTTCTGATTACCAGTGAAATGCCTTAGGCATTATGCCACCAGAGGGCACAGGAGGGAGTAGTCACAGGGAAGGGAGGGAAGGAGAATTTGTTATGGTCACAGATGGTAATCAGGCCATGAAATCAAATGTACACGAAGCATTGGATGTAAAACAAATTTTGCTCTGTAAATCTGCACCAAAAAACAATAAAATTAAAAAAAAATTAACATCCCTTTCACAATCAGTTTAAGAATAAGCACACCCATAAAAGCATGTAAGTCAGCCACTTCGTGCCTTTATCTACACCCATTTTAAGTAGCCAATTTCCAATTTGCCCGTCTCTATCAAACCAGTAGTCTGAGCTGATAAACATGTTCCTTTCTCTCTGAAGAATCTCTTCTGCTTGCAACTTTGATCATCTGCATCCATGAATAAGCAAAGTCCAGTGCAAAGAAAGCCATTCAAATGGCAGCAACCTAACACCAGCTCCGTGTCAAACATCTTCCTCTTCATTTGGTTGAGGTCTGGTCAGCTCAGCTCTTTCCATCCCAGCTAAGTCATGGGTACTGGCTGCAAGTTTGGGAGTCACACTCCTCCCCTCAATTTAGACCAGCCAGCACCTGCTCTCTCTATCATCCCTAGTCCTCAGGGACTAGTTCAATGCCCATAGGCTCACAACTCCTTGTACTTCAGACCAGCCAGCCCTTCCTCTCACCCCTAGCCTCCAGATGCTAGGGTGCACTTCCCCACTTCCACTCATCAAGCAAGCACTATACAAGTCTGTTACTCATTGGCTCCCTTTATCTATCTATCTATCTATCTATCTATCTACTTATTTAATTGTGATTTGGGTGAAAATTTACAGAGCAAATACACTTTCCATACAGCAGATCACATACACTTCGTCTCATGACATTGACCACAATTTAATGCAATGCAACATCTCCTCTCCCACTTCCTGCTGAGAGGTACCACTTTCCTGTGACCATCCCTCCGTGCACTCCCACCCCCTGAGCTGTCTCCCTGTGCCTGAGCAGCCCTTCTTTCTCTCTTTCTTGTTCTTTCCAAAGAGTATATCTACCTCAGATAAATGCTCAACTAGTATGCCTGTCTACTGCTTGGCTGGAAGCCACAGTTGTGCGTTCAATTCCAGACCTGAAGGGCAGCTAGGGGCCATAGTCTCAGTGGTTCCACCAGGCTCCATCAGGCCAGCAAACCTGTTCCCCGCTTTTTTTTTTTTTTCCAAATGATTTTGAGTTTTGTTCCACATTGTTCCCCCTGTCTATCCAGGATCTCCTA
>NW_006921970.1:791894-798768 GCF_000298275.1 Orycteropus afer afer | reverse complement strand
GTAATGAATTTTCTTGATATGTTGTTGGAGTCTATTGGCTAGGATTATGTTGAGGATTTTTGCATCTATATTCATGAGGGATATTGGTCTGTAGTTTCCTTTTGAGTGATGTCTTTGCCTGGTTTTGGTATCAAGGTTATGCTTGGTTCATAAAATGAGTTAGGGAGGATTCCATCCTTTTCTGTGTTTTGTTTCTAAAGAAGTATTTAGGTATTTTTCTTCAATCTCATTAATTCTGTCTTCTGTTGCATCAGATCTACCCCTATGCCCTTCCAATGGGTTATCTATTTCTAATAATTTAGTATTAATCTTCTGGATTTCTAACTGTAGATTTAGAATCATTTCTAATTTTTCATTCATTTTGTCATTTTGTCATTTTGTTCTTGTCTTTTCTTCCCTTGTTTCAACCACTTTTTCCTGCTTCTTTGTGTGGACTGTGATGGTCTGTTGTTTCTGAGGCATCGTGGCATTGTTGTATTTAGATCTCTGTTAACTTTTCAGTCTTACAGGTCCTGAGTGTCCTCTGGGTTGCTGGAAAGTAGAACGTGTTCTTAAGCCCCAGGAATCCGCAAGAGCACAGTCTCTTTAAATATCCAAAATAAGCAAGCCACTTTTTAAACTTTCCAAATGGTGGCACCCTCTGGACCAGCAAAAACCCTTCATTCTTCTTTGCTCTGGATGAGGAGAGACCCATTGTTGCATCTAGATGGCTGCTTGTAAGCTTTAAAGAGCTCTATCACTGCTCACCAAAGTAAGATGTGGAACAATATTTTTGTGTAGTATGTTGTGCCAATTGAGCTTTATGTCCTCTGCAACCACAGTCCTGAGCTTGCAGGTCCTACTATTCCCTCTGGGTATCTGACTGTGGCCAAGAAGCCATCACAACCTTGCCTTTTGTCAGCTCTACTATACACTCAGACATTCTTACAGCACAAACAAATATTCATGTAGAAACATTGTCTGCTAACCCTATACATGGTCATGGGCACACTCTCCCCTGCCTAGACATATCTGATCATTCAGCCCGTCCACTCATCTATCCACCAGTAGATCAATGCCTGCCGTCACTGACAGAGCAGTAATGTACATGTAAAAGAGTTCACCATTGTTGTCTTTACCTCCTGTGTACCTCTCTATGTATTCTTCTTTATCAGTGTCACTGTGCTGATCACTCACTTTTGGTACATTGCCCATCTTTAAAACATTAAAAAGCAAAAACGTCACCTTGAGAACTAAGTTGCTCCTGACCTAAGCCATGGCATTTTCACTCACCTTATATGCATATGAAAGCTGAACAAAAAATAAGGAAGTCTGCTGAAGAAGAAGTGATGTCCTTGAATTATGCTCTTGGCAAAAAAATATTGAATATAACATGGACTGCCAGAAGAACAAAAAAATATCTCTTGAAAGAAGTACAGCCAAAATGCTCCTTAGAAAGGAGGATTGTGAAACTTTGTCTCACATATTTTAGGCATGTTATCAGGATGGACCAGTCCCTGGAGAGGGACATCATACTTAGTAAAAAGTCAGCAAAACAGTGGAAGACCCTCAAAGACATGGATTGACACAATGGCTGCAGCAATGAGCTGAAACATAGCAAAGATTGTAAGGAGGTCACAGGACTGCAACGTATTTTGTTCTGTTCTACATAGGATTTCTATGAGTTGGAACTGACTGGATGGCACATAACAACAACAATAACAGTGTGATGTTAGAATCATGCTTCATTCTTCTGAAGATATATATCTAATTCGTATATCACTATTTGAAAAAGAAAAAAACTTTCTCCACTGAATTGCTTTTGTACCTTTGTCAAAAATCAGTTGTGCATATGTGTGAAGGGCTATTTCTGAATTTCTTATTCTATTCTATTCATCTATTTGTCTACCTTTATGTCTATATCGTAAATGATCCTCACAATTGGACCAATACGCAACATCACAATAAATGGAGAAGACTGAAGTTGTCAAACATTTCATTTTACTTGGATCCACAATCAACACCAATGGAAGCAGTAGTCAAAAAATAAAATGTCATATTGCACTGGGCAAATCTGTTGGAAGGACCTCTTTAAAGTGTTAAAGAGCAAAGATGTCACTTTGAAGACTAAAGTGTGCTTAATGCAAGTCATGAAATTTTCAGTTGCCTCATATGAGTGACAAAGCTGAAGAATAAGTAAGGAAGACCAAAGAAGAATTGATGCATTTAAACTGTGGTGTTGGCTAAGAATACTGAAAATACCACGGACTGCCAGAAAACAAAGAAATCTGTCCTGTAGGAAGTGCACAAGCATGCTCGTAGAAGTCAGAATGGCCAGACTTCATCTCACTTACTCTGGTCATGTTGTCAGAAGGGACCATTCCCTGGCAAATGATATCATACTTGGTAAAGTGGAAAGTCAGTAAAAAAGGGGGAGACCCTCAACAGGATGGATTGACACAGTGACTGCAATGATGGGCTCAAGCTTAGCAAGGATTGTGAGGATGGCACAGGACTGGGCAATGTTTCATTCTGTTATACTTAGGGTTGCTATGAGTCAGAATCAACTCCATAGCACCTAACAATAACAACATGTATATACCACGTCTATAGTGTTTTAACTGCTATTGCATTTTTATGTATTGAAATCAGGTAATTTTGGCTTTCCAACTTTGTTTTCTTTCAAAGTATTTTATTGTAGCTCCTTTGTATATTTCATATGAATTGCAAAATCATTTTGCCTGCTGAATTTTGATGGGATAAAATTGTAGAGTTGATATCTAAAAATATTGAGTTTTCTGACTCATGAAAATAACTCTCATTTATTTACATCTCCTTTAATTTATATAGGCATTTGTTTGTAGTTTTCAGTGCATAGGTCTTTCATATTTGTTGCCAGATTTCATTATTAAATATTTAAAAGTTTTTACTTTATTATAAATGGTAATTTAAAAATTTCACTTTCCAAAAGTTTATTGCAGTATATAGAAGTTCAATTGTGTCCCAAAACCTTGCCAAAAACACTTATTAGATGTAGTAGAATTTTTATGTGGATTCTATTGGATTTTCCAAACAGATGATTAAATCATCTGTGAATAAAAACTGTTTTAATGCTTCCATTCCAATCTAACTTTCTTTTTCTTTTCTTTTTCACTTAATTGCACTGACAAAAGCCTGCAGTACAATTTTGAACAGAAATTGTGAGAGCAGACATTCTTGTCTTGTACCTGATCTTAGGGGTAAGGCATTCAATCTTTAATCACTAAGTATGATGCTCAAACCATAATACCAAACTCATTGCCATTGAGTTGACTCCAACCCCCACTGGGTATCCAATGCTGTAAATCTTTACAGAAACTGACTGCCTCATCATCCTTCTGCAAAAAAGCTGGTGGGTTCAAACTACTCACATTTTGGGTAGTAGCCAAATGCCTTAACCACTACACCACCAGCGCTCTTACTAAGTATGATGCTGTTGTTGTGGTTGTTAGATGTCATCAAGTCAGTTCTGACTCATAGATACCTATGTACAACTGGACAAAACACTACCCAGTCATGTGCCATCTTCATAATACTTGCTATACTTCAGCCCATTGTTGCAACCTCTGTGTCAACCCTTCTTGAGGGTCTTCCCCTTTTTTGCTGATACTTTACCAACATGATATCCTTCTCCAGGGACTGGTGTCTTTTGACAATATGACTAAAATAGGTGAAATTAACTCTGGCTATTCTGACTTCTAAGGAGCATTCTGGCTGTATTTCTTCCAGGACAGATTTCTTTGTTCTTACGGATGGTATTTTCAGTATTTTTTAGCCAACGCCACAGTTCAAAGCCATCAGTTCTTCTTCAGTCTTCCTTACTAATTGTTCAACTTTCACATGTATATGAGGCAATTGAAAATACCATGGTGCAGTTGGTGTCAGAAACTGGGTGCCTTGAAATGGCTCCAGACTCATGGAAACATAGGATTTTGTAAGAGAAAGAAGGAAAGGGCCTGGGAAGTGAAATTTTTGATTCTTAGATGGTTACTTTGGTTGTTGGTACCTATAATGGCAGATTATAGAGATATTTTGCTGTGGCTGAGGGGAGAAAGGCCTGAGGCAAGATCCAGGTCAATTAAAGGGATAATTGATCCAGAGGCTAAGGCTTTTGGTCACACTCAGCCAATACATATAGAATGGGAAGATTTTCAAGGCGAAGAGGTGAAACTGGAAAATTTTAAAAGGATTATGTGTTTTGGATTATGTGTTTATCTGAATGTACTATGGATATTGAATGTTCTCTTACCTAGTTGTATGTTAGAAATGAATAATGTAGATGGATAATAGAGAGTGTCTAAGTCCCCCTTCGGCCAATACTTGACTGGATATATTAAAAGGAAAAATAGAATTTTCCCAGAATTTTTGTTTCAAGCCTTGTGTGTAGAGTATAGGGGGCTTAGGTAGAAAACCTGAGCCCCACCTCCAACTAATGAGAGAACAGAAGATTTGCATTTGAAGATACAACCTGCACTAAAAACAAACAAACAAACAACAACAACAAACTCACGACCATTTGGCTTTTTGAATTTCAAGAGGTAGCACAGTGCCTAAGGCATCTGACTGCAACCAGAAGTCTGGTGGTTCAAACCCACCAGCCACTCCTCAGAAGGAATATTGGACAATCTACTACTGTAGTGATACTGGCTCAGAAACCCAAGGAGGGGTCACTATGAGTTGGATCTGACTCAATGGCAGTGAGTTTAGTTTTTTTTTTTTTAGGCTTTGGGTGCATTAAGTAAGGAAAGTCATGGTCCATGAGGGAAACCCCTTCCAGGACTGCAAGTTAAAGGGAGCCAGTGAGGAGTTCAAAATGGAGTCAAACCAGTGAGCAGCACACTTTATCCCTCTGGCATCTAAGGTCTTGGAAAACTAGCCACAACAGTTTGAATTAGGAATTTCAGTGCTCTGAAGAGCTCACAGATTCAGAGC
Organism: Orycteropus afer afer; assembly: GCF_000298275.1. Taxonomy (NCBI): domain Eukaryota; kingdom Metazoa; phylum Chordata; class Mammalia; order Tubulidentata; family Orycteropodidae; genus Orycteropus; species Orycteropus afer. Next base: position 793,818 of record NW_006921970.1, on the reverse strand, counting down.
ACATCAAACACGGAAGAGCCAAATTAGAGGAAAGGCACAGGGAGATTATTTAGGAAAGAGCTACTGGAGGAGGATGGATGGGCACCAGAGAGAGGCATTGGAAACTCTTCTGGAGCAGTCACTGTGTGCCGGGCTAGGATCCTGCCTAAGATCTCCAAGCCAAGAGGGAGGACACCTTATAACAGCTTACCAGCGACCACTCTAATATTCTGGTGGGCAGTGGCAAAGACCTGCCTCCAGCAGCTGATTTTGATTTTTTGGAGGTAATTTGGGTCTCCTGGGTGCTAACTGCGGGTATGGACACCTCTGCTGAGATTCGGAGAAAAACTTACTGTTGCAACAGGAAGTGTATCTCCCTCCCCTCCCAGCGGGTCACAGAGTAGACTGGGATCAGACTGGGAGACACTGTGCTTTTCTTTGTCACAGAGATCGGGACCGCAGATCACTAGCAGGTACTTCCCCAACCATAACACAGCTGAAACTACATGCATCTTTGGCACCGCAGCTGGGCGGTATCACAAACTCCAGAGCCGGCCATTAGCGATCTGGCGGGATTATATCAGCACCACAGGAAGACGAAACCGGGAGAGGGAAGAAACCACACTCCTGGGATTTTTGCCTTGGAGCTGTTCTTTAGTACTGTGGTGCTGTGGAGGCGGGATCTTTGAGTGTGGCTGAAATTGGTGGAAATTTGCGATGCTCTAAAAATAACAATCTTTCCTGAGGTTGAGCTGCAGTCTTGCAAATAAATACATCATCAAAAATAGCCTGCTCAAAGCCTTAGAAACTGACCCTAGCAACACCAAGCTTTCCTTCTTCCGCTCCTAACTTCTCCACCGATATCTTCACTCACTCAATAGAAGGAAACATATTCAACCAATTACCATAAAATCTCCTGCTTCGAACTCTAAACCCTCTTTATGACAAACAGAAACACATATACACACTACACACAGGGATTCTACCACCACAAAGAAAACAGCAGAGCAACCCAAAACACTTGAATCAATAAACAAACAAACAAACAAACAAACAGCTTCACCTTTTCAAAATATTAAACCATAAAATCAAGACAAAACAAATCAACAAGTAACCAGCAGCTAGTGACAACTTAAAGAGACAGTGCTCTCCCAGATTCCAGGGACTTAAGAAGAGGTTCTGCTTTCCAGTAAACCCAACAACTTTCTGGAAGTGCACTGCATGACAGAAAAGGTCCTAGTCTACACCTTCTTTTTTCCTTCTTCTTCTTTCTCTCGTGGTTAACCCAGTCCCTTGTTGGTTTTTTTGTTTTGTTTTGTTTTCTTCTGTTTTTGCTTTTATTTCCTTTTGTATTGTTGGTTTGTTTCTTTGTTTTTTTTCTTTATTAATTACTCTCCTTCTCTACCTTTTTACTGTCAGTGACCTATCCCCAGACATTGCAGATTTATCTGTTTTCTTCTTCTTCTTCTTCTCCCCACTTTTTCTTCTTTTGGGTTACTGGTCCTGTGTGAGTTCAGGGTATATTTCTTGTCCATGTGCTTATAGTTTTTTTGATGTTTATTCAATTACAATTTTTGCTTAACTGACTGGGAGACAGTAAGTGTCCTCATAAGATACAAGTACACTCACAACTCCTACAACTTCACTTAATGAGCAAGAGCAAGCACCTCTTTCTCCACCAATGGGCCAATGATAAAAAACCACCAAGAAGAGCCTGAATGACCCTTGGCTGCTCATCACAAACAATTAGCATAGATCTTAATACAATACCATGATGCCTCGGAAACAACAGACCATCACAGTCCACACAAAGAAGCAAGATAAAGTGGTAGAAACACACTTTATCAGATACAGACCCAGAACACATCCCTGAGGAAGAAGCAGCATTGGAACTCTCTGATAAGGAATTCAAAAGAATTATCTTTAGGTATCTTCAAAGGATTGA
>NW_006921970.1:787667-788284 GCF_000298275.1 Orycteropus afer afer | reverse complement strand
TATTAGAGAGATGCAAATCAAAACAACAATGAGATACCATCTTGCTCCAGCACTAGTAGCAAAGTTCAACAAGACAGAAAGCAACAAATGCTGGCGAGGTTGTGGAGAGTTTGGGTATCTCATACACTGCTGGTGGGACTGTAAAATGGTACAACCATTGTGGAAAGCAGTATGGCGATTCCTTCAAAAGTTGGAAATACAAATACCATTTGACCCAGCCATCCCATTACTAGGTATATACCCTAAAGAAATGAGAGCCATGACAAGAACAGATATATGCACATTCATGGTCATTGCAGCACTATTTGCAATAGCCAAAAGATGGACACAACCTAGGTGTCCTGTCCATCAACTGAGGAATGGATAACCAAACTATGGTACATACACACAATGGAACACTATGCAATGCTAAAGAATAATGTAGAATCTGCAAATCACCGCATAACATGGATGAACTTGGAGGATATTATGCGGAGTGAAATAAGTCAATCACAAAAGGACAAATATTGTATTAGTCCATTACTGTAAAAATTAAGGAAATGTTTATCTATAGAAGGAAATTTTCTTTGCTGGTCACCAAGGGTGGGAGGGGTGGGGAGGGAACACTGTTAGATAGA
>NW_006921970.1:782468-787111 GCF_000298275.1 Orycteropus afer afer | reverse complement strand
CTAGCGACTGGTATACCATCAGATCTGCAGCCTATACAACTATGGGACCAGAAGAACTAGGTGATGCCCGGCTACCACTGTCATCCAGTTGGAAGTGGATCTATGTAGGAGAACCTTGATAGAGAGGGAGAAAAATGTGGAACAAAACTCAAAATCATTTGGAGAAAAAAAAAAAGGTGGGGACCAAGTTTGCTGGTCCGATAGAGCCTGGTGGAATCACTGAGAGTATGGCTCCTAGCTGCCCTTCAGGTCTGGAATTGAACCCACACCTTTGGTTTCCAGCCAAAAAAAATACAGGCATATGAGTTGAACATTTACCTCAAGTAGATACACTCCCTGGAGAGAACAATCATGGGAGAAAGAAGGGCTGCTTATGCACAGGGAGACAGCTCATGGGGCAGGACCATATGGAGGGATGGACACTGGAAAGAGGTAACTATGGGGAGTAAGTGGGAGGGGAGCTGTTACATTGTGATAAACTGTGGTCAATGACATGAGACAAAGTGTATGAGAACTGCTTATGGAAAGTGAATTTGCTCTGTAAATCTTCACCCAAATCAGGAGAAGGAGAAGGAGAAGGAGAAGAAGAAGAAGAATGAAGAAAACCAAAGGTGCATGGAAATAATTAGTCCAAGGGACTGATAGGTCACACGATGCTCAGCCTATAGGACCATGAGACCAAAAGAACTAGATGGTGCCTGGCTACCACTGTCAACCACTTGGAGGGGTATAGTTGCAGGAGATCCTGGACAGAATGGGAGAAAAATGTGGAACAAAATTCAAAATCATGCAAAAAGACCAGGTTTGCTGGTCTGACAGAACCTGGTGAGACCCTTGAGACTGTGGCCCATAGTTACCCTTCAGGTCTGGAACTGAACTCATTCCTGTGGCTTCCAGCCAAACAATACACAGGCATATGAGGTGAACATTTACATCGGTAGATACACTCCTTGGAGTGATCAATTATGGGAGAACAGAAGGGCAGTGTTTGCACAAGGAGATAGCTTCGGGGCCAGGAGTCCATGGGAAGGAAAGATACAGGGAATAGATGACTATGGGGAGGAAGTGGGAAGAGAACTGGTACATTGTGGGGAACTGACGTCTGTATCATCAAACAAAATGTGTATGAACTGCTGTATGGAAAATGAACTTGTTCTGTAAACTTTCACCCAAATCACAATAAAAATTAAAAAAAAAAAAAAAAGATGTCTTGCAGCAGATTTGTCCAACGTAATATTTTTGTTTGATTTCTTGACTACTGCTTCCATGGGCATTGATTGTAGATCTAAGTAAAATCCTTGATAACTTCAATATTTTGTCCATTTTTTATGATGTTGCTTATTGGTCCATTTGTAAGAATTTTGGTTTTCTTTATGTTGAGGTGCAATCCATACTTCATCAGTAAGTGCTTCAAGTTCTCTTAACTTCCACCAGGCAAGGTTGTGTCATCTGCATATAACAGGTTGTTAATAAATCATCCACTTCTGATGCTTCATTCTTTTTCCTATAATCCAGATACTCTCTGCTCAGCACCCAGATAGAATAAATATGGTAAAAGATGCAGGCCTAATACATTCTTTCCTCGTTTTAAAGTATACAGTATCTACTTGTTTTGTTTGAATTTCTGTTGTTTGGTCTATGTACAGGTTCTTCATGATCACAATGAAGTGTTCTAGGATTCTCATTCTTCACAATATTATCTATAATGTGTTGTAATCCACACAATCAAATGCATTCACATAGTCTACTCTGCTTTCAGCCAAGATCCATTTGACATTAGTAATGATATCCTTCATCCTACACTCTCTTCTGAATCCAATTTTAATTTATGGTTTTTCACTGTCAATGTAAGTATTTTTGAATTGTCTCCTGTCAAATTTTATTTGATGTGATATTAACGATAGGTGTTTTGTTCTGCTGTGCATGAGGTCGCTATGAGTTGGAAACGACTCAGCGGCACCTAACAACAACAACGTTAATGATATTGTTCAATAATTTCTGCATTCTATGTGATTGCCTTTCTTTGGAATGCAAAGATCCATAAATGCAATGGATTCATAAATATGAATCTCTTCCAATCAATTTTCCAAGTAGTTCTCTTCCAAATTAGTTGGCATGTACAAGTAAGCACTACCAGTACTGTGAAAGAGACAATGGAGACTCTCATTATTATCAGTCAAAACATCAGGAATTGACTGCAGAATATACCACTTATTGCTCATATGCAAGTTCAAGTTGAAGCTGAAAACAATTTTAAGAATTCAGAGGAGCAAAGTACTACCTTGAGTATATCCCATCCGAATTTAGAGATCATCTGGAGAATAGATTGGACACATTGAACATTAACGCCCAAAAACAATCAAGTTGTTGAATGACATTAAAGACATCATACTTGAAGAAAGCACAAGGTCATTAAAAAGACAGGAAATAAAGAAAAGACCTAAATATACGTCAGAAGAGACATTGAAACTTGTTTTTCAATGTAGAGTAGCTAAAGTGAATAGAAGAATTGATGAAATTAAAGAGCTGAACAGAAGATACCAAAAGAGGCTACAGAAGACAAAGTAAAGCATCTCAATGAAATGTGCATAGACTTGGAGTTAGAAACCAATGGGAAAGAAGATGTTCCTCAAACAAAGAACAGAAGAAAAAAATTAAGTCTCAAAGGACAATACTGAAAGATTCTATAGGAAAAATGTTGAACAATGCAAGAAGCATGAAAAGAAGATGGAAGAATCACTGTATCAAAAAAAGACTGGCTGATGTTCATCCATTTCAGGAGAGAGTACATGATCAAAACATATGATAAAGAGAGCACAAGCTTCACTGAAAACATTGTCTATAAACAAGCCTCCAGGAATTGATTGAATACATTGCATTAGGTATAAAAATTAACTATATAATTGGATCTAGGCTTTATGCAAAATGAAAAACTATGAAATTTATAGTAGAAAATATAGTAGAAAGCCTATGTGACTTTGAGTCACGCACAAATTTTTAGATGTATCAATAATAACTTTTCCAACTATACTTCCTCTCTTTTCTTCACAGGCAGAGTTTTATTAAAAAAACAAAACTACATTGTCTCCACTTCTTTCACACATTTTACTCCTTTTTTAAAAATTTTATTTTGTTGGTATTGAAAACACACACAGCAAAACACATGTCAATTCAACAACTTCTACATGTACAATTCAGTGACAATTACTGCATTCTTTTCATTGTACTACAATTTTTATGCTCCTTTTCTGAATTGTTCCTCTCACATTAACATAAATTGACTGTCCTCTAAGGTTCCTGTCTGATCTTTTGAGTTTCAGTTGGCAATTTGATCCCTTATAGATAATCCTTATAAGAGCAAAATACTCAAAACCATTGTGGGAAACATTGTGGTTGTTTCTCAAAAAGTTAAAAACAGAACTACCAATTTTATTCCTGGATATATCTCTTGCTATACTAAGAGTAGAATTAGTAGTTCCGCTTTTGAAATCAGAGACTCAGTAGAGACCTGTACACAAATGTTCATTGTAGTACTATTCACAATAGCCAAAAGATGTAAACAACCTAAATAGCCCTCAACAGAACAACGGGAAAAAAAAAAAAAAAAGCATTACATATATAGAATAGAATATTACTCAGCCAGTAAGAGAAATGAAGTCTTGATACATGGTATAATATGCGTGGAGGTAGAAGACACTATGCTGAGTGAAATAAGTCAATCACAAAAGAAAAAGTATTGTGTGGTCTTACTTAAGTACAAAGACAAGGAAAGCAAATGTATGTTGTTGTTGTTGTCATCTCGTCCCTGACTCATAGCAACCCCTTCTTGGGTTGCTGAGGCAGTATCACTATGGAAATAGATTGCCCAACCTTCCTTCTGAGGAGTGGCTGGTGGGTTTGAACCACCAGCCTTCTGGTTAGCAGTCAAGTGCCTTAGACACTACACTACCAGAGCAAATGTATAGAGAACAAAATTTGTTAGTGGTTACTATGTGGGGGGGAGGGGAAAATAAGTGGCTAATGGTAATGGAGATATTGCATGAATTAAGGGTAATGTTGAACAATTGATTGTTATAATCATTATTATGTTGTATACTTGTAAAAAGGTAACTGTCAAACTTTGTATGATAGCTATATTTACAAAAATGACAAAAAAAAAAAAAAAAAAAGAGAAGTAGCTGCTTAGACTGCTTATATATAACCAAAACCTCATGGGATTTGGTTTCTTGCTTTGGAAGTTTAGGGTCATGATTTTTGGGTCATCTCAGTTAACTGGCCTAATAGCATGTTTAGTGCTTCAATTCCACCTCCTAGTTCATTGCATAGTGCATGATGTCTTAAAATATTGCAAAAGATGACTCACAACAATTGGTCTCTATTCTCCTTTAGCAACAAAGGAAGAAGAAAATTCAGGAATAGTTTCTTTCAAATGAAACCCAGAGAAACTAGGTAAAGCAGATACAAATAAAGATACTGGAATTATGAGCAACTAAGGAGAAGATAAAGTATTAGATTCAATGAAGGCAAAGAAAGAGAGCAGAGTAAATGACTGGGAAATTCAGGAATAGTACAGAGTATGTGGCTAATTGCCTCTGGGAACCACATTCTTTGCCATGAGACAAGAACTGAATTTTGTCAGACTA
>NW_006921970.1:779096-782348 GCF_000298275.1 Orycteropus afer afer | reverse complement strand
GGGTCGCTATGAGTCGGGGCCGACTCGACGGCACATAACAACAACAACAACAACAACTATTACCAAACATTTTATCAAATATTCCATAGAAGAATTTTTATCTAAAAGGGGAAAATGCAGAACAGAATTTCAAATTGATCCTAGACTTCCTGGAGCCATGAAGGTTGGAAGAACCCCAAAAACTATTGACCTGAGAAAAATCTTTAAACCTCAAAACAAAAATACACCCAAAGCCTTAAGGCCAAACAAAAATTTAGCCTGATTAATAAAAATTATCTGCCTTGAGATTTACACTGTTTTACAAACTATCTATATGCAGTCAAGTTGCCAACAACTCAAAATATTAGATAGGAACCTTAGGGGGCAGTTAATTTATGTTAATCAGAGAGGAACAAATCAGAAAAGGAGTGTGAAAATGGCTGAACAACAAGAAGAATGCAATCAATGTCACTGAATTGTATATGTAGAAGCTGTTGAATTGGTGTATGTGTTGCTGTAGTGTATTTTCTCAACAACAGCAAAATAAATAATTTAAAAAAAGAGTAATATGTGTGGAAAAGTGGAGACAATATCTATAGTCTGTTTAAAAGAAAAACAAAAAGACTGGAAAGTGGCATTGTACAAATAAGATCCATGATCTTATCTCTTCCAACTGAAACCCAGAGCAACTAGGTAAAGAAGATACAAATAAAGATACTGGAATAATGAACAATTAAGGAGAAGATAAAGTATTAGATCCAGTGAAGACAAAGAAAGAGAGCAGATTAAATGACTGGGAAAAATAGGCAGGCCTGCCCAGCCAGCAGAGACAGAGAGGAATATTAGAAATACAGAAGAAGTCAAGGAGGAGGCCAGGGAGAGAACAAGGGGGGAAAAAAAAAGAAGAAGAAGAAGAAGACTGTGGAAACCATGAGGGGCAGGGACTCAGAATAGCCACACCAGGAATTTTTCGAGGTGAGCTAGGATTTTGAGGGGGAGCAAAGATCTTACTGGGAAACACATCGGGACCCCTCTTGGCTTGGGCTGCCACGGAGTTCAGAGTGGAGTAGGACAAAGAGAGGAGCAGTGCACTCTGATTAGGGGGAGCACCACAGTGGGTGCACAGCAGTGGGTTTGGGCCCATCTCCTGGAAACCATTTGTGGTTTGGATTGAATCTGTGCTTTGGGTTTTTGTGGCTTGCTGGTCCATGTGGAGAGGGCTAACACTCTTTTCTTTGAGACTATTCCTGGATTTGAACCACAAGTCTTTGCTTGACAGCTGGGTGCCATCTTCAACAGAGGCTTCATTTGCCATCTTCAACAGAGGCTTCAAAAATGACCCAGGCTGCCCTGTTTGTCCCTGCATTGCTGAGTGAATTATCTTGCCACAAATGCAGAAAACTCCCAATGCCTTTCTATCCTGGGGTTTGCTTCTGGCATTTTTTTTTTTTTTCTCATTTTCCTTTTCTCTCTGCCTGGTTCAATAAGAAGAGAATATTAAACATCCACTAGGCAACTGTAGCTACTACACAGAATACCTCACCCAATAGATTTATAACATCAATGGCTCCTGTGCCACAGGATCAATGACAGATGGTAAACAACATCCGTTCATCCTAATGCCTAATCCTATTCACAATGAACAGAAACCTTCACCCATATGCCCACCAATGATTCCATCAACACAGAGAGAGATGGAGAGTAACCCAGTACAGCTGAGTTAATAACCTAAGAAGTACACTTGCTACAACCTCCCAGATATAGTAAAACAAAATCAAGGTGAAACAAATCAATACATAGCTAACAATTAAAGACAACAGCTTCAAAATGTCTAGGAAATGACAACCTCAAATCAAACAAAAAAACAGGACAAGATAACAAAAGCCCAAAGTAAAGAATTATGTGTCTTAGAGGAAGAAAATGCCATAAAACTATCTGAGAAGGTATTCAGAAGTTATATAAACAGGAATATCCAAAAGCTCAAGGGAACTATAACAGAAAAAATGAGAAGACAGACAGTACCCTGGAAGAATTTGGAAAAATCATTCAAGAACAAAATAACAAGATAAACACACAATGAGAACTCATACAAAAACAGCAATTAGAAATCCAGAAGATTAACACTAAAATTACAGAGATAGATAACACAGTAGAAGGACAAAGGAGTAGACTAGAACTGGCTGAAGAACCAATTTCCCAGCTAGAAGACAAATCCCTTGACACCAGCCTGTATACAGAAGAAAAATCAGAAGAAAGATTTAAAAGAAATGAATAGAAGTTAAGAGGTATATGGGATGACTTGAAAAGAAAAAACATACACTTGATTGGAATACCAGAACTAAAGGAGACCGAAAAAAAAAAAAAAAAAAAAAAAAACCTACTGAGAAAATTGTTGAAGACTTGCTAACAGAAAATTTCACACATATCATGAAGGAAGAGACAGTATTCCTCCAAGAAGCTCAATGAACCCCCCCAAAAAAATAGATCCCAAGGGAAAGTCACCAAGATATATCATAATCAAGCTTTTCAAAACCAAACACAAAGAAAGAATCTTGGGAACAGGTTGGGAAAAATGAAATGTCACCTACAAAGGACAATAAATAAGACTAAGCTCTGATTTCCCAGTAGAAACCATGCAGGCAAGAAGGCAGTGGGATGGCTTATATAAATTTTTGAAGGAAAAGAATTGCTAAACAAGAATCACATATCCAACAAAATGTCCCTGAAATGTAAGGGTGAAATCAAGACATTCTCAGACAAACAAAAATTAAGGGAATTTGCAAAAACCAGACCAACCTTACAAGAAATGAAAAGGGAGTTCTTCCAATAGAGAGCCCAAAACAAAAAACAATAAATTAAAATTAGAGGGCGTTCCCGCAAGGTGGTGGACTAGGCAGAAGGACTGCACAGACCCTCTTCAACAAAGAAAGGAAAACCAATTAACACAGACACAGAAGATAATCCTGAGCCTTGAAGGGAAGGATACAGAAGTGGACTAAACCTCAACTAGCAGTAGAATTTGCATGAAAATACCAAAAAAGGAGACATATGGAGCTTTGGTCTAGCAGCGACCTGAGCAACCGTGACGGCACAGAAGGCTTGGACATTCACAAGTGGTGGTAGGACCTAAAAATTAACCTAAAAATCACCCTGCTAGCCAGGGACTGCATGGACTGTGCATGGTGGCTGGGGAACAAACAGAGAAGGTGAAGAGAAAGGTGGGCTGAGTTGTGGACTTTTGCCGGTCTGGAGGATGCCACCATTTTGTAGTTT
>NW_006921970.1:758676-773329 GCF_000298275.1 Orycteropus afer afer | reverse complement strand
ATAAATAAATAAATAAAGTGGTTTTTAATAATTAGTTAATTAAAATTAAGATGCTTGGCACCACCACCTAGAAACCAAACAAGAAAAAAAAAATTTAAAAATAAGCTCATAAGAAATGTACATAGAGAAATAGGCAGTTAATCTGCAGATGACACCAGCAACAAAGCAAACAGAGGGAATAGAAATTTTAATCACAAAACTTCCAAATGGAGAGGAAGACAGGACAATGTCTTCATAGAATAGAGTGTTCTAAACTTAAAAAGCTAAGAATTTACTTCCGGGTAACCACAAAGATAATTAACAATCCTTCTAAGCAAACTCAGAAGAAAGACAAACATAAGGTCTTATTAAACACAAAAACAATGAAGAAAAGAGAAAAAAAACACTTGGTAACAAAATGAACTCAGCACAGAAAAATAGTTGGAGCAGGATATTCCCCAACAATACAACAAAAAAAACAGAATAGAATGACAGCAATAAATTCATACCTATCACTAATTACACTCAATGTGAATGGATTAAATGTACCAATCAAGAGAAAGAGAGTGGCAGATTGGACAAAAAAAGAAAACCCGTCAATACACTGTCTACAAGAGACTCACTGCAGACACAAAGATAAAAGTAAATTAAAATTTAAGGGGTGGAAAAAATACGTCAAGCTAATGGCAACCAAAAAAGAGCAAGAGTGGCAATATTAATTTTCAATAAAATAGACTTCAAAGTGAAAAACAGCATAAGAGACAAAGAAGGAGACTATATAATACTAAAATGGTCAATTGACAAAGAACACATTACCACAATAAATACCGTGCACCTTATGAAAAACCTCCAAAATACATAAAGAAAATATTAACTGAATTGAAAGAAAAAAAAAAAACAGACAACTCTAAAATATTAGTAGGAGAATTTAACACACCACTTTCTAGGAGGGACAGAACAACTAGAAAAAAACTCTGGAAACATTTAGAAGAACTGACAACATAATCAACCAACTTGACCTCATAAACATATACAGAGTACTCCTCACAACAAAAACATAATACACATTCTTCTCCAGTGCACATGGATCATTCTCCAGAATAGACTATACATTAGGACAAAAAAGAAGCCCCAATATGCTAAAAATATTGAAATACTAGAAAGCATCTTCTTGGACCATAATGCTATAATATTAAAAATTAATAATAGGAAGAACAAGGGAAAAAATCAAATATGTGGAAACTGAATAATACACTGCTCAAAAATGACCAGGTAGCAGAAGAAATACAAGGTGAAATTAAAAAAATTCCTAGAAACAAACGAGAATGAAGGTACAACTTACCAAAACCTGTGTGACATGTTATTCATACTACTGATATTATTGATACTCAGAGGTCTATTAACAGCAATAAATGTACACATAAAATAGAGGAAATAGTCAAAATCAATACTTTAACTCAAAAACTCCAATAATCAGAAAAAGAGCAACCAAAGAAAACTACAACACTCAGAAGTAAGAAAATAATAAAGAGCCCAGCAGAATAAACAAAGCAAAAAACAAAAAACAATAGAGAAAATTAACAAAACAAGTAGTTGGTTCTTCAAAAAGATTAACACAATCAACAAACTACTGGCAGATTTAACAAAGGAAAAGAAAGAAAAGATGCAAATAATGTGAATAATAAATGAAAAGAGAAACATCACAATAAAATCAACTGAAATAAAAGTGATAATAGCAGAATATTATGAAGAACTGTACTCCAATAGATTTGAGAACCTAGAAGAAATGGACAAGTTTTTAGAAACACAAGACCTATCTAAATTACCCCAATCAAAGATAGAATAGTTTAACAGACCTGTAATAAAAGAACAAATTTTTGAGCAAGTCATAAAAAAAATCTCCCCATATAAAAAGTCCTGGCCCAGACTAATTCACTGGAGAATTCTACCAAACGTTCAGGGAAGAGTTGACTCTTATGCTACTCAAACTATTCCAGAGCATAGAAAAAAGATGAAATACTCACAAATTCATTCTATGAAGCAAGCATAACACTGATACCAAAACTAGGGAAAGACACCACTAAAAAGGAGAACTACAGACCTATATCCCTCATGAATATAGACACAAAAATCATCAACAAAATCCTAGCCAACAGAATCCAACAACATATCAAAAAAATAATACATCATGACCAAGTGGGATTCATTCTAGTTATGCAAGGATGGTTCAACAACAGAAAAACAATCAATGTAATCCAGCACATAAACAAAACAAAAGAACCATATGATCATATCAATCGATGCAAAAAAGACATTTGATAAAACACAACACTCATTCCTGTGTTCAAAACTCTCAGCAAGATAGGGATAGAAGGGAAAATCCTCAACATAATAAAGGACATATATGCAAAACCAACAACCAATATTCTTGTTAATGGAGAAAGACTCAAAGCATTCCTCTTGCGAACAGGAACTAGACAAAGATGCCCTCTAACACCACTTCTATTCCACATTGTATTGGAAGTCTTAGCCAGAGCAATAAGCCAAGAAAGAGAGAGAGAGAGAGAAAAAAAAAGGCATCCAAATTGACAAAGAAGAAGTACAGCTCTATCTATTTGCATATGACATGATCCTATATATAGAAAACCCAAGAGACTCAGCAAAAAAAATTACTAGAACTAATTGAAAGGTTCAGCAAAGTGTCAAGAAACAAGATCAACATGCAAAAATCATTTGGATTCCTCTACATCAACAAAGAGGTCTCTGAAAAGGAAATTAGGGAAACAATACCATTAGCTACCAAAAAGACAAAATATCTAGGAATAAATCTTACCAGGGCCACAAAAGACCTATACAAAGAAAACTACAAAGTACTATTGTAAGAAACTACAAGAGATCTACATAAGTCAAAGAATATGCCTTGTTAATGGATAGGAATATTAAACATTGGGAAAATGACAATATTACCCAAAGCAATCTACATATTCAATGCAATCCCGATCCAGATTCCAACAACATTTTTTTAGGACATGGAAAAACCAATTACTAATTTCATATGGAAAGGAAAGAGCCCTCAGATAAGCAAAGCACTGCTAAAGAAGAAAAACAAAATGAGAGGACTTACACTCATGGACCTCAAAACCTACTGTACAGGCATAGTAGTTAAAACAGCATAGTATTTGTACAATGATAGACAGATAGACAAATGGAACAGAATTGAAAACTCAGAAATAGACCCATCCATCTATGGACAGCTGATCTTCAACAAAAGCCCAAAACCCATTAAATGGGGGAGAGATAGCCTCTTTGAAAAATGGTGCTAGCAAAACTGGATATCCACTTGTAGAAAAATGAAACAAGGCCCATATCTCACCCCATACACAAAAACAAACTCAAGTTCGATCAAAGACTTAAATATAAAACCCAAAACTATAAAACTCATCAAAGATAAAGCAGGGGCAAATCTAGGGGCCCTAACTTAGGGCATTAATAGACTGTCAAGCATAACTCAGAATGCACAGGCAATGGAGGAGAAACTAGATGATTGAGACCTTGTGAAAATTAAATTCTTACATGCACCTAAAGACTTCTTCAAAAGAGTAAAAAGAGAACCTACAGATTGGGAAAAAATATTTGGTTATGACATATCAGACAAGGAACTTATCTCCAAAATTTGTAGAAAACCTCAATACCAAAAAGACAAACAACTTAAAAATAGGCAAAGGAAATGGATGCTTCACTAGAGAAGATATGCAGGTGGCCAAGAAACACATGAGGAACTGTTCGTCATCATTAGCCATTCCAAACCAAACTCACTGATGTTGAGTCAATTTGATTCATAGACACCCCTTCTTGGGTTTCTGAGGCAGAATCTCTACAGAAGTAGATTGTCCCATCTTCCTTCCAAGTAGTGGCTGGCGAGTTGTTGTTGTTGTTGTTGTTATGTGCCGTCGAGTTGACCCTGACTCATAACGACCCCTCCTTGGGTTTCTGAGGCAGTATCACTATGGCAGTAGATTGCCCCATCTTCCTTCCGAGGAGTGGCTGGTGGGTTTGAACTGCCAGCCTTCTGGTTAGCAGTCAAGTGCCTTAGGCACTATGCTACCAGAGCTCCTGGCTAGTGAGTTAGCGAGATGCAAATCAAAACAACAATGAGATATCATCTCACCCCAACAATAATAGCAAAGGTCAACAAGACAGAAAATTACAAATGCTGGCAAAGGTGCGGAAAGATTGGAACTCCCATACACTGTTGGTGGGAGTGCAAAATGGTACAGCCATTGTGGAAAATGGTATGGTGTTTCCTTAAAAACCTGAAAATAGAAATACAATTTGATCCAGCAATTCCATTACTAGGAATATATACTAAAGAGCTGAGAGAGGGACATGAATAGACATATACACACCCATGTTCACTGCAGCAAAATTCACTATAGCAAAGCGGTGGAAAACAACCTAAATGCCCATCAAGAGATGATTGGATAACTGAACTGTGGTATATTCACACAATGGAATATTATGCAACATTAAAGAGTAATGAAAAAGATATGAATCATCATGGATGATTCACAACATGGGTGAATTTAGAGGACATTATGTTGAGTGACATAAGTCAATCACAGAAGAACAAATATCGTAGGAGCCCATTATTGTAAAAAGGCAGGGAAAGTTTATTCAGGGAAGGAAACTCACTGTGTTGGTTACTAAGGACAGTAGGGAAGCGGAGGGGAAATCTTGGACTATTTGGAGGTCACTTATTGATTTGGGTGAGGGGAAGAATGGTATGGAAAGAGTTTGTGACCAGCAAGGTGACATTAGGTAAAGAAGAGACACTAAAATGTACACAAAACATATAGACAGCAGAGTCAGATACTATTATATGTACAACACTGCAATATCACCAACACGAAATACCAGGCTATGGATTAACTCATAGACAGATGAGAAGAGTAGATGGGGATAGGCAAACAGGAATACATCCAAGAATAAGGAGATTTGGCTGAAGATAATCTTGCATATGCACTTGTGCTACAAAATTAGCCACATACTTTATAGAAGCAACAGAAGACATGGTTGGAGTAACTTCTCGGAAACAACCAAACATATTGTGAGAGAGAAGCACCAGGCCTGGGGCTCAGTACCACAGTCTCGGGGGACATAATGATCAATTGGCACACACAGTTCATAAAAATTTTGTTTTACTAACTAATTTGGTGAGTAGCAACTGGGGTCTTAAAAGCCCTCGAGTGGCCATCTAAGATGCAACTATTGGTCTCCTCTCATCTGGAGCAAAGAGAGAGGAAGATCAAAGTCATCTGGAAACAGTTAGCCTTAAGATAAGATGGACCACGAGGACCTCAGACTTCATGACCTGAGACCAAAAGAACTAGATGGTGCCCGGCTACCAGTGCCAACTGCTTGGAAAGGGATTAAATCTGGAGATCCTGGACAGAGTGGGAGGAAAAACATGGAACAAAATTCAAAAACACAAAAATGACCAGAATTGCTGGTTGTAGAAAAACTAGTAGACCCCCCGAGACTATGGCCTCAGGTTACTATTCAGGGTTAGAAATGAAAAAGGAAAAAGGAAAGGAAGGGAGTGAGGGAGGGAGCAATGGAGCAAGTGAGGGAAGAAAAGAAGGAAAAATCCTAAGTCATATCATCCAGTTTGATGTTTGCTGACATATCCAGTAATGAGCACTATTCTACACATTTATCAATATGCTGTGTCATTTGGTTTTCCAGGCAAAATCTCAAGCCTACTGCAAGAATTCTGAATTTCCATGCAGACCACAGCAACATATAGAATAACACCTGAACATGGTTAAGAGCTAGAGCTTGATGTTTGAATGCTAGTAAGTGGCTCCTTAACGTTATACAGAAACATTAGGACCATTATGGAGGTCACATTTAAGCTCTATTCTGGAATTCTATACTATTGCAGTACACACCATGGCTTGTGGGATCCCCTACAGATTATGCAAGAAACTATGGGACTGAAATCTTCCAGTTTTGTCTCTTGACAGGATAGCCACGGGCCATTTAAGATCTAGAAATTACCTAGGATAAACAGTAAATGGTTTTATAGCCAAATATAGAAATATATAAAAGATGAGATTAATACACAGAGAAAGAGAGAGACAGAGATTAAGAGAAAGAGAAGAAACAGAAAAACCAAACTAAACACAGGGCCGTTGAGTCGATTCTGACTCATAGAGATCCCCATTGGGTTTCTGAGGAGGTAAAACTCTACAGAAGTAGATTTTCCAGTCTTGCTTCTGCGCAGTGGCTGGTGGGTTTGAACCACCAACCTTCTGTTTATCAGGGATGATAGAAATATCCCATTGAAAGTATATGGGCAAACAAAGCCTCTCTTTTTTATTTTGTGCAGGATTGAGGATTCATTGAGGTATATGGGCCAGGATAAAAAAAAATCACACAAAAGACAATGATCTGCTGTGAAATTTAAGAAGACAGGAACTTTTAACATTCTTCCTATGCCATTACAGTAATGTCCTAATCTCCTGCACCACTCTCCTCACTGAGACACTAAGGAATATTGAAAATGCAGAAAATATGCAAATTGATCTCAGGCAATATTTTTAGTATGGAGAGGATTATTTTAAATATAATTGTACTTCTTCTGTATGTTTTAAATTAAATCAAATTTTTAGAAAGCAAATCCATTATGCACTGTTGAAGTGATCTACTTAGTCAAGGAAATAACTCTTCTAAAAGATCTGTGTGATAAAATATATTTCTTTAATACAAAATTCTATTTGTTTTATTTCTAGCAAAGTGCCAAAAAAAATTAATTAGGATTTCATTTAAAAGAGCTCTGGTGGTGCAGCTGGTAAGGCATTTGGCTGCTAACCAGAAGGTCAGCAGTTCAAATCCACCAGCTGCTCCACAGAGGAAGATGAGGCAATCTACTTCTGTAAAGATTTACAGTCTTGGAAACCCAATGGGGGTCACTATGAGTCAGAATCAACTATATGACAGTTTTTTTTTTAATTAAATATGCTGATGACAAATATATATTTTGATGTTTATTGAAAATGAAAAGTAGAATAAGATTGAGAAAATTAAAATTACTCATAAATTCCATCACCCAAAACTTATATCACAGCCAATATTTCTATTCTTCATTGTTTTGAAGATAATTTTGAAGATAGCCAATATTTTTGTACATACCTCATTATTTTACATTAATCTCTAGAATAAGAATCATAGGATAAAATGATATGCATGCTTTAAGAAGCTTAAACGTATTGCTAAATTTCCCTCCAGGAAATCTGTTTAAAAAAAAAAAAAGAAAAAAGCATTTTTATCAGTAATGTCATTGTGATATTTAGCTATTTTGCCAACACTGGCTATAAAGTATTTTAAACATGTATCTCTTTGCTAGCTTCAACCCCTGCATCACTTGTTGTAATATGCATATTTTGAATTTTAGTTAACTTGTGGCTACTTATATTTCTCTGCTGTTAATTCTTTGGTCATTGCATTTACCCATAGTGCAATTATTTTATGAATTATTTTTAATTGAGTCTAAGGGCTCTTTATAGTACAAGAACATTTACCTTTTGTCAAGTATACTGCAACTATCCTTACCTCATAAGTTACTTGTCTTAAATTTATCATACCTGAGAAATTGTCTTTGATCCCACCTAATATGATTTTACTGAAGATTTACATTTTTAAGTACTAAAAAATGCTAGTGCTTAGGTGAAGGAGCTCTGGTGGCAGAGTGGATAAGGCATTTGACTACTAACCAAGACGTCAGTGGTTCAAACCTACCAGGTGCTCTGCAGAAGGAAGATGGGGCTATCTACTTCCATAAAGCTTTACCTCCTCAGAAACCCAATGGGGGTTGCTATGAGTCAGAATTGACTCGATGGAAGTGAGTTTGGCTTTTTCTTGGAGGTTGGAGTCATATAAAGAAAGGACCTTGTATGTTATGCTGCAACATGTGTATTTTACCCTGTGAGTTACGTGTGTTCAGCAAGAGAGTCAATTTGCAAAGGGAAATCATTAAGATGAGTATGAAAATTAGACTAGGAACTACCTAAGAAGGAACTAAGTAGTACAATGGCTTGTAAACTGGTAGTTTGTTACAAATGTAAAGTTTATTGATCTTAATGTATTTTATTAGAAGTGTATATGCTTAAAAAATACATCAAGTAAGTTGGTTTTAAGTTCATGTAATTACTTGCCAATCAATTTTATTTTTGAGTCAATATAACTTTTGAGATGGAAATTGGAAATTTATTTTCAAAGCAATAAACCAATCTGTAAATCAATTGCCCATGACATAATTTTCCTGACAAGATGATTGAATGGGAATATGGACTACATTTGCATAAACATTTCTTCATTTTTAATAAAGTCAAAGTTTAACAGTATACTGAATAATCCACTACCTTGGTAATATAAACATTGAAAATATCAATAATAAACACTGAAACAAGTTATCATAGGATCAGACATTTGTGCAAAGCAGCTTTCTTCCTGGAAATGGTCACTAAGTTTAAAACAGCAGTGACAATAATGTAAGGGAAATGTGATACACAGATTTCTAGAAAGCAGCTGTGCAAACAAAAGGAAGAACCTTATTGAAAACCATGACCCATTAAGAGACCTGTTGATTACGTTGCATGCATGTCTAATTCAAGATATTTTACTTATACAAAATCAAGAACATAGCCTCTGATAGATAATTTAGTAGGTTATACATTGCCATCACATTAGTTGATTCATGTTTTTCACTTAACAGAACTCTCCTAGCTTTTTGAATCTAAAATGATTAGATTTCAGTAATGCAGATTTTGTTTCAAATGCATTAAACTAGGTAAATATGCATAACATTTCTATATATTAGTGTATTTGATTATGGCTGAATGCTAAACATTTTAAGATCAGAATGAAATATACTATTTTTAAATATTTTTACATTTCTAAGTAGCTAAAAGTCATTTTATTTTCTACATGCAAGGAATTCTTTTTTTTTTTTTTTTAATCCTGATAAGAAACCAAAATAATAGCAGAGATTATATTTTACTCTACAATTTACTGGCATGTTGTTGTTGTTGTTGTTATGTGCCGTCGAGTCGGCCCCGACTCATAGCGACCCCTCCTTGGGTTTCCGAGGCAGTATCACTACGGAAGTAGGATTGCCCAACCTTCCTTCCGAGGAGTGGCTGGTGGGTTTGAACCACCAGCCTTCTGGTTAGCAGTCAAGTGTCTTAGCCACTATGCTACCAGAGCTCCTGTATAACCTTCTGCTTTTTGGAAAACAAGTATATTGGACATTTTAAATAAATTAATATCAATGTCTTTACCTAAATGTTCACTAGTGTAAAGAATTTTTAAAAAGTTTCTCCATTTAAAAGATTAATTATTTAAAGATTTCTGTCTGAGCTTCAGTGTTCCTCATCCAATATTTCTTCAATGCATCCAAGGAAGAACCAAACAAATTATGAACAGAAATTAATCCACAGTAGGATACCTTATTTACTTACGTAATAGTTGTGTTATAAAATTTACAAACTGAAAAGTCTTTTTATAAAAGACAATCTTGCAATATTTTCTCTGGAAAATATAGTCTGAGATACTATAAAATATATTTTTCTATGCTTTCCCTAAAGCATTACATTAAAAATATAAAGGAAAATATGAAAGAAAACACAAAACCTTTCTATTAGATCTTTGACATCATATATATTTCAAATCAAGACAATTCCGTGACCCTTTATTATTTTTCCTTCCTTCTATTTCTGAAATAGTTCTATTCCTAGAAAACTGAGAAATGGCAAATGAAGCAATATCTAATCATGATAATAGTAACAATGCCCAAGATTTATGGAGTCCTTGCTATATGCATTAACTCATTTACTCCTTTACAATAACCCTTTCAGTAGATAGTAACTCCATTTTTTTACAGAATGATGACTTGGCCCTGCCGTCCACATACACTAGGTTTGGCTTTACTATTTTTATCTTCAAAGATGGATGAGATATTATCTTTTTAGTCCTTTCCTCTGGACATAAAAGGCCATTTAATTTCTGTTTCTCCATCTTTAAAGGATGAATAACTCTTGGAATCGTCATCTCCTTCCCCTGCTCTTCCCTGGCTGCTACCAGCATCTGGTTTTAGTCGTTCTCTACATACCTTAGAGACCATTTCTCTTTGTCTTCCTGACCTTTTCACTTTGACTCACATCTATGCACCTCTTTTCTCAATTTGCACTCATTTTTTCTTGACTTCTACTCTTAAGCCCTTCATCTATTTTGTATCAAGGTCATTGTTTTCATACACTGTCATCTTCACTTCTAATGCAATCAAAATTACTGTGTCAACAATTTTAGGGATTTGAGGTAAAACCCAGATGTTTATGTTGAACAGCAGTGCCAAAACTAGACACTTAATATAAACAGTATGTTTATATTATTTTCAAACAAATCCCATTGGACTATCTAAAATATTTGTAATTCATATAACTAGTCAGCATGTTGAATATCATGAGAGAAAAAAAAACATTAAAATGATTAACTTCGAAAAATCATGTTTCAGTATTATTTTTGGTAACTCGTCAGGCTAGATTTAGCTCAGGTGTGAAATCTGCATTTTGGCATTATTTTAAAAGCAAGTATAGACATTTATTTCTCTTTTTAAGCTAATGAAGAGTTAATTATGAAAGCAATTAAACTGTTGTTGTTGTTGTTATGTGCCGTCGAATCGGCCCCGGCTCATAGCGACCCCTCCTTGGGTTTCCGAGGCAGTATCACTACGGAAGTAGGATTGCCCAACCTTCCTTCCGAGGAGTGGCTGGTGGGTTTGAACCGCCAGCCTTCTGGTTAGCAGTCAAGTGCTTTAGCCACTATGCTACCAGAGCTCCTAGCAATTAAACTAGAATGTGAAATTTATTTATATTGTGAAAAAACAAATTGAAAATATCTTAAATTTTTAATTAATTAATTACAACATATGATTATTGATTTTTCCAATTTTCTCTATATTAAGAAACATAACAAGCCTTTATAAGAATTCATGATCAAGAAGAAAAATTAAAAAATCAGGTTAATAGTATTTCTATACTTCTGATAATGATATTTTTAGAAATCTAGGTCAGGTAAATCAAAATTACAATCCCAATTCTGCCATCTTCTAGCTCTATAATTTTGGGCGATTATTTAACTTCTTTAAAGCTCAAGTTTCTTATCTGTTATAAAGACAATGGCAGTAAATATTATAAAGTTTTGTTATGAGTAATAAATTTGAAAGTGTAGTAAAAGTGCTTGGTATAATGTCTAGTAAGGGACATATGATTAATATATGTTATTTTTATTGCTATAAAATAATTTCCACTGCCTAGTCATATAGTAACGTAGTGTCTAAGGCACATGATGCTAACCAGAAGGCTGGCGGTTCAAACCCACCAGCCACTCCTCAGAAGGAAGGTTGGGCAATCTACTTTTGTAGTAATACCACCTCGGAAACCCAAGGAGGGGTCACTATGAGTCGGATCTGACTTGAGGGCACGTAACAACAACAGTTATATAGAAGGAGCTTTGGTGGCGTAGTGCCTAAGGCATTTGACTACTAACCAGAAGGTTGTTCAATTAAGTAAATGCTTCTGCCATAACTCCTTTATAGTAGATTGTTTTCTTGCAGCTATAATCACATTATGTGCAAAATCTTATTACAAGGACATTTATTACCTCACTGAATATTGTTTATAAGAAGACAGATTGCAGACCTCTCCCATCTTACAATAGTAAAATGCCTTAATAAAGTAAAAGTTCATACAACAGAATATCATGCAATCACCCAAAAGAGAGAATTTGTGATATGGAATAATTTCCAAGATATTTTACTAAATGAAATAAATCAGATGTATGACAGGGTTCAAATATTCCACCATCCCCACTCCTTCTCCCCTATAGCACGTTTTTGTTTGATGATCTTATCTATGAGAGACTACAATAGTTTTTCTTAATTATGTAATCATAAGAAGGTGACATACTTGTGTGAATACTTAATAAAGATATCACAAGCCAAATAGAAATTAACAGGAACTGTGTGTGTGTGTGTGTGTGTGTCCATCCTAATCTAGCATGACAAGTGTAGAGATATATGGATACTAGCCTTCAGTTATGGCAGTGACTTTAGTGATAAATTAATATTTTTTTAATATATTCCAAGAAATAGATATTTTTTAATATATTCACTATATGTAACATGTATATTTTAAAAATGTTTCCTCAATCCTTCCTCTATTTTTCAAGTAAGTAACATCTACCTTTTTGTGTGTGTGTCTGAGATCTCTATCACATTTTATAAACATGGTGAAAAGAAGTTAAATACTGATGGCAGAAAGTTCCTATAAAATATAGCCACATACTGATATTTTCATTGTGATTGGTTTAATTGAAGGATGTATTTAGACAAAAGTGTGAAGTCATATGTGTAGAAACTCAGTTCCCAATAAATGAAAATGGAAAATCTTACATCCAAACAAAGCAATTTTATCTAGGTATGCCATGAAAATATAATAAATACAAGAAAATTCTATTTAACTGAGGAGAAAAAAAATGTATTATCTGTCTAAAAGATTATCTTCCAACTCTTATCATATTCTCAAAATTTGTAAGAAAACTCCAACTATCAACCTATTGAAGCTGAAGAATCTGATATGAAAAAATTCCACTTTTAAAGATTTAACCTAGTATACAGTCAGTCATGGAAATGTACTATATAACTTTTTTATTGCTCTATTTTTCTGGTACAACAGCTAAAGGAAAAAATAACCTCAAAATCAGCTAATGTAAGAAACCAAGAAACATACACCATTTAATCCTTATGTTTCTTTATTTTTCTTCCCATAGTAATAAAACATCCTTCTCTGCAGAAGCAAAATTATTCAAGTAGAAATGTGGAATACTCAGAATTCAGATATATTTAAGTCTTCAAACCTAGACCATGAATAGCAATAAACTTTAATCATTTTCTTGGCAAGAGTTAAAGAATAAGCAGAGATATCTTTAAAAGAAAAATCAAGTTTACACGTTTTTTATGCCTTGTGATTAGCTAAAAGGAGTTCCTTTCACTAATATAGTGTATTGTTTCTTCTTATTCTAAACCCCTGAAAGACTCATAAACTACTCTAGGCGACACCTAGTTAAATTAGGCAGTTATTAAATTGTGCTATCGTTCTAATTCACCTTTGAACTCTTGGCATGGGTTATTAAAAGAAACAGTCAAAATCCTCCTTTGCACCTGCAAATAACAATGAACCTACAATTAAAGACCACTTCCTTTGTTTTTTGAAATTCAAATAATGGGATTAAAACAGGGTGCAATATTTTTATCTGCATCTGGTCAGGCTATTTCCTGGCATTTGGGATGAGGTAATAGGATGAATGCATAAAACTGCTCAGAAAAATGCTGTTATAATCTATAGGTGATGTTAGAATTGCAAGCAACTTCTAGATACTTTTGGGTGTACAAGTATGTAAACAGACCATACAACTCCTCTAAAATCACTTTACAGAAAAAAAAAAAAAGCTGTAGTGTCTTAATAAAAAACTCACTGCCATGGAGTCAGATCTGACTCATAGACACTCCTTTTTGGGTTTCTGAGAGGGTATCACTACAGAAGTAGGTCACCCAATCTTTCCTCGGAGGAGTGGCTGGTGGATTTGGACTGCCAGCCGTCTGATTCAAAAAATCTAAATCAAAACAATACTGATGTTTAATTTTGGTGAAATATATTAGAATAAAATATTATTTCTAGAATCTTTAGGGTTGATTATTCAGAAAACTTTTAAACAATTTAATGAAATTTGTTATTGTTCCTGTTATTGAGTTGACCTCTGAGTCATTGTGATCTCATGGATAACAGAGCAGAACTGCTCCATGAAGTTTTCTTGGCTGTGATCATTATTGAAGCAGTTCACCAGGTCTTTCTTCTGCAGAGCCACTGAGTAGGTTCCAACCACCAACTTTTCAGGTAGCCAATCACAAACTACTTGTACCACACAGACTCCTTCTTAGTACAATTTCCAAAACCAAATCCATCGTTGCTAAGTTGATTTCAACTCATGATAACCCTAGAGTACAGCATAAAATTGCCCAATAGGTTTTCTAAAGCTGAAAGTCATTACAGAAGCAGACTGCCACAACCTTCTCCCATGGAATGCTTGATGGGTTCAAACGACGCACCATGATTAGCAGCCAAGCTCTTAAAAATTTACTCCTCCCCAATTTTCCCCAAATAGACATATACCCTATTCTAATATCCCTTTCCATGCACATATACTCTGAAACACTTTTCATTTTTATCTATAAGAGTTTTTATATTTCCAAAATCCATTTTGAAGCCTGAAGCTTTTATTTAATACTGGTATTACCTATAACAGGCCATTTGTGTTACTAGTTACTCAATCAGTTTTCACTACTGCTGAACACTTTTCTGGTTAATCTCAAAAGGATCACATTCTTAACTCCAAGTTTTCTAAGTTTCATCATTTTCCAGAATTCTTTGACACTATCATTCGTTGCCCAGTTTATAGACTGAGACAGACTAGGAAGAAGGAAGAGGCCATCCGCTTCTGAAAGAATTGGCCAGGGAAAACCTTATGAATAGCAAAGAAACACTGTTTGGTACATTAC
>NW_006921970.1:736887-754860 GCF_000298275.1 Orycteropus afer afer | reverse complement strand
TTCTATGGTAAGCCTTTGAATGCTAGTCCCTATGCAATTATTGGTGATGATACTCTTCTATGATTTTTAAAATAACTAAACTAACATTAAAGCAGTCTGAGAAAACAAAAGTAGAAACTATTAAAGAGAAATTAATTTTAACAAATAAATTTTTCATTTTAGACTATCTTTATAACCGAAATTTCAACACTGGTCTTTAAAAAAAGAAATCAGCATACAAAGGGGCACAGTTCTGAGGACTCTGTATTTAATGTAGTGACAAAACTTCACAGTACTCAAGTAACATATATACATAATACTGCTACCAAAAGGGCAGTGGATGGAAAGTCAAAGAAAAGTGAGACATGTAAGGTTATACAAATTGGTGATGGTTGAAGGAAAGAAAACAGAGATTAGAAAAGATCACATATAGAAATTTTCATATCTGGGAGAAGCCTTTAAAGACAGAAATCAAGACAGAAGAAGAACATGTGCACACAGAGAATATGAAATAGTTGAGGCTGGTTGAAGCATAGGTAACAGCTATGGAAGTGATGAGAGAGGAATTCTGGAATAATATGGAGAGGGAAAGGAATTCATGGATAATGGTTTTATGTAATCAGTAGATAACAGGGAACTGGTAAATATTTCAGAGAAGTCTACAATAAATTCATTTTTATGATAATTTGGTGTTTGTGGATTTACAGTAGAAATTATTTTTTACATTGTTTCAAACATCTAGCTAGGCAATAGGCAAACATTATGTCAGAATCAATAAGAACATGGGTTTGAAAATTAGTCAGATTTGAATGTGAAATACAAACAATACTGGGTGTTCTTGAACAATTTTCTTATTTTTCACATTCCTCTTTTATTGTCTAGGAACAATAACAATAGGGAACTAAGCATCGTGTTTGAAAATCAATGAAAGGCAATGTATTTAGCTCAGGAACTAGAAAGTAGTAAATAGTAGCATTAAATATTATTGAAATTAATTATATTAGAGAAATGAACAATAATGGTGGCAGCAGGAATGGAAAAAAGAAAAGTAGAGGAGATATGAGATATAATACACAGGTTGCTGTTGTTGTTAGATGCCATCAAGTTGGTTCTGACTTATAGGAACTCTATGTACAACAGAAAATAACACTGCCCGGTCCAGCACCAAATCATAATCATTGCTATGGTTGAACCCATTTTTATAGCCACAGTCTTCCTCTTTTTCACTGACTCTCACTTGACCAAGCATGATGTCCTTCTCCAGGGACTGGTCCCCATTGCAAAGGTAGAATATATGATTAAGATTTCTAAAGAAAATAATCTATTTATAATACTGGCATGAGCTAAATGAGTGCCAATCAGTCCTTGGTAACAGTATTTGAACTTGATTTTGTAGTACTGCTAAGATTCTTAAAATACTTTACTATTTCTGACATTATGAAATTATGTTGATTTCGGGAAAAAAAATTGTCAATTTTAACATAAATAAAGCATCTATACAATCTGAGATCAAAATTCTTTCCATTGAGGAGGAGATGAGATGGCATCCTGGTGATACACTCTGCCCAGTGCCTGTACAACAAGACCTGAAAAACCAAGTGAAATAGATTCAGATAATAATCCCAGAACTCTGAGCATCAATGAAAGGATGAAGAATTGGATTAAATGCTGATTGGCAACAGAAACAGAATGAAAACAGTGATCAAGGAGAGAGAGAGAGTGGGGCCCCAACATAGCATGACCATTCAAGACACAGAAGCCAACATACTTGAGTGAGAAGAAGCCAACTTCATAGTATCTTCATTAAGACAGACACATTGCAAACAAAGGCATGAAGCAAGGTAAGCAGAATATGAGCTAGATCTGAGAGGAAAGTGGAAGGAATTGGGTGAGAATTCCAGTGACATGCAGAGCAGGGAGGCAGGCAGTAAATGGGGATGAAGTGATTCATCACCAGTGGGTCTTAATCATTTGGGTTGAGGGCACATGCAGAGGGAAAGGACTATGAGGTGGCAGGTGGAGATTCTAGACTCTGAGCAGCCCCTCCCTTGATTGAGTCAGGTCAAGGACTGGATAATCAACTGCACTCACCCAGAAACACTGAGCCCATGCCAATGAACAGTGACTGGAGAAGTGTGTTTTCCTGCTTCCCCCATCACATCTTCCCAGCAACCAGGGGTTAGGTCTCCCACCCTCACTAACCTGGTGACCAAGGATGCCCCCTCTGCTGCTGTTCAACCATGGTTCACTCAGACCACCTCTCCCTACAAGTGACTACCTGCTGAACCATACCTCTACAAGATCAAAATGCACACCTGCATATATGTTATAAAATATGCAACCATAATATATAATTATATAATAATTATTTGAGTACTGTGATATTTTCTGTTTATGTATTGACATAGATTAAATCCTGAAAGAAAAAAAAAATTGCCAAGGATTATATATCCAGCAAAATTGCCCCTCAAATATGATGGTGAAATTAGGACATTCCAGATAAAGAGAAATTAATGGAATTTGAAAAAGAACAGATTGATGGTAAAGGAATACAAAAAGGAATCCTTTAGACAGAGAACCAACATTGTCAGACAACAATCTGAGATTAAGACACATGACAACATCACCCAGAAATCAACCCAGTAAAGGAAATCTCAAAAATGAAATAAACTAATAAGACAAATAGGGACCCAGAGACATCAATCTGTAAATAACAACATCTACAAAGCAAAAAGAGAGAATAAATGGAAAGGAAGTCAAGATATGATCAAGACAGAACAGACTGTTTTAGATTGAGGAAAATAAAAATAAATTACTGAGTAACCACAAAAAGAATTAATAAACCTTCTAATCAAAATGAGAAAGAAAAACTTGTAAGTACTTAGTAAACACAAAATCAACAGCAACTGCAAAATGAAAAGAAAATCTGATAACAAAATGAACTCAGCACAGAAAAATATACAGAACAAAGAAATCAACACTAAAATGAATAACACAAAAGAAAGAGAAAAGTAAATTCATACCTATCAATAATAACAATGAATATAAATGGATTAAATGCACTAATCAAGAGAAAGGGAGTGATAGAATAGATTAGAAAACAAGATTAATCAATATGCTGGCTACAAGATATTCACCTTAGACACAAAGAGCAAAAAAAAAAAGCAAAGAAGAGAAAAAAACTTTATCAAGTTAATCCAACAAAAAACAATGGAACTAGCAATATTAATTTCTGAAAAATAGCCTTCAAGGCCAAAAATAGCATAAGAAATATAAGAGTCATAAAGAAGCATAAGAGTCTTAAATAATGATTAAAAAGGCAATCCAGCAAGAGGCCATAACCATAATAAATATCTCTTCATTGAATGAAGGTATATGAAAATATACTCTTCAAAATATATGAAGCAAACTAACAGAAATGAAAAGAGAAATAGACATCTTTATAATAATAGTAAGAGACTTTAAAACACCACCTTTGATAAAGGACAGAACTAGAAAGAAACTCAACAAAGATACAGAAAATCTAAATACAATAAACCAACTTGACCTCATAGACATATGCAGAACACTCTACTCAACAAAAACAGTACACATTCTTTTCCAGTGCACATAGATCATTCTCCAGGATAGATCATATGTTAGGCTACAAAGTAAGCCTCAATTCACAACACTTTAATATTAGAAATCAGTGATAGGAGGACAAGGGGAAAAAATTGAAAACATGGAAACTAAATAATGCCCTGTTTAAAAACTACTGGGTAATAGAAGAAAAAAAATTCCTAGAATCAAACAAGAATGCAAACACAATACACCAAAACCTTTGGAAAGAGCAAAATAACTGATCAGAGATCAATTTATAGCAATAAATGCACATATCAAAAAGAAGAACCAAAATCAACACCATAAATCAACAACTTCAACAATTAGAAAAAGAGCACCACAAAAAGCCTGTGGTCTCAGGGAGAAAGGAAATGATAAAGATAAGAGCACAAATAAGTTAAACAGAAAGAAGAAAAATAATAGGAAAAATAAACAAGACTAGAAGTCAGATTCCACCATTTGTCAGTTTGTCGTACTGGGTGGCTTGTGTGTTGATAAGAGGCTGGAAGCTATGAAACCAGTATTTCAAATACCAGCAGACTCACTCATGGTTTCAGAGGTATTGTTAAACTAAGACAGACTGGGAAGAAGGAAAGGGCCATCTACTTCTGAAAAATTTGTCCACTGAAAACCATTGAAACAATGTCTAATATATTACTGGAAACTTTTTCAAGAACAGTGAAACATTGTCTGATACAGTGCTGGAAGGTGAGCCTCTCAGGTTGGAGCCTCTTGAAATATGACTGGGGAAGAGCTGCTTCCTAAAAGTAGAGTTGACCTTAACGACAGGGGTGGAATAACACTTTTGGGACCTTCATTTGCTTGATGAGGCATGACTCAAAATAGGAAGAAAAACCTGCAAACATTCATTAATAATTAGAACGTGAAATGTGCAAAGTATGAATCTAGGATAATTGGAAGTCATCAAAAATTAAATAAAATGCATAAAGATCAATATCCTAGGCATTAAGATGTTGAAATGGATAGGAATTTACCACTTTGAATCAGACAGTCATATGATCTACTAATCTAGGCATGACAAATTGAACAGGAATGGTGTCACATTTATTGCCAAAAAGAACATTTCAAGATCTATCCTGAAGTACAATGCTGTAAGTGATAAGATAATATCCAAGTACCTACAAGGAAGTCCAGTTAATACTATTATTATTCAAATTTACACACAAACTACCAAAGCAAAAGATGAAGATAGTGAAGATTTTTACAACTTCTGCAGTGAGAAATTGAACAAACATGCAATCAAGATGTGTTGATAATTACTGGTGAATGTAATGTGAAAGGTGGAAGAAAGAAGAATCATCAGTCATTGGAAAACATGGCCTTGACAATAGAAATAGTACTAGAGGTCACATGATAGAATATTGCAAGAACAACAACATATTCATTGCAAATAACTTTTTTCAATGACATAAATATCAATATACGTGGACTTTCCAGATGGAATACACAGAAATTTAGTTCAATTAACACATGGAAAGAGCTGATGGAGAAGCTCAATATCTTCAGTCAAAACAAGACCAGGGGATGATTGTGGAACAAACCATTACATTTCTTATATACAAGTTCAACTTGAAGCTGAAAACAATCAAAACAAGTCTGCCAGAGCCCATGTACGACCTTGAGTATATCCCACCTGAATTTGAAGACAATCTGAAGAACAGATTTGACCCATTGAACACTAGTGACCAAAGAACCGACAAGTTGTGGAAAAACATCAAGAACATCATACATAAAGAAAGCAAAAGGTTATTAAAAAGAAAGAAAGGAAGAAAAGACCAAAATGGATATCAGAAGAGACTAAAACTTGCTCTTGAATGGAGTGTAGGTAAAGTGAAAGGAAGAATGATGAAATGTAAGAGCTGGACAGAAGATTTCAAAGAGCAGCTTGAGAAGACAAAGTATTATAATGAAATATACAAAGACCTGGAATTAGAAAACCAAAAGGGAAGAACACACTTGGCATTTCTCAAGCTGAAAGAACTAAAGAAAAAATTCAAGCTTCGAGTTACGATAGTGAAAAATTCTACGGGTGAAATACTGAATGATGCAGGAAGCATCAAAAGAAGATGGAAAAAATACCAAGTCATTGTATCAACAAGAATTGATTGATGTTCAACAATTTCAAGAGCTAGCGTATAATAAAGAACCAACAGTACTGGAGTCCAAGATGCACTAAAGGAATGTATGAAAAACAAGGCCCAGAAATTGATGGAAATACCCATAAAGATATTTCAACAAATGGATTGCAGCACTGGAGGTGAATACTCATTTCTGCCTGGAAATTTGGAAGACAGCTACCTGGCCAACCAAAGGGAAGAGATCAATATCTGCACACATTCCAAAGAAAGGTGATACAGCAGAATGTGAATATTATCAAACAATATCATTAATATCAAACAAAAGTAAAATTTTGCTGATGATAATTCAAAAAGTTGCAGCAGTATATTGACAGGGAACTTCTGAACTCTAAGCTGGATTCAAGAGAGGATGTGTAACGAGGAATATCATTGCTGACGTCAGATGAATATCAGCTGAAAGCAAAGGATACCAGAAAGATGTTTACCTGTTTTATTTACCATGCAAAGGAATTTACCTGTGTGTATCATGACAAATTATGGATAACATTGCAGAATATGGGAATTCCAGAACACTTAGTTGTGCACATGAGGAGGCTGTACATAGATAAAGAGGCAGTTGTTCAAACAGAGCAAGGGAATACTGCAATCAGGAAGGGAATGTGTCAGGGTTCATATTTCAGCATACCTATTCAATCTGGTAGCATAGTGGCTAAAGCACTTGACTGCTAACCAGAAGGCTGGCGGTTCAAACCCACCAGCCACTCCTCGGAAGGAAGGTTGGGCAATCCTACTTCCGTAGTGATACTGCCTCGGAAACCCAAGGAGGGGTCGCTATGAGTCGGGCCCAACTCCACAGCACACAACAACAACAACAACAATTCAATCTGTATGCTGAGCAAAGAACCCAGGAGCTGGACTATATAGAAAAGAACATAGCATCAGGATTGGAGGAAGACTCATTAACAACCTGCAATATGCAGATGACACAACATTGCTTACTGAAAGTGAAGATGGCTTGAAGTACTTATTGATGAAGATCAATGACTTTGATACATATTACGCCTCAACAAAAAGAAAACAAAAATCTTCAAAATTGGACCAAAAAGCAACACCATGATAATGGAGAAAACACTGAAATTGTCCAAAATCTCATATTACTTGGATCCACAATCAGCATGCATGGGAGCAGCAGGCAACACATCAGAAAACATATTGCATTGGGCAAATCTGCTGCAAAAGACCTCTTTAAAGTGTTAAAGAGCAAAGATGTCACTTTGAAGGCTAAGGTGCTCCTAACCCAAGCCATGATATTTTCAATTGTCTTATATGTATGTGCAAGCTGGATAATGAGTAAGGAATATGAGAGAAGTATCAATTCCTTTGTACTGTGGTGTTGGTGAAGAATACTAAAACTAACAGGGGCTGTCAGAACAATGAGCAAATCTGTCTGGGAAGATGTGCTGCCAGAATGTTCCTTAGAAGCAAGAATGGTCTGAATTTGTCTCACCTACTTGGGTCATGTTGTTGGAAGGGACAAGTCCCTGGAGAAGGATATCATGGTTGGTAAAATAGGGGGTCAAAGAAAAAGGGAAGACCCTCAATTATATGAATTTACACGTGCTGGAATGATGGGCTCAGGCACAGCAAAGATTGTAAGGATAGCACAGGATGGGACAGTGTTTCATTCTGTTCCACATGGGATCACTATGAGTCATAATCAACTCAACACCTTACAACAACAACAACAGAAGTTAGATGAACAAACTTGAAAAACCACTGACAAATTAACAAAGAAAAAGAAAGAGAAGATTCATATAATACAAATTAGAAATGAAATGGGTAACATCACAACAGAACCAACACAAATAAAAATATTAAGAGAATACTATGGGAAAATGTATGCCAACAATTTTGAAAACCTAGAAAAAACAGTAGTGCCTAAGGCATTTGACTGCTAACCAGAATGCTGATGGTTCAAACCCACCAGCCACTCCTCGGAAGGAAGGTTGGGCAATCTTCTTCCCTACTGATACTGCCTTGGAAACCAAAGGAGGGGTCGCTGTGAGTCAGGTCTAACTCCACAGCAGTGAGCTTGGTTTATTTTTTTGGTTTAGAAGAAATGGGCAAATTTCTAGAAACACATGACCTACCTAACTAACACAAACTAAAGTAGAAAATTTGAACAGACATATAACAAAAGAAGAAATTGAACAAGTCATAAAAAAAGGAAAAAATGCCCCTCCCCCCAAAAAATGTGCTGGCCAAAATTGGTTCACTGGAAAATTCTACCAAATATCCAGAAAGAAGCTGACATCAATTCTACTCGAACTATTCCAGACCATAGAAGACAATGTAATACTCCTGAAATCATTTTATGAAACAAGCATAGCTCTGATACCAAAGTCAGGAAAAGACGCCACTAAAAAAGGAAATTACAGCCAGCTCCCGGTAAGAAGAGGGAGATCCCCCTCCCAACAGCAGGAAGCCAGAGCCAATGATGACTGGATCCAGGTATGGGGAGCCTGAGAGGTTTGGAACAGCTAACAGAAATGAAATTGTTGGTCAGTTTGTCATATTGTAGTGGTTTGTGTGTTGCTGTGAGGTTGGAGGCTGTGCCACTGGTGTCTTCAAAGCTAGCAGGTTCAGTGAAGCTTCCAGACTGAGATAGATTTGGAAGAAGGAAGAGTCCATCCACTTCTCAAAGAATTGGCCAGGGAAAACCTTATGAATAGCAGAGAAAGACTGTCTCATACATTACTGGCAAACTTTATGAATAGCCTGTCTGAAACAGTGACAGAAGATGAGCCCCTCAGGTCAGAAGACACTCAAAATACAACTGGGAAAGAGCTGCCTCATCAGAGTAAAACTGACCTTAATTATATGGATAAAGTAAAGCTTTCAGGACCTCCATTTGCTGATGTGGCATGACTCAAACTGAGAAAGAGCTGCAAACATCCATTAATAATCAGAACACAGAATGTATGAAGTATGAACCTAAGAAAATTGTAAGTTGTCAAAAATGAAATAGAATGTATAAAGATTGATATCAAGGCATTAGTGAGCTGAAATGGACTGATTTTGGCATTTTGAATCAGACAACCACATGATATACTATGCTGGAAATGACAATTTGAAGAAGAATGGTGTGGTATTCATCATCACAAAGGATGCTTCTAGATCTGTCCTGAAGTTCGATGCTGTTAGTGAAAGGATGATATCCATATGCCTACAAGGAAGACCAGTTAATACTACTATTATTCAAATTTACACACCAACCAGCAAAGCCAAACATGAGGAAATTAAAGATTTTTACCAACTTCTGCAGTCTGAAATTGACCAAACATGCATCAAGAAATGCTGATTATCTCCAGTGACTGGAAAATGTTGGAAACAAAGAAGAATCACTGGTACTTGGAAAATTTGGACTTGGTGATAGAAATAACACTGGAGATTGCATGATAGAATATTACAGGAACAATGACTTATTCATTGCAAATATCTTTCTTCAATAACACAAACGAAAGCTATACATGTGGACTTTGCCAGATGGAGTACACAGGAATCAGATTGATTACATCTGTGGCAAGAGATGATGGAAAAGCTCAATATCTTCATCCAAAACAAAGCCAGGAACTGATTGTGGAACAGACCATTAACTGCTCATATGCAAGTTCCAGTTGAAGCTGAAGACAATTAAAACAAGTCCACGAGAGCCAAAATATGACCTTGAATATATCCTTCCTGAATTTAGAAACCACCTAAAAATAGATTTATTGCATTGAACACCAATGACTGAACCAAGAGGAATTGTGGGATAACATCAAGAACATCACCCATGAAGAAAGCAAAAGGTCATTAAAAAGACAAGAAAGGAAGAAAAGACCAAAATGGATGCCAGAAGAGAATCTGAAACTTGCTCTTGAACAGAGAGTAACTGAAGCAAATGGAAGAAATGACAAGATAAAAGAACTGAACAGAATTTCAATATCAAGTTGCAATACTGAAAGATTCTATGCACAAAATACTGAATGATTCAGGAAACATCAAAAGAAGATGGAAGGAATACACAGAATCACTGTACCAAAAAGAATTGGTCGATGTTCATCCATTCCAGGAGGTTGTGTGTGATCTAGAGCCAATGGTATTGAAGGAGGAAGGCGAGGCTGCACTGAAGGAATTGGGGAAGAACAAGATTCCAGGAATTGACAGAATACCCATTGAGATATTTCAACAAACGGATGCCCCACTGGAGGCACTTGCTTCGTTATGCCAAGAAATTTGGAAGACAGCTACCTGGCCAACTGACTGGAGGAGATCCATATTTGTGCCTATTCCAAAGAAAGGTGATCCCACGGAATGTGGAAATTATCGAACAGTATCATTAATATCACATGCAAGTAAGATCTTACAGAAGATAATTCAAAAACGGTTGCAGAAGTTTTGACAGAGAGCTACCAGAAATGCAAGCTGGATTCAGAAGGAGATGTAGAATGAGAGATATCATAGTTGATGTCAGATGGATCTTGGCTCAAAGCAAAGAATAGTATAAAGATGTTTACTTGTGTTATATTGACTATGCAAAGGTATTTGATTGTGTGGATCATAACAAATTATGGATAACATTGAGAAGAATGGGAATTTCAGAACACTTAATTTTACTCATGAGGAATCCAGACCAGGAGGTTGTTGTTTGCATAGAATAAGGGGACATGAGTGGTTCAAAATCAGAAAGGGAGTGTGTCAGGGTTGTATCCTTTCACCATCCTTATTCAATATGTTTGCTGACCTGGACTATATGAAGAAGATTGTGGCATCAGGATTGGAGGAAGACACATTAACAATCTGTGATACACACACAACACAACAATGGAAGCAGCAGTCAAGGTGTCTGACGAGCTACAGAACTGGGCAAATCAGCTGCAAAAGACCTCTTTCAAGTGCTGAAGAGCAAAGATTTCTCCTTGAAGACTAAGGTGTGTCTGACACAAGCCATGGTATTTTCAATCACCTCATATGCATGTGAGAGCTGAACAATGAAAAAGGAATACCTAAGAAGAGTTTATGCTTTGGAGTTGTGGTGTTGGAGAAGAATGCTAAGAGCACTATGGCCTGCTAAAAGGACTAACAAATCTGTCATGAAAGAAGTACAGCCAGAATGTTTCTTGGAGGTGAAGAAAGTGAGACTTTGTCTTACCTACTTTGGTCATGTTGTAAGAAGAGACCATTTCCTGGAGAAGGATACCATGTTTGGTAAAGTGGAGGGTGAATGAAAGAAGAGAAGGCCATCAACAAGATGGATTGACACTCTGGCTCAGGTATAGAAAGGATCATGGAGCTAACATAGGACTAGGCAGTGATTTGTTCTGCTGTACATAGGATCACTATGAATCAGAGATTACTCAATGGTACCTAACAACAACAACAACATGGACCAATACCCCTCATGAGCATGGATGCAAAAATCCTCAATAAAATTCCAGGCAATAGTGGGGAGTTTTGATAAGATGGTGGGATAGGCAGACAAACTACACAGACCTTCTTCAACAAAGAAAATGGGAACCAATTAACACAGATACAGAACATAATCCTGGAGCTTGAGCTTTGAAAGAAATGATACAGAAGTAGACTAAACTCCAACTAGCAGAAGAATCTGCATGAAAACATTGAAAAATGAGACATATGGAGCTGTGGTCTGTCAGCAATCCAGATGGCACAAACAGCTTGGATATTGCCAAGTGGTGTTAGGACCTAAGAATTAACCTAAAAATTGGCCCTGACAGGTAGGGGCTGGACAGAGGACCACACTGGTGGGTGGTGAATAAAAGGGGTAGCAGTGAAGAGGCAGACAGGCTGAGCAGTGGATTTTGGCTCTCTGGAGGGTGCAGCCATTTTGAATGTTTACAATGTTGACCATTTTGGATATTTAAAGTGATAACGTTCTCCCAGATTCCAGGGACCTAAGAATAGGCTCCACTTGCTAGGGACTGTAAGGACATTTTGGAGAAGGACAACAGGAAAGGTATGATACACCCCTTGTTACTCTTGCACCCCACACCCTCTTGGTGAATGAAGGTGTGGCCATCCCTCACTCCCAACCACCTTCTGGGCTGGCAGGAATTCCATCCCAGTCTGTGTGCTCCCACAGGACCTGGTGCCCTGCTCCACTCTGCCCCATTTTTTTTTTTTTTCCTTTCCATTTGTTTGTTGTTGTCTGTTTTATTATTATTATTATTATTATTTCATCCTTTATATTATTATTCTTTATTCTTCCCTTCCCAGGTTCTAGTTTTCAGCTTTTTCTCTCTTCTTTGTTCCTGGTTCCCATTTTTTTTCTTTCTTGTGGTTATCCCCATTTCTTGTTTCTCTTTTGGCATTTTTCCATTATTTCTTCATTTTTCTCCTCCTCTACCTCTTTTCTTATTACCTGTTTCCTAGATATTGTGAGTGTTTTATCTTTTCTTTTTTTCTTTTTCTGGTGGTTGTTCCTGTATGATTGTACAAGAGTGATTTTTGTCCACTTGTTTTTACTTTTTTCATGGTGTTTTTATTGTTGTTTTTGTTTGAGTGGGAGACAGCAACCGTTCCCATATAATGCAACCACACCCGCACCTCCTACAGCTCCACTTACTGAGTGAGGGCCATGACTGCCTGCTTCACTAATGAGCCAATGATAAATGACCACCAGGAAAAGCCAGACTCACCCTTAACTGCTCTTCACAAACAGTTAACAGAGATCTAAATACAACAACATCACAATGTCTCAGAGACAATAGAC
This sequence comes from Orycteropus afer afer, assembly GCF_000298275.1. Taxonomy (NCBI): domain Eukaryota; kingdom Metazoa; phylum Chordata; class Mammalia; order Tubulidentata; family Orycteropodidae; genus Orycteropus; species Orycteropus afer. The sequence goes on along the minus strand of NW_006921970.1, from coordinate 742,407 downwards.
CATCACAGCCTACACAAAGAATCAAGATAAAACAGGAGAAACAAGGGACCAGGATACAGACATAGAATGCATCCCTGAGGAAGAAACAGCATTGGAACTTCTGGATAAGGAATGAAAAAGAATTATACTTAGGAATCTTCAGGATTGAGAGACAGATCAAGGAACACACTGACAAAATTAAGGAAAACACAGACAAAACCCTAGCACAATTTCAGAAGACAATACAAAAACTAAATGGAAAAATAGAAATTATACAAAATCTACAGAAGAAATCTAGAAGATTAACATTAAGTTTTCAGAAAGAGATAACACAATGAAAGGGCAAAGGAATACAATCAAATCAATGGAAAACAGAATTAGTATGATTGAAGACAAATAACTGAATACTACTTTGTAAAGGGCTCAATCAGAAAAAAAAAGATCAAAATAAAATGAAGACAGCCTAAGATTCATGGTAGATACCATGAAAAGGAATAACCTATGTGTAACTGAAATTCCAGAACAGGAAGAGAAAAAGAAAACCAATGACAAAATTGTCCAAGATTTGTTGGAGGAGAATTTCCCTGATATGAAAGAGGAGAATTTATCCATTCAGGTAGTTCAATGAACCCCAAACAGGATAGATGCCAAAAGAAAATCACCAAGACATATCATCATCAAACTCATCAAAACCAAAGACCAAACCAAAAACCAAACACTGTCATCGAGTTAGATCCAACTCATAATAACCCTTCCTTGGGTTTCTGAGGTGATATCACTACAAAAGTATATTGCACAACCTTCCTTCTGAGGAGTGGCTGGTGGGTTTGAACTGCAAGCCTTCTGGTTAGTAGTCAATTGCCTTAGGCACTATGCACCAGAGTCCCCAAAGACAAAGACAGTATCCCAAAAACATTACAGGAAATGTTAAAAGTTAGCTACAAAAGACAACTAATAAGAATAAGCTCTGATTTCTCAGCAGAAACCATGCAAGTAAGAAGGCAATGGGATAGTATATATAAAACCCTGAAAGAAAAAAATTCTCTCCAATAATTACATATCCAGCAAAATAGTCCCTCAAACAGGATGATGAAATTGGAATATTTCCAGATAAGCAGAAATTAATGGAATTTGTTAAAACCAGACCAACCTTACAAGAGATTCTAAAGGGAGTCCTCTGGATAGAGAACCAACAACAGCAAACAACAACCCACCATTAACACACATGATGACATAAACTAGAAACCAACTCAGTTACAGAAGTATCCAAAGTAAATAAGCCTACAAATTGTAATCAGTCAACCAGAGACATTTATTGGTAAATGAAAACAATACAAACCTAAAAGAGAGAGAAAAAAAAATTGTGTACTTACAGAACTTCTAAGTGGTAGAGAAATCAAGACAACTGCAAGATAGAGCAGACTTTTCTAAACTCAGGGAGAAAATTAAAAATCACAGGGTAACCTCAACAAAAGATGATAAACCACATCACAATAGAAAAGAGGACAAACACAAATATTTACCAAATAGTAAAATGATAGCAACAAAGGAAATAATAATATGATTCATTAACATAATGATGAGCTCAACACAGAAAATTAAATGGAAGAAAGAAACCAGGGCCACCATGAAAAACACATAACAAAATGACAACAACAAATTCATATTTGTCAAAAATTATACTGAATGTCAATGGATTAAATGCACCACTCAAGAGATGGAGAGTTGCAGACTGGATAAGAAAATATAACCCAACAATATGCTGTCTACAAGAGACAAACATTAGAGACAAAGATAAAAATAGACTAAAAATCAAAGGTTGAAAAAAGATATATCAACAAATGGAAATGAGAATAATAGGAGAATAGGAGTGGCAATATTAATTTCTGATCAAACTGACTTTAAGACAAAAACCACCATAAGAGACAAGGAAGGACATTATACAATGATTAAAGGATCAACCCAACAAGAAGATATAACCATAATAAATACCTATGAGCTCTATGAAACAGCCCCAAAATGTATAAATCAGATTTTAAAAGAATTGAAAAGAAAAATAAATGACTCTATAGTAAAGTAGGAGACTTTAATACATCTCTTTCAATGAAAGATAGAACAACTAGAAAGAAACTCAACAACAATGCAAAAGAACTAAACAATATAATCCACCAACTTGACCTTATAGACATCTGCAGAGCACTTCACCCAAAAAGGGCACAATATACATTCTTTTCCAGTGCACATGGAACATTCTCCATGATAGACCACATGTTAGTCCATAAAGTAAGCCTTAATAAATTTAAAAACACTGAAATACTTCAAAGCATTTTCTTAGATCACAATGCTATCAAATTAGAAATCAACAATAGGAAGATCAATGGAAAAAGAGCAAACACATAGAAACTGAACAGCCCCCTCCTTAAGAAAGACTGAGTCATAGAAGAAATAAAAAATGAAATTAAAAAAATTCCTTGACTCAAATGAGAATGAAAAACTACACACCAAAATCTTTTGGACACAGGAAAAGCAGTGATCAGTGGCCAATTTATCACAATAAATGCACACATCAAAAAAGAAGAAAGAGCTAAAATCAACACTTTAAACCAACCCCACCAACAATTAAAAAAGAACAACAAGAAAAGTTTATGGTTACCAGAAAAAAAGGAAATAATAAAGATTCAAGCAGAAATCAATGAAACAGAAAATAGAAAAACAATAGAAGAAATCAACAAGGCTAGAAGGTGGTTTTTTGAAAAGATTAATAAAATTGACAAACCACTGGCAAATTTAACAAAGGAAAAGAGGAAAAGAACACAAATAAGAAATGAAATGGGTGACATCACAACAGAACCAAGTGAAATAAAAAGGATAATTTTAGGATACTATGAAGAACTGTACTCCAACAAATTTGAAAATGGACAGATTTCTAGAAACAACACTTACATAAACTAACACAGACTGAGTTGGTAAACTTGAATAGATCCATAACAAAAGAAGAAAGTGAATAGGTCATTTAAAAATTACCAACAGAAAAAGTCCTGGCCCAGACAGTTTCATCGGAGAATTCTACCAAACATTCAGAGAAAAATTGACACTGATCCTACTCAGACTATTCCAAAACATAGAAAAGGATGGAATCTTCCCTAACTCATTTTATGAAGCAAGCATAACCTTGATACCTTTTTAGTAAACTAAAAAGGAAAACTACAGACCAATATCCCTCATGAATATCAATGCAAATAACTTTAACAAAATCCTAGCCACCAGATTCCAACATAGCAAAAGAATAATTCATTATGACCAAGTGGGGTTTATATCAGGTTTGCAAAGATGGTTCAACTTTGGAAAAACAATCAATGTCATCCACCTCATAAATAAAACAAAGGAAAAGAACCACATGATCTTATCACTTAATGCAGAAAAGGCATTTGATAAAATCCATTCCTGATCAAAACTCTCAGCAATACAGGAATAGAAGGGACATTCCTCAGCATAATAAAGGGCATATATGCAAAAGCAACAGCCAACATTATTCTCAATGGGGAGAGACTGAAACCATTCCCCTTGCCAACAGGAACCAGACAAGGATGCTCTCTATCATCACTTCTATTAAACACTGTATTGGAAGTCCTAGCCAGTACAATCAGGCAAGAAAGGGAGATCAAAGGCATCCAAATTTGTAAGGAAGAAGTCAAACTATCCCTATTTGCTGACAATATGATCCTATACCTAGAAATCCCAAGAGACCCAGTCAAAAATCTACTGGAACTAATTGAGAGATTTAGCATAGTGGTAGGATACAAGATCAACATCCAAAAATCATTTGTATTCCTCTACGCCAGCAAAGAGATTGCTGGAAAAGAAATTAGGAAATCAATACCATTTACAATAGCTACCAAAAAAATAAGATACTTGGGAATCAATCTCACCAGGGATTCAAAAGACCTGTACAAAGAAAACAATAAAAAACTACTTCAAGAAACCATAAGAGATCTACATAAATGGAAGAACATACCATGCTTGTGGATAGGAAGACTGAACATTGTGAAATGTCAATTCTACCCAAAGCAATTGATACATTCAGTGCAATCCCAATCTAGAGCCCATCAACATTCATTAAGGATATGGAAAAAACAATGACTAACTTTATATTGAAAGGAAAGAGACCTCAGATAAGCAAAGAACTGTTGAAGAAGAACAACAAAGTAGGAGGTCCCACAATGTTGGATCTCCAAACCTACTATAAAGCCACAATAGTCAAAACTGTCTGGTATTGGTACAATAACAGACACATAGACCAATGGAATAGAATTGAGAACCCAGAAATAGATCTGTCAATCTATGGTCAGTTGATCTTAGACAAAGGGCCAAAATCCATTAAATGGGGAAGAGAATGTTTGTTTAAGAAATTGTGCTGGCAATATTGGATATCCATTTGCAGAAAAATGAAACAAGATCTGTACCTCACACCATACACAAAAAATAACTCCAGATAGATCAAGGACTTAAATGTGAAAGCTAAAACTATGAAGTCCTTCAAGGAAAAATTAGGGGCAAATTTAGGGGCCCTAATATATGGCATGGGGCAATCTACTTCCATAGTGATACTGCCTCGGAAACCCAAGGAGGGGTCGCTATGAGTCGAGTCCGACTTGACGGCAAATAACAACAACAACACAACAATATATGGCATAAATAGACTATCAAGCATAATGCAAAATACACAAACAGCAGGAGAGAAATTAGATGAATGGGACCTTCTAAAAATTAAATTTTTATGTGCTTCAAAAGACTTGTTCAAAAGAGTCAAAAGAGAACATACAGATTGGGAATAAATATTCGTCAATGACATATCTGACAAAGGACTTATCTCTAGAATTTATGGAAAACTCCAACTCCTCAACAACAAAAAGACAAATAATTCAATTAAAAAATGGGCAAAAGACATGAATAGACACTTCACCAAGGAGGATATTCAAGCTGCCAGCAAACATATGAAAAAATGCTCATGATCATTAGCCATTAGAGAGATGCAAATCAAAACAAAAATGATATACCATCTTGCCCCAGCACTAGTAGCAAAGTTCAATGAGACAGAAAATAACAAATACTGGCAAGGATGCAGAGAGTTTGGGACTCTCATACACTGCTGGTTGGAGTGTACCAACCATTGTGGAAAGCAGTGTGGTGATTCCTTAAAAAGTTGGAATTAGAAATACTATTTGACCCAAAAATTCCATTACGAGGTATATATCCTAAAGAAGTGAGAGCCAGGACAGGAACAGATATATGCACACCCATATTCATCACAGCATTATTTACAATAGCCAAAGATGGAAACAACCTAGGTGCCCATCAACAGAAGAATGGATACCCAAACTATGGTACATACACACAGTGGAATACTATGTAACCTTAAAGAAGAACATAGAATCAGCAAAACACTGCATCACATGGATGAACTTGGAAGACATTATGCTGAGTGAAATAAGTCAATCACAGAAGGACAAATATTTTATTAGTCAATTATTATAAAAAGTC
>NW_006921970.1:721479-735984 GCF_000298275.1 Orycteropus afer afer | reverse complement strand
CAGGTTTGCTGGTCTGATAGAGCCTGATGGAACCACTGAGAATATTGGCGTCTGTTGCCCTTCCGGTATATGGGATGAACATTTACATCAGGTAGATACACTCTTTAGAGAGATCAATCATGGGAGAATAGAAGGGCTGTGTATGCACAGGGAGACATCTTGGAGTTGGGAGAGGAGTGCATGGGTGGGAAAGACTCAAGGAAGAGGTAACTATGGGGAGGAACTAGGAGGGGAGCTGTTGCATTGTGTGAAATTGCAGTCGATGTCATGAGAAAAAGTATATGTGAGCTGCTGTATGGAAAATGAATTTGCTCTGCAAACTTCCACCTAAATCACAGTTTTAGAGAAAAAAAAAAAAAGAATCCAGGCACTAGAATTCAACAAAATTATACCTCATTAACAAGTGAGATTAGAAAAACTATCAATGTAATATGTACATAAATGAAAAAAAGGAAAGAAGCCACATGCAGAAAATACATTTGATAAAATCCAACACCCATTTCTGATAAAAACTCTTAGCAACATTGGAATTGAAAGGAAATTCCTCAGCATAACTAAGGGATGATACATAAAACCCCATGGCCAACATTATTCTCAATGAAGAACAATTTAGATTGAAAGCATTCTCTTTGTGAAAGGGAACCAGACAGTAATACTCTCAATATCGTATTGGAGTCCTAGCCAGGGCACTAAGGTATAAAAGGGAAATAAAAGGCACACAACTTAGTAAAGAAAAGTAAAACTATGCATATTTGCAGAAAATGTGATCCTACATATAGAAAAATCCCAGAGATCCAGCAACAAATATACTGGAACTAAGTGAAAGATTCAGCAAACTCAGAAGTTGTAAGATCAACAAACAAAAGTCAGTTGGATTCCTCTACACCAACAAAGAGATCTCTGAAAAGAAAATAAGGAAAACAGTGCCATATATTATATCTACTGAAAAGACAAAATACTTAGGAATAAATCTAACCAGGAAAAAAGATTTATATAAAAAAGCTACAAAGCATACTATAAGAAATGAAAAGAGAACTACAAAAATGGAAGAACATACCATGCTCATAGATAGGTAGACTTTACACCGTGCAAATGTCAGTACTACCTAAAGTGATCTATAGATATAATGCAATCCCAATCCAAAATCCGTGAACTTTTTTTTTTGCTTTTATCTATCTATATATCTATATAACTATTTATTTATTTGTACAGTGTTCCTTCCATCTTCTCCCACCCATGGTAACCAACAAAGAAAGTTTCCTTTCATAGATAAGCCTTCTCCTGACTTTTTACAACAAGGAACTGATACAATATTTTTCCTCCTGTGATTAACTTATTTCACTCAGCTGAATGTCTTCCAAGTTCATCCAAGTTATATGGTGTTTTGTGGATTCTATATTATTCTTTAGTGTTGCATAGTATTCCATTGTGTGTATGTACCAGTTTGCTTATCCATTCTTTTGTTCCATCAACATTTTTTAAAAAGATGGAAAAAACCACCCCTAATGTTATATGGTAAGGAATGACATTCTGGGTAAGTAAAGCACTAATGAAGAAGAGCAAACTATGAGGCCTCATTGCTTCCCAATCTCAAAACCTACTGTAGAGTCTTGTAAGTTAAAGCATCCTGGTACTGGTACAATAACAGAACACGTAGAACAATGGAACAGAATTGAAAACCCACAAGGAAATCTGCTATCTATGAATAAGTGATCTTCCAAAAAGGTCTTAAATCCATTAAATAGGGAAGAGATAGTCTCTTTAAATGATGCTGGCAAAACTGGATACCCATATGCAGAAAAATGAACTGGATCCATATCTTTCATCATATACACAAACTAACTCAAGATGAATCAAAGACATAAATGTAAAGCCTAAATCTATAAATATCATTAAAAAATAGGAGCAAACTTAAGAGCCCTAATTTATGGCATAAATAGACTATCAAACAGATAAAATGCACAAAGAGCAAAAGATAAATTAGATGACTGAGACTTCCTAAAAATTAAAAACTTATGTACATAAAAAGACTTCATTTAAAGAGTAAGAAAAGAACCAACAGATTGTGGGAAAATACTTGGCAATGACATATCTGACTAGAGATTAATGTCTAAAATGTACTGAATGCTTAACATATCAACAACTACAAGACAAACTACTTAATTAAAAAATAGTCAGGGGATATGAACAGAAACTTCACCAAAGAGGAAGTTTAAGTGGCCAAAAAACACATGAAGAAATGCTTGTAATCATTAGTCATTAACCAAACCAAACTCATTGAGGTCTAGTCCATTCAACTCATAGCAACCCCTCCTTGGGTGTCCAAGGTGGTATCACTATGGATGAAAATCAAAAGAAGATATCATCTTACTCCAGCAATAATGTGTGTTAGGTGCTGTTCTGGTTACCAAGTGCTGCTCTGACAGGAATATACCACCAATGGGATGGCCTTAACAAATAGGAGTTTATTCTTACAGTTTGGAGGCTTTTAAGTCCAAGTTCAAAGTGCCAGGCTCTAGGGCCTGGGTGAAAGCCCCTCAACCACGGGGTCCAGCTCTGCCTCCAGCTCCCAGCCCACTGAAGCTAGAGGCTTTTCTTCACTCAGACAGCTGCTGGCTGCTGAGGCTGAGAAGCCCCAATGTTAACAAATAAAAAAGCACAGTCCCAATGTTACCAAACCACACAGCAGGCCATTAACTTCAGTCCATTTTAAGTCCCAAGGTCAGCAGAGCATAGCAGGCTGCTGAGCAATGACATAGCTACATGCAGGGTCCAAGCGTGCCATAGGCTAGAGATCATTTCCAAGTCTTCTCCTTATATACAGGAAGTAGACCATATACCCAAAGCAGCTACTCAGTTGCTTGTGGTAGATCCCACCATGGAGTTGATTGCCAGTCTCATCATGGGGAATACTGCTAACAGCTGCCCAGCCACTCAACCAGACCCAGCCAAGTTGACACACAAACATAACTACCACAATTTCACCCCTTGTTAGCTTGGCATCTGTACAGATCTTCATTGTGTGGCATCTCTACAGATCTCCTCCACTGGATTAAATGGGGATGTGGTTGGAATCACCATCCCTGCATCCTTCAAGTCCTTGATGATGGCAATAATCTCTGCAACCCCTCCAGGAAGTTGGTTCTGACTCACAGTGACCCATAGACTACTCAGTCTTGAGTAGTCAAAATACTACTCAGTCCTGCACTATCCTCACAATCTTTGCTATACGTGAGCCCATCATTGCAGCCACTGTGTCAGTCAATCTTATTGAAGGTCTACCCATTTTTTGCTGACCCTCCACTTTATCAAGCATGATATCCTTCTCCAAGGACTGGTTCCTTCTGACAACATGACCAAAGTATGTGAGATGAAGTCTGGCCATCATCCCTTTAGTGTACAATATTGGATGATCAGCAAAAATGTCACTAAGGCAAAGAAAGAGATGCACATGAATTACCGACAACAAAGGTAAAAACTATTACATACACAACCCTGCAATATCAGTAATAACAAAAAAAAAATCAAGGAGTGAATTACATAGGCAGACAGGCAAGCTGTATAGATATGTTGTTGTTGTTGTTATGTGCCATCAAGTTGGACCCGACTCATGGTGACCCTCATTGGGTATCCAAGGTGGTGTCACTACAGAAGTAAATTGCTCAACCTTCCTTCCGAGGAGTGGCAGGTGGGTTTGAATTGCCAACCTCCGGTTAGCAGTCAAGTGGCTTAGGCACTATGCTACCAGAGCTCCCATATAGATATGGGAAGACTATATATAGTGATACTGCCTCAGAAACCCAAGGAGGGGTTGCTATGAGTCAGGGCTGACTCAACGGCAAACAACAACAACAACATATATAGATAATATCTATACCTATGAGCATATATAAACTATAGACATGGCAGAGGGTATTTCTACATAGTAGTGTCAGAGGACAGCTTATGCAACTGATAAGGACAATGTTCTACATCCTTCTGTGCTGAGTAATGACTCTGCTCTAAAAACCTAGTAAGCAATGATGTAGGGTACAACTATTTGTCTCTCAAGATCTGAAGCAAAGAAGAGTGAAGAAAATTAAAGATGGAAACATATAGTCCAAAGGACAAATGGCCCACGTGAACTTCACCCTCCCTGACTCAGAGATCAAATTATGCTGCCCAGCTATCACTATCAAATCCTCCAAAAGAGATAACAATAGATGGTCCTTGATAGAGTTGGAGAAAAGTGTAGAACAAAACTCAAAATCACACACAAGAAAACAGTCCTACTGGTCTGATACACGCTGGTGGAACCCCTGAGACTATGACCACAGTTACCCTACAAACCTGGAATTGAACTCATTCCCATGGCTCAACTTTCAGCTTAACAACAAAGAGGCCTAAAAGGTGAAAATTAACACTAGGCAAGTGTGCACTCCTTTGAAAAATCAACCACATGAGATCAAAAAAGCAGCCTTCTCTCTGGGATAAAGCTCAGAAGGCAGCAAAGGATAAGAAAGAAGGATAAATAAAAATGGGGAATATAGAGAGAAGAGTGTTTCAATGTCAGAAAACAAAATGTGTATGAATTGAACAGATTTACCCTGTAAACTTTCACTCAAATTATAATAAAAAGTTAAAAAAAAATCTTTTCCATTATAAGCAAGATTGAAGATGAAAAAGAATATTTTTGAAATAATATGTTTAAAGTGTCTGTTCTTCATCCAAAATCATGAAGGTATTGCCAATTTTCTGTTGTTGTTGTTATGTGCCGTTCAGTTGGACCCGATTCATAGCGACCCCTCCTTGGGTTTCCAAGGTGGTGTCACTATGGAAATAGATTGTCCAACCTTCCTTCTGAGGAGTGGCAGCTGGGTTTGAACTGCCAACCTCTGGTTAGCAGTCAAGTGGCTTAGGCACTATACTACCAGGGCTCCTATCCCTGATAAACTCCAGCCAACGTGAAATACAGCAGCTTCCCTTCATGGGCAGTATACCATGAATCCTGAAATATCTGCCACTAATTGAACGAGACAATTAATAGGATTCAAATTTGTTCTGTTAATGGCTCTACAAAAAGCATAAATTCTTGGGTACTCTCAAAGCAGGTTTCAATTTTAGAAGAGACAGATTGCAGAGTCCAGCAGACTCTAGAACCTTTAGCATTCATTGTGTTAGTCAGACACCAAATGTAATAATAGAAAATTAAATGAGTGTGAAAAAAACAGAATTGGCTTTGACTTAAAATTTTGAAAGAAGGTAGTTGTGAACTGTTAATAAAAGTCACCAATCATTTTTCACTCTAATTTATAGTACATTTATTGAATTATGCAGTAGACTTAAATAAAGACCTGTTAAAGTGATGCTTTAAAGCATACTGGACTTCATTCCGATGTAGAGTAAATTTTTCTTAATCGTGAACACTAAGAATTTTGACCAGAAGAAATTGTTATTCACACATTTTTATTTAAAATTATTTGTAAACTCATATATACACAATCACAAATAAGCTGTCTTAAAATTTTGAAATACTGACCATTTTATGATGTCAATTAAGGTTTTCTTTTTAACAATAATGTGAATATTATGAATTTAATTTTTGCTTTTACTGTTGGTGTGATGCAATAGTTAACTATCCAGCAAATTAATAAACCAACCAAATTTCTGTGTGCCATCAGAACCACAGGAAGATTTTCTTCTTATTAAATAATCAGATAGTATTTGCAGCAGATACAGCTCATCACCTACAAATAGTCCAATGTTTTTTTCAATTATTTTAATTAAAAACTTATACAGAATTTCTTTTCTTTGAAAAATTTATATGCTCTTGTATTTTATGATTATATTTAGATTTTGTTTAAATTTCGTGAAAGGATTACATTTAATGAGAAAGTCATCTTTTTAGCATGCTATAACTCAACCATTAGTTTGACTATGAATTATGTTCAGAATGACTTTTTGGATCAAAAGACATTTTTAAAAGGAAAAAAATACATTTAAATCCTTTTTCGATTCATATCAGCTTTTGTTAATCTTGAAATTGTCTCAGCAGTGTTTTACTTGACTGCTCTATTTTAAATCTTTCTTAATGTTCTTGACTTTTAAAATTTTATTTAATAAAGCATTTCAGTGTAGATTATTGATTTACATGTCATTCTTTCAAATGTGTTACCTCTTAAAATTCACAAAAGATTTGGTATTTGGTAATGCATATTATATCAAGCGTTTACAAGTTTCAAATGTGATGTATACTACCTCACTATTGAATAAAGTAATTTAGGTTTTATAAACTGTTGCGCAATAAATATGACTGCATTCCTCTTTTCTTCTCTTTCCTTTTCTCTTCCTTCTTCTCTTCCTCTCTTTTTTTCTATTTTTTAAAATTTTTTCAGTGTTTCCTTCCATATCCTCACCCTTGGTAACCAACAAAGAAAGTTTCCTTCCATGTGTAAACCTTTTCTTGACTTTTGACAGTAACAGACTAATACAGTCTTTGTCCTTCTGTAATTGACTTATTTCACTCAGCTTAAAGTTCTCCAAGTTCATCCATGTTATGCAGTGTTTTGCAGATTCTACGTTATTCTTCAAGGTTGCATAGTATTCCATTGTGTGTGTGTACCACAGTTTGGGTATCCATTCTTCTGTTGATGGGCACCTAGGTTGTTTCCATTTTTTGGCTACTGTAAATAGTGCAGTGATGAACATAGGTGTGCATATATCTGTTACAGTCCTGGCTCTCACTTCTTTAGGATATATACTTAGTAATGGAATGTTGGGTCAAATGGTATTTCTAATTCCAGCTTTTTAAGGAATCATCATAAATGCTTTCCACAGTGATTGTATCATTTGACAGTCCCATCAGCAGTGTATGAGAGTCCCGAACTCTCCACATCCTTGCAGGCATTTGTTATTTTCTGTCTCCTTGAACTTTGCTACTAATGCTGAGGCAAGATGGTATCTCATTGTTATTTTGAGTTGTATCTCTCAAATGGCTAATGTTCATGATCTTCATGTGTTTGTTGGCTGCCTGAATATCTTCTCTGGTGAAGTGTCTATTCATGTCTTCTGCCCATTTTTTAATTGGATTATTTGTCTTTTTGTTGTTGAGGTGTTTGAGTTTTCTATAAATTTTAGAGATAAGTCAATTGTCAGATATGTCACTGCTGAATATTTTTTCCCAATCTGTATGTTCTTTCTTTACTCCTTTGGAGAAATCCAAAAACTAAAGAAGTTAATTTTTAGAAGATCCCAATCATCTAGTTTATCTTCTGTTTGTGCAGTTTGGGCTATGATTGACAGTCTATTTATGTGATAAATTGTCATGTTGTTATGTGCCATCAAGTCAGCCCTGACTCATAGTGACCCCTCCTTGGGTTTCCGAGGCAGTATCACTATGGAAGTAGATTGCCCAACCTTCCTTGAGAAACTTTATACTTTCAGGTTTCACATTTAAGTCTTTCTTCCATCTATAGTCAGCTTTTGTGTATGGTGTGAGGTGTGGATCTTGTTCCACTTTTCTGCAGATGGATATCCAGTTTTGACAGAACCATTTATTAAAGAGACTATCTCATCCCTGTGGAATGGATTTCAGCCCTTTATCAAAAATTAGATGACCATAGGTCGATGGATCTATATCTGGGATCTCAAGTCTGTTCCATTGGTCTGTATATCTGTAGGTATACCAATATCAATACATTGTACTACTGTGGCTGTATAGTAGGTTTTGAGCTCTGGGAGTGTGAGATCTCCTATTTTGTTTTTCTTTTATAATGGTGCTTTGTTTATCTGAGGTCTCTTTCCTTTTCATATAAAATTAGTGATTGGTGTTTCCATATCTTTAAAGAATATTAATAAGATCTGGATTGGGATTGCATTGAATGTATAGATTGCTCTGGGAAGTGAATGTATAGATTGCTCTGGGACATACTGACATTTTCATAATGTTCAATCTTCCTATCCATGAGCATGGTATGTTTTTCCATTTATGTAGATCTCTTATGGTTTCTTGAAGTAGTGTTTTGTAGTTTTCTTGTACAGGTCTTTTGTGTCCCTAGTGAGATTTATTCCCAGTGTTTCATTATCTTTTGGCAGCTATTACAAAGGGTATTGATTTCCTTATTTCCTTTTCAGCAATCTCTTTGCTGGTGTAGAGGAATCCAACTGATACAACATACAAGATGTTGATCCTGTATCCCATCACTATGGTAAATCTGTGAATTAGTTCTAGTAGATTTTTTGCTGAGTCTCTTGAGTTTTCTTTGTGTGGGATCATATCATTACCAAATAAGGATAGTTTTACTTCTTTACCAATTTGGATGCTTTGATTTCCATTTCTTGACTTATTGCTTTGGTTAGGACTTCCAATACAATGTTGAATAGAAGTGATGGTAGATGTCATCCTTGACTCGTTCCTGTTCACAAGGCAAATGGTTCCAGTCTCCATTGAGAATAACATTGGCTGTCGGTTTTGCATATGTTGTTGTGGTTGTTATGTTCCCTTGAGTCAGACCTGACTCATAGTGACTCCTCCTTGGGTTTTTGAGGCAGTATCACTACGGAAGTAGATTGCCCCATCTTCCTTCCAAGGAGTGGCTGATGGGTTAGCATATATACCCTTTATTATGTTGAAGAATTTCTCTTCTATTCTTATTTTGCTGAGAGTTTCTATCAGGAATGGCTGTTGGATTTTATCAAATGCTTTTTCTGCATCAATTGATATGATTTTGTGGTTCTTTTCCTTTGTTTTATTTGTGTGATAGATGGCATTGATTGTTTTTTAAATGTTGAACCATCCTTGCATAACTGGAATGAACCCTACTTGGTAATAATGTATTATTTTTTTGATATGTTGTTGGAGTCTATTGGATTTTGTTGAAGATTTTTGCATCTATATTCATGAGGGACATTGGTCTGTAGTTTTCCTTTTTCATGATGTCTTTGCCTTGTTTTGATATCAAGGTTATGCTTGTTTCATAAAATGAATTTGAGAAGATTCCATCCTTTTCTATGTGCTGGAATAGTTTGAGTAGGATTGGTATCAGTTCTTCTCTGAACAACATTCAGTAGAATTCTCCAGTGAAACTATGTGGTCCAGGGCTTATTTTGTTGGTAACTTTTTTAATGATCTGTTAAGTATCTTATTTTGTTATAAGTCTGTTCAAATTTTCTACCTCAGTCTGTGTTAGTTTAGATAAGTAGTATGTTTCTAGAAATCTATCCATTTCTTCTAGATTTTCAAATTTGTTGGAGTATAGTTCTTCATTTTTAATTCTTTTAAATACACTGAGGTGAAAATTTTGAACAGACCCAGAACAAAAGAAGAAATTGACCACATCATAAAAAAAAGTATCCTGATATTATCCTTTTAATTTCAGTTAATTCTGTTGAGACATCACCCAATTTATTTCTAATTCATGTTATTTGTATTCTCTCCCTCTTTTCTGTTGTTAAATTTCTCAGCATTTTGTCAATTTTATTAATCTTTTCAAAAAAACAACTTCTAGTCTTGGTGATTTTTTCTATTATCTTTCTATTTTCTGCTTCATTTCTTTCTGCTTGAATCTTTATTATTTCTTTTCTTCTGGTGACCATAGGCTTTTTTGCTGCTCTTTTTGTAATTGTTGAAGATGTTGGGTTAAGATGTTGATTTTGGCTCTTTCTTCTTTTTGATGTGTGCATTTACTGCATCAGATCACTGCTTTTGCTGTGTCACAACGATTTTCACATGTTTTGTTTTCAAGCTTGTTTGATTCAAGGAAGTTTTTAATTTCATTTTTTATTTCTTCTATCACCCAGTCATTTTCAAGGAGGGTGTTACTCAGTTTCCAATATGTTTGCTCTTTCCCCATTGAGCTTCCTATTGTTCATTGCTAATTGTATAGTATTATGATCTGAGAAGATGCTTTGCAGTATTTCAATATTTTTAAATTTATTAAGGCTTTCTTTGTTGCCTAAAATATGGTCTATCCTGAGGTATGTTCCATGTGCACTGGAGAAGAATGTATATTGGGCTGTTGTTGGGTGAAGTGCTCTGTAGATGTCTACAAGGTCAAGTTGGTGGATAGTATTATTCAGTTCTTCTTTGTCTTTTTTGAGTTTCTTTCCAGTTGTTCTATCTTTCATTGAAAGTCATGTACGAAAGTCTCCTACTATGACTGTAGAGGCATCTATTTGCCTTTTCAATTCTATTAAAGTCTGATTTATGTAGTTTTCAGTTCTTTCACTGGGTGCATAGATATTTATTATGGTTATGTTCTCTTGTTCAATCAGTCCTTTAATCCTTATGTAATGTCCTTCTTTGCCTCTTATGGTGGCTTTTGTCTTAAAGTCAATTTGATCAGAAATTAATACTGCCACTCCTGCTTTTTTATGGTTGCCATTTGCTTGATATATCTTTTTCCAACCTTTGATTTTTAGTTTATTTTTGTCTTTGTCTCTAAGGTGTGTCTCTTGTAGACAGCACACTGATTGGTTATGTTTTCTTATCCACTCTGCAGCTCTGTCTCTTGAGCGCTGTATTTAATCCATTGACATTCAGTGCAATTATCAACAAGTATGAATTTGTTGCTGTCATTTTTTTTTTATATGTTTTTTCATGGTGTTGGTGATTTCTTTCTTCCATATAATTTTCTGTGCTGACTGTTTTGTTTATGAATTGTGTTATCACTTCCTTCATTATTATTGTTTTAGTATTTGCTAAATATTTGTGGGTTAATGGTTGGTTGTTGTTTGCTGTAGTTAGTTCTCTGTCCAAAGGACTCCCTTTAGCATCTTTTATAAGATTAGTTTGGTTTCAACAAATTCCTTTAATTTCTGCTTATCTGGAAATAATTTCACCATCATAGAGGATGGGAGCTCTGGTAGCATAGTGGCTAAGACACTTGCCTGCTAACCAGACGGCTGGCGGTTCAAATCCACCAGCCACTCCTCAGAAGGAAGGTTGGGCAATCCTACTTCCATAGTGATACTGCCTCGGAAACCCAAGGAGGGGTCGCTATGAGTTGGGGCCGACTCGACGGCACATAACAACAACAACAACATTTGAGGGACAATTTTGCTGGGTAAATAATTCTTGGCTGGAAATGTTTCCATGTCAGAGTTTTATATATACCATCCGATGCCTTCTTGCTTGCATGCTTTCTGCTGAGACATCAGAGCTCAGTCTTATTGGTTGCCTTTTGTAGGTAACTTTTCTTTTTTTCCCATGCTGCTTTCAGCATTCTTTCTCTGTCTTTGGGTTTGGTGAATTTGATGATATGTCTTGGTGATTTTCTTTTGAGGTCTATCCTGTTTGGGGTTCGTTGAACTTCTGGAATGGATGTATTTTCATCTTTCATCATATCATGGAAATTCTCTTCCAATAAATCTTGGAAAATTTTCTCTGTGGTTTTATTTGTCTTTTCTTGTTCTGGAATTCCAATTACATGTAGGTTATTCCTTTTGATGCTATCCCACATGGACCTTAGGCTTTCTTCATTTTGTTTTGATCTTTTTTCTGATTGATCTCTTTCCAAAGAAGTATTGAGGTATCTGTCTTCAATCTCTGTAATTCTGTCTTCCATTCATTCAATTCTACTCCTTGGCTGTTCAATGTGTTATCTATTTCTGGGAATTTAGTATTAACCTTCTGTATTTCTAGCTGTAGATTTTGTATAATTTCTAATTTTTCATTTACTTTGTCATTTTGTTCTTGTATTGTCTTCCAAAATTGTTCTAAGGTATTCTCTGTGTTTTCCTCAATTTTATCAGTGTTTTCCTTGATCTGTCTCTCAATCTGTTGAAGATACCTAAATATAATTCTTTTGAATTCCTTATCAGAAAGTTCCAATGCTGCTTCTCCCTCATGGATGTGTTCTAGGTCTGTATCCTGGTCCCTTGTTTCTACTGCTTTATCTTGCTTCTTTGTGTGATGATCTGTTGTCTCTGAGACATTGTGATGTTTTTGTGTTCATATTTAATTGGTTATTGTATGTTGGAGTGATTCACCCAAGATTTTTTGGGGGGTGGGGAGGGGCTATATCTGAGTAATCAGGGTACTGTGCTCCTCTATTCATTAGTTGGCACCACTTATGAATTCACCACCTGTTTCCTTTGTAGTCATCAGCCTCCCATATGTCTGTGCTGTCTTTGGCAAACAGAGCTTATTCTTAGGTCCCTGGAATCTGAATGAGAATACTGTCACCTTAAATATCCAAAATGGCCACTCTTCTGGTTACCAAGTACCACTCTAACAAGAATATATACCACAAATGGGATGGCCTTAACAAACGGAAGTTTATTCTTACAATTTGGAGGTCTTAAGTCCAAGTTCAAGATGCCAGGCTCTAGGGGCTGGGTGAAAGCCCCTCAACCTTGGGTTCAAGTTCTGCCTCCTGCTCCTGGCCCACTGGAGCTAGAGGCATTTCTTCATTCAGACAGCTGATGAGGCTGAGAAGCCCCAAGGTTGACAAGTGAAAAAAGCACAGTCCCCATATTACCAAACGACATGGCAGGCCATTAACATAAGTCCATTGTAAGTCCCAAGAGCCTAGCAGGCTGCTGATCAATGACACAGCTACATGCAGGGTCCAAACATGCCATAGGCTGGAGACCATTCCCAAGTCTTCTCCTTATATACAGGAAGCAGACCACATCCCAAAGGCAGCTACTCAGCTGCTTGTGGTAGATCCCACTATGGAATTGATTGCCAGTCTCATCATAGGGAATAACTACCACAAGCTGCCCAGCAACTCAACCAGGCCCAGCCAAGTTGGCACACAAAGATAACTACCACAGCAACTGCTTGTAAACATTCAAAATGGCTGCATCCTCTGGACAGCCAAAAATCTACAACTCATTTTGTCTCCTTCTTTGCTGTTCCCCTTTTTAATCATCAGCCACCAGTGCAGTTGTCCATGCAGCCCTTGGCCAGCAGAGTCACTGTTTAAGTTAATTCTCAGGTCCTTACACTACTTGGAAATATTCAGGCTGTCCATATCATCAGGATAGTTGATAGTCCACAGCTCTGTTTGTCTTCTTATTGACTGTTTTCATTCAGATTCTTCTGCCAGTTAGTGTTTAATCTACTTCTGTATGCTTCCTTTCAAAGCTCAAGGCTCCAGGGTTATTTTCTGTATCTGTGTCAATCGGTTTCTCTTTTCTTTTTTGAAGAGGGTCTGTGTAACTTGTATGCCTATTCCACCATCTTACTGGAAGTCCATCTCTTCCCTTCTCTTTCATTCTCTTCTATTTTCTATTTATTCTATTTTTCTCTTCATCCTTAATCTGATTTATAGATACATATATACAATAAAATTTATCTCAAAATATCCTTCATTAATTTTAACTTTCAAGATTTTCCACTGATTCCAAACTAGATTTTCTCCTTTAGCCTTTTGGTTAAGATAATACATTAACTTATTACACATCCTCATCAAGTGAGATGATTCTGTTTAAGTTTGAACTATGTCCACCCAGTGTTATATACCATGAATAT
Source organism: Orycteropus afer afer (assembly GCF_000298275.1). Lineage (NCBI taxonomy): Eukaryota > Metazoa > Chordata > Mammalia > Tubulidentata > Orycteropodidae > Orycteropus > Orycteropus afer. Next base: position 722,528 of record NW_006921970.1, on the reverse strand, counting down.
ATTTAGTTAAGATGTGCTTACGGCTTCAAGTAACAGAAAATCCAAACTGTCTAGTTAACAAATGAGAACATATTTCATATAGAATCAAATGCAGAGGGGCAATGGATTGTGAGTCAATATACCCTCTTGGATCACTCTTCTCTGTAAACTTCTTTGTTCTGTCTTCCTCATTAGATTGACTTTTTCTTCAGTTTGGTAGTAAGATGGCTACAACAGGTTTTAGCATCTCATCCAGACACACGTGGAAACATCCAAAGACAATTGAAAGACCATTACCTTTTGTGTCACTTTCACAAAAATGAAAGCATAATGGAATCTTTCCAGTGAACTGTCTTTCACCACTCACTGGCCAGAATTACACCATTTGCCCATTCCTAAATGAATTCCTAGCAAGTAGACTAGGATTACCAAATTATTTGGTTCTTATATTCAACTACCAATTCCTAGTTGAGGATGGGATGCTTATTCCTTGAGATATTTGATGGGAAATAATATGGTAGATATTCAATAATATTCATTTATTAAGAAGTTGGTAGAATTAACTCTGTATGGAAACAATAGCTCCTTCTCAGAATTCCTCTTTCTGGGATGAACATTCTATCCCATTGTCCTTCATAGGTCTTAGCACTCCTCTAAATTCAATATTAGGAACTAAGGAGCTTACATTTGGTTGGAGTTTGGTGATCATTTACCTTAAGGGATTGAAAATTTCAGGCTATAATTAGTCAGACTTGGGATTTCCTTGGCAATTCAAAAATCTATTATAACCATAATAAGTTTTTAATGTCCCCTCAATTCTGTGACCTAGTATGTACAGTTAAAGTGATTGTCAAAATTTTGAATTTTAAAATATTTGGGCCTAGACTGATGCTTTTGTGATCTACTCCTCTCCCTGAAGGAAGCATGAAAATAGACTTGAGTGAGAATGAAACACCTTAATCTGCTTTTGCATTACAACTATTAAAAAAAAAAAAAAAAAAAAAGGAGCCTTTGTGGCAAATGGTTAAGTGTTCAGCTGCTAACCAAAAAGTTGCTGTTCGAACCCCCGC
>NW_006921970.1:715444-721379 GCF_000298275.1 Orycteropus afer afer | reverse complement strand
CTGCTCGACATCTCGTATGCCGTCTTAAAAAAAAAAAAAAAAAAAAAAAACATGATTGCTTTCTTTTCAGGAAGAGAATGATTAAGAACAAGTGCTAAGGGAAGATCTAGAAATTTAGGATCTCCATCTAAGTCTCCTATCTCTCTGCTTCCACCTGCCCTAAATTTAGCCTACAGAATTTAGCTTTTTCCATCCTCGCAAATTATTGGACTTTAAGTCAGGTCTGATATAGACAACAAACAGAAAGTTTCTCTATCAAAAAAGACAAATATGTTCTTTCTTTCTGATTTTCAGAAAGGTCACGTCACTTAGTTTCTTTATTTGATCTTACTGAAAACTGAAAGAAATACCAACACATCTTAACACCCTGATTTTTCCTCTCCTATTTCTCTAGTGTGAGTAAACAATTAGTCTGTGTCACCAGTTGCAGGAGAATAATCAAGTGCTTTTTGTCACTTAATAATGATCATCAACGTCCAAGCTGCAAAAAAGGGGTCCTTCACCGTCTTCCAACTAAACTCCTCTATGCCAATAATTCTAAATTTTAGGTTTGTTATTAGATGCATGTCATTTTTTGGTACTAAGCTTTGTTCCGAGTGAGATAATATTTGGCTAAAAATAACACAAAAACTGTGCTACAAATACATAAAAATAAAAAAATATATATTATCTGACATAACATGAATTATAAGCTCTAGACACGAGCAAATGACCAGTCATGCTCACAAGGTAGGACTTTGCATTAAAGAGATGCACACAAAATGCAACCAGAGCACCCAGTCCAATGTAGCTAGCAACAGTGGTGACAACGATTTCCAAGGGCAGAGGTGACAGTTATATAGTACTCAGCACCAATGATTGAGGACAGCAGCATCAGTGGTAGAAGCTGTGCCTGCCCTTAGTTTTTAGCAACAGAAGAGCACAATGTTCTCAATAAACTTGTTTTCTGATGTTATTTGCCTTGTGGTGCTGGCTGCTGCTGAAGCTCCTTCATTTCTAATCATTTTCCAATTCTGGTTTTGCCCTCTTCTTAGTAATTGAAGTAAACTTCCTTTCAAATCATAGTGTGTATATCATCCTTACAACCAAGACCCCACATACTAGGGTAAAACTGTGCACTTTCTAAGAAAGAGTTAAATTATAAAAAATTGACAAGTGGAAAAGAAAGTAGGACAGGAAAGGACTTTTTTATGTAGAAGACATGGAAGAAGTAACAAGGAAAAAAAGAGAACTGATCATTCAAAAGTCAGTACTACCTGAACTCAGTAAAAATATAAATCATATTTTAACTAACCTAAAATTGAAATAAAGTATTTGTCAAAAAGAAATCTTTGCTATATAAAGGACTGAAAAATCAAAAGAAAACCGCTTATTTTATTTTCAAAAGTAGAATAAAAGATACGAACACCTTTAAAAAAAATAAATTTTTTTAGTGAAAAGTGTTCACTCATTGTTGTTCCCACTCATAGCAACCTTAAGTACTACAGAACAAAACACTACCCCATCCTGGCCACCATCACAATCATTCTTATGTTTGAGCCCATTGTTGCAGCCACTGGAACTCTATCTCGCTGAGGATCTTCCTCTTTTTTCCTGGCCCTCTACTTTACCAAGTATGATGTCCTTCTCCAGGGACTCATCCCTTCTTCTAACATGCCCAAAGTATGTGAGATGAACACTTGTTATCCTCTCTTAAAAGGAACAATCTGGATATACTTCTTCCAAGACAGATGTATTTATTTCTAGCAGTCCATGTATATTCAATATTCTTTACCAACAACATAATTCAAAAGCATCAATTCTTCTTTGGTCTTCCTTACTCATTCTCCAACTTTCATATACATATGAGGTGATTGAAAATATTACGGCTTTTTCAGGCATGCATCAATGCTCAAAGTGACATCACTGTTTTTTAATTTTGCAACACATTTGTCTAGTGCAATATGTCATGCAATTTATTGACTGCTGCTTCCATGGACATTGATTATAGATCAAATAAAGTAAAATTCTTGAAAATTTAAGTATTTTCTCCATTCATCATGATGATGCTTATGAATCCAGTTGTGAGAACTTTTGTTTTCTTTATGTTAAGGTGTAATCCATTCTGAAGGCTGAAGTCTTTAATTTTCATCAATAAGTGCTTCAAGTCCTCTTCACTTTCATCAAACATGATTGGGTCATCTGTATATCAAAGGTTGTTAATGAGTCTTCCTCCAATCCTGATGCCACATTCTTTATATAGTCTAGCTTCTCGGATCATTTGCTCAACACACAGATTGAATAAGTATGGTGAAAGGATACAACCTTGATGCACACCATTCCTGATTTTAAACCATGCAGTATCCTTATGTTCTTTTTGAACAACTGCCTTTTGCTCTATATACAGGTTCCTTATAAGCACAATGAAGTATCCTGGAATTCCCATTCTTCATAATGCTATCCCTAATTTGTTATGATCCAAACAGGTAAATGTCTTTGCACAGCCAATAAAAAATACATAAACAACTTTCTCGTATCCTCTGCTTTTATCCAAGATCCATCTGACTTCAGCAGTGATATCCCTCATTCCTTGTCCACTTCTTGAATTTCTGGTGATTGTCTGTCAATGTACTGCCAGAAACATTTTTGAATTATTGTCAGCAAAATTTCACTTGCACATGATATTAATGACATTGTTCTACAATTTCTGCATTCTGTTGGTTCACCATTCTTTGGAATGGGCACAAATATAAATCTCTTCCAGTCAGTTCCCCAGTAGCTGTCTTCCGAATTCCATGGCATAGAAGAGTGAGTGCTTCTAGTCCTACATCCATTTGTTCAAATGTTTCAATAGGTATTCGTCAATTCTTGGAAACTTGTTTATCCCCTGAATGCCTTCAGCACAGCTTGGATTTCTTCTTCAGTATCACCAGTTCTTGATCATACACTGCCTCCTGAAATGGTAAGCCACTACAGTACAACAAACTGAAAACTGATTAATAAACAATTAAATTAAAACAGTGCTCTTTAAATAAAAACAGGAAATATATATAGTTTTAAGTTTAACAATTGGACATTATAAAAAATATAATATTCAATTCCCAAGAGGTCTACCCATTCCCCATTGCTGTTGAGTCAACTCCAACTCGTAGCAACCCTTTAGGACAGAGTAGAACTACCTCATAGTGTTTCCAAGGCTATGATCTTTATAGAGCAGACTGCCACATCTTTCTCCCAGGAATGAAGAGCTACAGAGACTAGATCCTTATAACATCAGCTAAGAATGTAATTTAGTATAAAGTGTTAAAATTGTTTTAGCAATTATATTGCTACTGAAACTTGGCCTTAGACTTGCATGTGTTTTGTATTAATCAAAGATATGGGAATAAAGATGTATGAACTATAAGCAAAGACACTTATCCTTAATAATATTAACTATTCCATGTTTTCACCAGGGTTCACTGAATCAACTAGAATTCACGTATAATATGAAATATTCTAAAAAGCATATTTTCAAAGAATAATTAATGGCATGAGTTATTAATCACCAAAATATTAAGAGAAATGTCTGGATACAAAATGTATTTGGAATTTGATTACACGGCAGCTGAAGGATGTAAACAAAACACTAAATGGCAACACACTGTAGGCGTTAGGATTTCAAGGAACTTCATTTCTTTTAGTTTTCTGTTTTCCATCTCAAATGAGTTTCTATGTATTTTGGAAAATTTTATCCAATTTTTATGGAATAAATTTCAGATAGATAATAGATCGGTAGGTAGGTGCTTAGAAAGATGTTTCATATATTTTCCTTTATGCCTGTATTATGTAATTTATTCTTTTTCAGTTAAGCTGAAATATGACATTAAATAAGTTACTAAACTTTATAGAGTATTTTTCTTGATAATAAAAATTCTTACTTAAAATACATCTTTAAACATAAAAAATATGGAAACTATTAAATGGTTATTAATGTGTGATTTTTAAATATATATATATATATATATATATATATATATATATATATATATTCCTTAAATAAGCATTGTTTAAGTTTGCTGCAAATAAATAGCCTAGCTGACTCTCATAAAAATATTAAGAGTCTCCTCAAATGTCTAAAGAAACAAACAAACAAAAAAGGAATAAAATACAATTAGCTATTGTTATCGTTGTTATGTACTGTCGAGTTGGACCTGACTCATAGTGATCCCTCCTTGGGTTTCCAAGGTGATATCCCTATGGAGGTAGATTGCCCAACCTTCCTTCTAAGGAGTGGCTGGTGGGTTTGAACCGCCAGCCTTCTGGTTAGCAGTCAACTGCCTTTAGGCACTATGCTACCAGAAAGGGATGCAAATCCAAACAATAATGAGATATCATCTCACCCCAGCAATAATAGCAAAGTTCAACAAGGTAGAAAACAACAAATGCTGGTGAGGGTGCACAAAGATTGGAATTCTCATACACTGCTAGTGGGACTGTAAATTGATGCAAACACTGTGGGAAATGGTGCAGTTTCCTTGTTATTGTTGTTGTTATGTGTCCTCGAGTTAGACCCAACTCATAGCAATCCCTCCTTGGGTTTCCAAGGCAGTATCACTACAGAAGTAGTTTGCCCAACCTTCTTTTGGAGGAGTGGCTGGTGGGTTTGAACTGCCAGCCTTTTCTGGTTAGCAGTCAAATGCCTTAGGCAATATGCCACCAGAGCTCCCAGTGTTTCCTTAAGAAATGGGAAATAGAAACACCTTTTGATCCAGCAATCCCACTACTAGGACTACATCCTAAGGAGGTGAGATTTGGCACACAAACAGGTATATGTACACCCATGCTCATTGCAGCACCATTTATGATAGCAAAGAGATGGAAACAACCTAAGTGCCTAACAACAGATGAATGGATAACTAAACTATACATAGTGCAGTATATGACTTGGTGTAGCTTATCTCGTCATAGTTTTTGTAACTCCCACTGGATTACTGGGTGCGACCATGCAGATAAGGTGTGAAGAACACTGATGTTGGGATTGGTTAGTTTTGGTGATGTAGTGCCTAAGGCAGTGAAATATTGTCTGATATAGTGCTAGTAGATGAGCCTCTTAGGTTGTAAGGCACTCAAAATACATCTGGGAAAGAGCTGTCTCCTTAAAGTAGAGTTGCCATTAGGACATGGATGGAGTAAAGCTTTTGATAACTTCATTTGCTCATTTTGGCACCACTCAAAATGTGAAGAAACAGCTACAAATATCCATTAGTAATCAGAATGTGAAAGTACAAAGTTTCAATCTAGAAAATTTGGAAAAATTGTCAAAAAATGAAATGGAATGCATAACGACTGATATCCTAGGCATTAGTGAGCTGAAGTTGGCCATTTTGAATCAGACATTCATATGGTCTACTATGCCAAGAATGAAAATTGAAGAAGAATGGCATCATATTTATGGTCAAAAAGGACAGCAAAGAATTACCCTGAAGTATAATCCTGTCAGTGGTAAGATGAGATCTGTAAACACCCAATGAAGACTAATTAATAGTACTATAATTCAAAGTTAGGCACCAATCACTAAGGCCAAAGATGAAGAACTGAAGATTTTACCAACTTCCTCAGGCTGAAACTGAAAAAAACATGCAATCAAGATGCATTGATAATTACTAGTGATTCTAATGCTGAAGTCAGTAGTTGGAAATTATAGGTTGATGATAGTTATGACACAAGAAATTACATGATAGAATTTTGTAAAATCAATATCTTATCATTGCAGATAACTTTTCTCAACAACATAAACCGTGACTAAACAAATGGACTATTTCAGATGGCATGTATAGCAATAAAATTGACTAGGAGCTCTGGTAGCATAGTGGCTAAAGCACTTGACTACTAACCAGAAGGCTGGAGGTTCAAACCCACCAGCCACTCCTTGGAAGGAAGGTTGGACAATCCTACTTCCGTAGTGATACTGCCT
>NW_006921970.1:709610-714923 GCF_000298275.1 Orycteropus afer afer | reverse complement strand
CAATCTACTTCCATTGTGATACTGCCTTGGAAACCCAAGGAGTTGCTATGAGTCAGATCCTATTCCATGGCAGTGGGTTTGTTTTGGTTTTTTTAAACTTAGAGACCATCTGAAAAATAGATTTGATGCACTGAACACCAATGACTAAAGATCAGATGAGTTGTGAGATAACACCATGGGCATCATACAAGAAGAAGAGAAAGATTATGAAAAAGACAGGAAAGAGTGTTCTGGTAAGATGGCACAATAGGGAACCAATTAACACAGATACAGAACATAATCCTGGAACCCTGAGCTTTGAAGGGAAGGATACCGAAGTGGAATAAACTCCAACTAGTAGAAGAATCTGCATGAAAACACCAAAAAAGAGACATATGAAGTTGCAGACTGTTAGCTATCCTGATGGCAGAAACAGCTTGGGTATTCCCAAGTGGTGTTAGGACCTAAGAATTAACCTAACAATCAGCCCTGCTAGCCAGAGATTGCACGGAGGACTGCACTGGTGGCTGGTGAATAAAATGGGAAGCAGTGAAGAGGGAGATGGACTGAGTTGTGGACTTTGGGGCACAGCTATTTAAAATGTTTACAAGCAGTTCAACCATTTTGGATATTTAAAGTGTCAGTGTTCTCCCAGATGTCAGGGACCTAAGAATAGGCTCCTCTTGCAAGGACTGCAAGGACATTACAGACACTGAGGACTGGAAAAGTGTGACATTCTCCTTGTTACTCTTACACCCTATACCCTCTTGGTGAACAAAGGTGTGGCGATCCATAATCCTGCCCACCTTTTGGGCCAGCAGGAATTCCAACCCAGTCTGTGTGCTCTGACAGAGCCTGGGTGCCCTGCCCTGCCCTGCCCATATATAAATATTTTTTTATGTTTGTTTGTTTTTGTCTGTTTTTAAATTATTACTATTTTTTTTCATCCTTTTTATTATTATTCTTTTTTTTCCATTCCCAGATTGTAGTTTTTGGATTTTTCTCTCTTCTCTTTTCCTGATTTCCATTTTTTTCTTTCCTGTGGTTCTCCCCATTCCTTGCTTTTCTTTTTGCATTTTTCCCTTTTTTTCATTATTCCCCTACTCTACCTATTTTTTCTTATTCCTCCCTTGCCAGATATTGCATTTTTTAATTTTTTTACCTCTTTCCTCTTTTCTATTCATATTTCTTTTGGATTTTTAAAGTGTTTTTATATATATATATTTTTTTTTTTCTCTCATTTATTACCTTTCCTCTTTTTTTTTTCCTTTCTTTTTTCTCTATTTGGTGAGTGTTGCTGTGTGTTTATGCAGTGTGTGTTTTTTGTCTTCTTGCTTTTACTTTTTTGATGGTTTTTCAATTGTTGTTTTTATCTAACTGAGTGGGAGACAGCAACCATGTCCATATGACCCAACCACACCCATGCCTCCTGCAGCTCCAGTTAGTGAGTGAGAGCCACCACTTCCTTCTGCACCAAATGGCCAATGATACAAGACCACCAATAAGAGCCTGACTCACCTTTAACTGCTCTTCACAAACAGTTAACAGAGACCTGTGCAGCCACTCTTATTCTCTATCACACCCACCAGGACACTGGTAGTGAGTAAGTGCTTCCAACTAACGAATAGAGGAGCACAGTACCCTACTTACTTAGATACATTCAAACAAAACAAACAAAACAAACAAAACAAAAATCTTGGGTGAATCACTCCATCGTACAATAACCAATTAAATATAAATACAACAAATTCTCAATGTTTTGGAGACAACAGACTATAACAATCCACACAAAGAAGCAAGATAAAGCAGTAGAAACAGGGGACCAGAATACAGACCCAGAACACATCCCTGAGGAAGAAGTAGTATTGGAACTCCCTGATAAGGAATTCAAAAGAATTATATTTAGGTACCTTTAATGGATTGGGGAGCTCTGGTAGCATAGTGTCTAAAGCACTTGACTGCTAACCAGAAGGCTGGTGGTTCAAACCCACCAGCCACTCCTTGGAAGGAAGGCTGGGCAATCTACTTCCATAGTGACACTGCCTTGGAAACCCAAGGAGGGATCACTATGAGTCAGGTCGACTCGACAGCATACAACAACAAATCAATGGATTGAGGGACAGATCGAGGAAAACACTGACTAAATTAAGGATAACACAGACAAAACTCAAACAATTTTGGAAGAAAGTACAAGAACAAAATGACAAAATAAATGAAATATTAGAAATGAAAAAAAAAATCTATAGATAGCAAAAGACAGGAAAGAAATAAGAGACAAAATGGATGTCAGAAGAGACTCTGAAACTTGCTCTGGAACATAGAGTACCTAAAGCAAATGGAAGAAATGATAAAGTAAATATCTGAACAGAAGATTTCAAAGGGCAGCTTGATAAGACAAAATATTGTAATGAAATGTGCAAAGACCTAGAATTAGAAAAACAAAAAAGAAAAACACACTCAGCACTTTTCAAGTAGAAAGAATTGAAGGAAAATTTCAAACTTCAAATTATATTATTGAACGATTCTATAGGCAAAATATTGAAGGATTCAGGAAGCATCAACAGATGATGGAAGGAATACACAGAGTCACTGTCAAACAGAATTTGTCAATGTCCAACTACACCAGGAGATAACATATGATCAAGAACCAATGGTATTAAAGGAAGAAGTCCAAGCTGCACTGAAGGAGTTGGTGCAAAACAGGAATTGCCAGAAAACTAATTAACATATTTCAACAAACGGATGCAATGCTGGAAGGAATCACTTTTCTAGGTCAAAAAATCTGGAAGAAAGCTACCTGCACAACTGACCGGAAGAGATCCGTATTTGTGCCAATTCTAAAGCAAGGTGATTGAACAGAATGCAGAAATTATTGAACAGTATCATTAATATCACATGTATGTAAATTTTTGATGAAAATAATTTAAAAATGGTTGCAGCAGTACATAGACAGGGAACTGCCAGAAGTTCAAGCCAGATGCAGAAGAGGATGTGGAATGAGGGATACCAACACTAATGTCAGATGGATCTTGGCTAAAAGCAGGGAATACCAGAAAGATGTTTGCCTGTTTTATTGACCACATAAAGGCATCTGACTGTGTGAATCATTAAAAATTTTGGATAATATTGCTACATATGACAATTCTAGAACACTTACTTGTGCTAATGCAGGACCTGTACATAGACCAAGAGGCAGTTCTTCATACAGAACAAGGGGCTATTTTGTGGTTTAACATCAGGAAAGGTGTGCATCAGGATTGTATCCTTTCACTATACTTATTCAATCTGTAAACTGAGCAAAGAATTCAAGAAGCCAGATTACATGAAGAAGCATCAGGATTGGAAGAAGACCCTTTAACAAGCTGTGACATAGAGATGACATAAAATTCCTTGATGACAGTCAAGACTTGAAACACTTACTGATGAAGATCAGGGACCATAACCTTCAGAATGGATTGCACCTCTACATAAAGAAAACTAACATCCTCACAGCTGATTCAATGAGCAACATCATGATAAATGCAGAAAAGATTAGAGTTGTCAAGGATTTCATTTTGCTTGGATCCACAATCAACATTCATAGAAGCAGCAGTCTAGAAATCAAAGAGCATATTTCATTGCTCAAAATTTCTGCAAAAGACCTCTAAAGTGTTAAAGAGCAAGGATGCCACTTTGAAGAATAAGGTATGCCTGACCCAAACCATGATGTTTTCAGTTGCCTAATACATATGTGAAAACTGGACAATGAATAAGGAAGATAGCAGAATAGTTGATGCATTTGAATTATTGTGTTGGCAAAAATATTGAACATACCATGGACTGTCAGAAGAATAACAAATCCGTCTTAGAAGAAGTACAGTCAGAATGCTCCTTAGAAGCAAGAATGTCCAGACTTCATCTCTCATATTTTGGTCATGTTGTCAGGAGGAACCAGCCCCTAGAGAAGGACATAATTCTTGGCAAAGCAAAGGGTGAGTGAAAAGGATGAAGACCCTTAATGGATGAATTTACACAATAGCTGCAACAATGGGCTAAAGCACAGCGATGATTGTGAGGATGGCCTAGGACCAGGTAGTGTTTCCTTCTGTTGTACCTATGGTCACTGTGAGTCAGATATGACTTGACAGCACCTAACAACAACAACAGATAGCAAATAATGAATTCTCTGCTATAAAGACTCACTTCTTGAAGCACAGCCTCGAGGCAAATCACTTTGCTTCATTGCCAAAGCTCATTGGCAGAAGTTAAGACACAAGAAGCTAAAAGGCATGCAGATGAGCAAAGTATCAAGGTTCATTCCCAAACACTTCTCTGAGTGATGACTTTATTTGAGAACTACAATTAGATGTCAACATCTGGTATCGGTTATTAACCATTGGTCCATGTAATCAGAAAATGCAAATAAAGCAACAACCTACTGAGATTTTAAAAAGAATTGTATTACTAATGAAAGACCAAATCTAAAATCAATGACTAATATTTGCTAAACCCTTCCTCAGATGCTCTAAGGGAAGTAAGCTGTACCATAGTTACAATTTCAAAGCAGTAAATTTTTAAATAAGTCACATAAGTGCATGCAAGTATTATAATTCTTTGCAGATGTAATTCATCAATTTTTATGTACCAATTAGTTAGGTTAAGAAAAGCATGTTAGAAATGGAAACATGTTAGAAACTAGCCCAATCTTCCTATCTTACAGATGAGGTGGCTAAGCTTCATATGGTTATATTTTTTGCCAAGGAATATACACAGCTGCTAAGGAATGGCATATTCAGCCACTTCAACTTGCTTTTTTGATTACTGACGTAGTTTCACACTATGCTATATCTAATAAATCCTGAACGCTACATTGGAATTTCGTTAAAATGCAAATTTTGCTTCAAACAATGTGCAGTGGAAACTGAGAGTCTATTTTTATGTAGCTCTTAATTTTGTTGATGGTCTGGTCCTTGGATGGCATATTAAGTAGTAACTCTATGGGATATTTATTCTTCCTAATAGTTACATAGACACCTGACACAGACACCTAGAAAGATGTTTACTTCTGACAAGTAGTAAAAGATTTAGTAAATTTGTTGTTGTTGTTAGATGCCGACGAGTCGCTTCCAACTCATAGCACCTCCATGCACAGCAAAACTAAACACTGCCCAATCCCGCACCAGCTCCGTGATCCCTGCTATACTTGAACCCACTGTCACAACCACCATGTCAATCCATCTCGTTGAAGGCCTCCTCCTCTTTCATTGACCCTCCACCCTACCAAGCATGACATCCTTCTCCAGGGAATGGTCCCTTCTGACAGCATGACCAAAGTAGGTGAGATGAAGTCTGGCC
>NW_006921970.1:695741-696758 GCF_000298275.1 Orycteropus afer afer | reverse complement strand
TTCAGGGCAGATCTTGAAACATCCTTTGTGATGATGAATGCCATGCCATTCTTCTTCAAACTGTCATTCCCGGCATATTAGATCATATGGTTGTCTGATTCAAAATGGCCCAAAACCAGTCCATTTCAGCTCACTAATGTCTAAGATATCAATCTTTATGCATTCTATTTCATTTTTTACAACTTCTAGTGTTCCTAGATTCATACTTCGTACATTCCATGTTCTGATTATTAATGGACGTTTGCCGCTGTTTCTCCTCAATTTGACTGGTGCCATGTCAGCAAATGGAGGTCTTGAAAGCTTTACCTTATCCACATGAGTAAGGCTTATTTTACTCTGAGAATGCAGCTCTTTCCCAGTCCTACTTTGAGAGCTTTCTAAGCTAAGTGACTTATTTTCCTCCTCTGTATTGAACAATGTTTCTGGACTATTCATAAAGTTGCTCAGTAATGTATCAGACAGTGTTTCTCTCCTATTCATAAGGTTTTTCCTGGCCAATTCTTTGAGAAGTGGATGGCCTCCTCCTTTTTCCTAGTCTGTCTCAGTCTGCAAGCTGGGCTGGTACCTGTGCAACAGATGCACCCCACTGGGTTTGAAACACCAGTGGCACAGCCTCAAGACTCACAGCAACATGTCATCACAGTAGGAGAAACCGACAGACAAGTTTGTCTCCCTTAGCTGTTGGAAACCCCTCCAACCACCCTTACCTAGATTCCTGCTGCTAACTCCTCGATCTGTTCCAATCTCCTTTGCCTTTTCTCTCCTCTCCCTGCTTTCCACCTCACTGCTTGAGGGGGGGTGGCCGGCATTCCTTCTCCTCACCTAGATCCCTGTGGCTGACTCCTCGATCTGTTCCAGTCCCCTTTGCCCTTTCTGTCCTCTCCCTGCTTCCCACCTTGCTGCCTGTTTTTAGGTCCCTGAAATCTGAATGAGAATGCTTTCACTTTAAAATCCAAAATGGTTGCCACTTGTAAACATTCAAAATGGCTGCCCCCTCCAGAGAAACAAGAAGGTCAG
>NW_006921970.1:693571-694367 GCF_000298275.1 Orycteropus afer afer | reverse complement strand
TTTATTATTTCCTAGAGCTGTGGTGGTGCAGTGTCTAAGTCTTTGACTCCTAACTTGTAGGCTGGCAGTACAAATCCACCCACTGCTAGGTGGAAGGAATATGGGGCAATTTAATTCCATAAAGATTTACTGTCCCTAGAAACCCAATGAGTGTCACTATGCGTGAGAATCAACTCGACAGCAGTGAGTTTTTGAGTTTGAGAGAAATTTTAGCTCATCTATTCCTGGTTTCTTTGTAAAACCAAATTGCCCACAATTTTGGTTCTCTAGTGCCACTCTAACAGAAAATACTACAAATGGGTGGCTTCAACAAACAGGAGTTTATTCTCTTACAGTGTTGAAGGCAAGATGTCTGAGTTCAAAGTGCCAGTTCTAGAGCCTAGGTGAAAGCCTCTTGACCTTAGGTTTCAGGTCTGCCTCTTGCTCCCAGCCCACTGAAACTAGAGGCTTCTCTTAACTCATGCAGCTGCTGACTGCTGACACTGACAAATACAAGGTTGACAAAGACAATGGCACAGTCTTAAAATCATCAAGCAACATGGCAGACCACCAATTCAAATCCATCAATAGTACCAAGATCGGCAGACAACATGGCAGGCCACTCACTAATGAATCAGCTAAATGCAGGGTCCAAGCGTGCCAAAAATAAGCTTTTTCAAAGCTGCTTCTTACATACTGGAAGCAGATCACATCCCTCAGCAGCTACTCAGCTTCTCACAGTAGATTCTACCATGGAGTTGATTATCAGTCTCATCATAGTTTGGAATAACTATGTCCACCTGCCAAGCCACTCAAA
>NW_006921970.1:669363-692426 GCF_000298275.1 Orycteropus afer afer | reverse complement strand
AATTACAAAAATGTACAAAGAACTGGAGTTAGGAAACCAAAAGGGAAGAATACACTCACCATTTCTTAAGCTGAAAGAACTGAAGAAAAAAATTAAGCCTCGAGTTCCAATACTGAAAGATTCTATGCTCAATATATTGAATGATGCAGGAAACATCAAAAGGAGATGGAAGAAATAAACAGTCATTATATCAAAAATTATTGGTTGATGTTCATTCATTTCAGGAGGTGGCATATGATCAAGAACCAATTGAACCGAAGGAAGAGGTCAAGCTGCACTGAAGGAATTGGCAAAAAAACAAGGCTCCAGGAATTGATGGAATACCCACTGAGATGTTTCAAGAAACAGATGCCCCACTGGAGGCACTCACTTGGCTATGCCAGGAGATTTGGAAGAGAGGTACCTTGTCTCTTGACTGCAAGAGATCCATATATGTACCCATTCCAAAGAAAGATGATCCCACAGAGTGTGGAAATTATTGAAAAATATCATTAATATCACCTGCAAGTAAAAATCTTACTAAAGATAATTCAAAAGCAGTTGCAGCACTATATTAACAGAGAACTTCCAGAAACTTAAGCTGGATTCAGAAGAGGACATGGGATTAGGGATATCATTGCAGATGTCAGATGGATTCTGGCTCAAAAAAATTCATACCAGAAAGATGTTTACTTGTGTTTTATTGACTAGGCAAAAATATTCAATTGTGTGTATCATAACAAATTAAGGATAACATTGAGTAGAATAGGAATTCTAGAACATTTAATTGTACTTATGAGGAACCTGTACATAGACCAGGAAGCTGTCATGAGAACAGAACAAGGGGATACTGCATGGTTTAAAATCAGGAACGGAGTGAGTCAGGGTTGTATTCTTTCACCATACTTATTCAAATTGTATATTTGCTGAGCAAATAATCTGAGACTCTGGACTATATGAGGAACAACGTGGCATCAGGATTGGAGGAAGACTTATAACAATCTGAGATACACAGACAACACAACTTTGTTTGCTGAAAGTGAGGATGACTGGAAGCACTTATTGATGAAGGTTGAAGAATACAGTCTGCAGTATGGATTACACCTTAATATAAAGAAAACAAACATCCTCATAACTGGACCTATAAGCAGCATCATGATAAATGGAGAAAAGATTGAAGTTGTCAAAGACTTCATATTACTTGGTTCTACAATCAACACCAAAGGAAGCAAAGCAACAGTCAAGACATTAGATGATGTATTGCATTGGGAAAATCTTCTGCAAAAGACCTCTTTCAAGTGCTGAAGAGCAAAGATGTCTCCTTGAAGACTAAGGTGCACCTAACCCAAGCCATGGTATTTTCAATCACCTCATATGCATGTGGAGCTCTGGTAGCATAGTGCCTAAGGCCTTTGACTGCTAACCAGAGGCTGCTGGTTCAACCCCACCAGCTACTCCTTGCAAGGAAGATTGGGCAATCTAATTCCATAGTGATACCTCCTTGGAAACCCAAGGAGGGGTCTCTATGAGTCAGATCTGACTCAACGGCAGTGAATTTGGTTTGGTTTGGTTTGGGATATGCATGTGAGAGCTGAACAATGAATAAGGAAGCCCAAAGAAGAGTTGAGGCTTTTAAGTTGTGGTGTTGGCGGAGAATACTGAGAGTACCATGGACTGCCAGAAGAACTAATAAATCTGTCCTGGAAGATGTGTAGCAAGAATGCTTCTTGAAAGGGAGAAGGGCCAGACTTCGTCTCATCTACTTTAGTCATGTTGTAAGAAGGGACCATTCTCTGGAGAAGGATATCATGCTTCATAAAGTGAAGGGTCAATGAAAAAGGGGAAGGCCTTCAACAAGATGGACTGACACAGTGGCTGCAATGATGGGCTCAGGTATTGCAGGGATTGTGAGGCTGTCACAAGACCAGGCAGTGTTCTGTTGTTCGTAAGGTCACTATGAGGTGGAGATGACTCTATGGCACCTAACAACAATAGCAACAACATATGTATATGTGTGTGTATATGTGTGTGTGTATGTATATGTATAAACATATGTATGTATATGTATATACAAGTGTATGTATATGTATATACATGTATATATATATGTGTGTATATATGTATGTGTAGATATAGATATATATGTGTATGTATATGTAGACATATAGATACATATGTACACATAAGTGTATGTATGTATATGTGTGTGCATATATGTATATATATATATCTATATATATGTATCTGTGTATGTGTATATATATATGTGTGTGTGTGTGTGTGTGTGTATCTATATCTGTGTGTATACATACACACACACATGGGCACTTTAGTAGCATAGTGCCTAAAGTATTTGACTGCTAACCAGAAGGCTGACAGCTCAAACCCACCAGCCACTCCTTGGAAGGAAGTTTGGACAATCTACTTCCATAGCGATACCGCCTTGGAAACCCAAGCTATGAGTCTGATCCAACTTGAGGGCAGTGAGTTTGGTTTTTTGGTATACACACACACACACACACACACATATCATTAAAAAGACAGGAAAGGAAGCAAAGACCAAAGTGGATGTCAGAGAAGATTCTGAAACTTGCCCTAGAATGGAGAGCTAAACCAAATGAGAGAATCGACAGGATAAAAGAGCTGAACAGAAGATTTCAAAGAGTAGTTCAAGAAGACAAAGTCAATTGTTATAATGAAATACAAGAGTTGGAGTTAGAAAACCAAAAGGGAAGAACATGCTCAGCATTTCTCAAGCTGAAAGAACTGAAGAAAAAATTTAAGCCTCAAATTGCAATATTGAAAAATTCCAATATGTTGAATGATACAGGAAATATCAAAAGAAGATGTATGGAATACACAGAGTCACGATACCAAAAAGAAGTGGTAGATGATCATCCATTTTAGGAGGTGGCATATGATCAAGAACCAACTGTATTGAAGGAAGAAGTCAAAGCTAAACTGAAGGAATAGACAAGAGACAAACACCAGGAATTGACAGAATACCCACTGAGAAGTTTCAACAAATGAATGCCATGCTGGAGGCACCCACTCACCTATGTCAAGAGATTTGGAAGACAGCTACCTGGCCAACTGACTGGAAGAGATCCACATTTGTATCCATTCCAAAGAAAAGTGATCCCACAGAATGTGAAAATTATCCAGCAACATCATTTATGCCACATGCAACTAAAATCTTACTGAAGATAATTCAAAAATGCTTGCAGCAGTGTACTGACAGAGAACTTCCAGAAATGCAAGCTGGATTCAGAAGGGGATATGGAGTGAGGGATATCATAGCTGATGTCAGATGAATCTTGGCTCAAAGCAATTCATAACAGAAAGATGTTTATGTGTGCTTTATTGACTAAGCAAAGGCATTCCATTGTCTGGATCATAACAAATTATGGATAACTTTGAGAAGAATAGGAATTCTAGAACACTTAATTGTGCTCATGAGGAACCTTTACATAGACCAGGAGGCTGTCACTCTAACACAACAAGGGGATACTGCATGGTTTAAAGTCAGGAAGGGAGTGCATAAGGATCGTATCCTTTCACCATACTTATTCAACTTGCACGCTGTTCTGGTTACCTAGTACCATTCTGACAAGATTATACCACAATAGGATGGCCTTAACAAACAGGAGTTTATTCTTTTACAGTTTGTAAGCTTTAAGTCCAAGTTCAAAGTGCCAGGCTTGGGGCTAAGTGAAAGCCCCTCAACCTTGGGGCTCAGCTCTGCCTCCTACTCCCGGCGCACAGAAGCTCAAGGCTCTTTTTCACTCAGACAGCTACTGGCTGCTGAGGCTGCCAAGCCCAAGATTGACAAGTAAAAAGGCACAGTCCCGATATTACCAAATCACACGGCAGGCCATTAATTCAAGTTCACTGAAAGTCCCAAGGTCGACCAACCATGGCAGGCTGCTGAATGACACAGCTACATGCAGGGTGCCATAAGCTAGACACCATTCCCAAGCCTTCTCCTTATGTACAGGAAGCAGCCACATCCCAAAGGCAGCTACTCAGCTGCTTGTGGTAGATCCCATCATGGAATTGATTGTCAGTCTCATCATGGGGAATAACTGCTACCAGCTGACCAGCCACTCAACCAGGCCCATCCAAGTTGACACATAACATAACCACCACATATGCTGAGCAAATAATCCAAGATGATGGACTATATGAAGAAGAACATGGCATCAGGATTGGAGGAAGGATTATTAACAACCTGCAATATGAAGATAATACATCTTTGCTTGCTGAAAGTGAGGATGACTTATAGCACTTACTGATGAGAATTAAAGACTACAGTCTACAGTATGGATTACACCTCAACAGAAAGAAAACAAAATTCCTCACAACTGGATCGATAAGCAGAAGCATCATGTATGGAGAAAAGATTGAAGTTGTCAAAGGCTTCATATTACTTGGTTCTACAATCAACATCAATGGAAGCAGCAGTCAAGATATCAAAAGATGCATTGGAAAAATCTGCTGCAAAAGACCTCTTTTAAGCGCTGAAGAGCAAAGATTTCTCCTTGAAGACTGTTGTTGTTGTTATGTGCCATCGAGTCGGACCCGACCCATAGCGACCCCTCCTTGGGTTTCCAAGGCAGTATCACTACGGAAGTAGATTGTCCCATCTTCCATTCGAGGAGTGGCTGGATGCTCTTAATCCAAGCCATGGTATTTTCAATCGCTTCATATGCATGTGAGAGCTGGGTAATGAATAAGGAAGATCAAAGAAAAGTTGATGCTTTTTAGTTGTGGTGTTTGCAAAGAATGCTGAAAGTACTATGGACTGCTAAAGGACTAACAATTCTGTCCTGCAAGAAGGGCAGCCAGAATGCTCCTTGGAAATGAGAATGGCCAGACTTCACTTCACCTACTTTGGTCATGTTTTCAGAAGGGATTATTCTCTGGAGAAGGATGTCATGCTTGGTAAAGCGAAGTGTCAACAAGAGAGGAAAAGGCCCTCAGTGAGATAGATAGACATGGTGGCTACAGCCATGATGTGCTCAGGTATAGTAGGGATAGTGAGGCTGGCATAGGACTGGGAAGTGTTCCATTCTGTTGTTCATAAGGTTGCTGTAAGTCAGAGATGACTCAACGGTACATAACAACAACAATACACATATACACATATGGAGTTCTGGTGGTATAGCAGTTAAGGCATTTGACTGCTAATCAAAAGGTTGGTGTTTCAAACCCACTAGCTGCTCCACAGAATAAAGATGGGACAGTCTGTTTCTGTAAAGATTTATAGCCTTGAAAACCCAATGGAGGTTACTATGAGTTGGAATTGACTTGATGGCAGTTAGTTTGGTTTGCCAGCTAGGGATCTCTCTCTCTCTCTGTATATGTGTGTTTGTGTGCATGCACCATTGGTAAACTGATAAACTTGCCTACCACCCAATAACAACATGTACTACAATATAAGGATTGCAGTTCAGTAGGTGCAGAAACTTAGGTTGGAATTTTAATTCTACTAAGTACCAGTGACAAACTCTTTGAGCCAACAAATATTTATCTGGAACAAGTAAATAATACTAATAATCTGAATAAGAAATATGTAATTTGAAAGCTAAAAGTGATAACAAATGGTTATTACATGACTACAACTATTACTCCTACTATTGCTGCTGCTGCTACTACTGTCACTATTCTGTAGCTATTAAGCAACTTTAATTACATTCAATCCCTTAGGTCATTTAGCACAGGTAGCACTATTGCAGAAAGGAAGCATTTTCTGTCATCAATTTTGTATATTAATTATACAGTTGACAAGATAATGGAGCTCACCAAATAAAGTAAGTTTTACAAAATTATACTGGTGACACAAACATCTAAATTATAAAATAAAGGACCAAAATAGACCATGTTAATTACAACTAATATTAATTTTTACTACTCTTATTTATGTTTGTAAATGTCTTAACTTTTTAAAAGAATGAAATAAATCTTTGTTTGCTTTTAATCCATATTGATGAAAAAAGGAGAGAGAGCAAGGCATAGCTCTTTCAGAATCTTAGAAGTTGCAGTGAACTAATTGCTTCTGATTTAAATAAAATTTATAAAGTATCTTCAAATATAAATCAATTTGATCATTTATGTTGTGATACAATTGTTGCTGATCTCATGATATGTGATTTTTCTGATTATGATTGTGCAAGATATAATTTTTACATTAATTACTTAGCATTTAAGACTATTTAGAAGGCTAATTTTGAAAATAACTAGAATACCATGTCTGAAATTAAATGTTAATGATCTGCCTGTGTGTATAAAAATTTTCACAATAAATTTCTATCTCTCTATATTTATTCCAAGAAGAAATGAACAATATAGCATATATTTAAAACATCTAACTCTGCATATATATTTATCCCTTAAATTGATTTCCTTGTCTGGAAAAGCTTTTTAATTTATTATTTTGTATATAACCCATTACTTAAAATTTTACATTGCTTATTTAGATTCATGTCAAAGAATTATCACACCAGAGAAATGTTTTGTAAAGGCTGTGGCTGGAAATAAGTAATTCAGTAAGACATGTTGTTGTTGTAAAAATTATATTTCACATACCAAATTCAGGAAGATATGTTATGATAATTGTATGCCCATGAATTTACCTTCCTTTCATAATAATAGAAAAAATAAAAAATGTCAACATTTTCTAAATAAGTTTTTAAAGATACTGACATTCTATCCATGTAAAAGCCAATGACCAAACTTTGCATATATTGGGATAATGATATTAAGGAAATTACAAAAGTTTCTGCAACTTTGCTGTGACATACCATTCTATTTTTATTTCTTTAAAGAACTTATCATTAGCTAGACTTATATTCTCTAGTACTTCTTACAAACTGCTTCCCCCAAACAGTATTTTCCTTTTGCATTTTCCTGAGAAGATTCAAGAAGAGTAAACTACAAGTCTGTCCAAGGTCAATTATACCAAATAGTGACACAAAGTACAAAAAGTTGTACGAAAATTTGTACAACTGTACAAAATGCTGACCAAGTTGCTTCTATGGAATGTGTTACATGAAGACATAGGCCAATTAATGTTATATCAATTTAACACAAGAAAATAAATATTATTTCAGATGGCAATTGTTGCAAGAATTATGAATTCATTAAGCAGATAGACATTCATTCAACCAAAATATATGAAAGAAAAGGAAAAGTTGGGTCTGGAACTGAGAAAGTAGGGACAAGAGCTGAAATTCTTAGCATGACAGATGAGGCAGAATTTAAAGGAAAAGTTAGGCAAATGAATTAAAGTTGAAAATAGAAGAGACAAATCTTCAAGATGTTGGCAATAATCTGGTGTCTTGGATTTAGTTGTGTCCCCAAAAACTATGTGTCAACTTGGCTGGGCCATGATTCTTGGTGGTTTGTAAATTATGTAGTTTGGCAGTTATGTAATAATATGATCATCTATCATGATGTGGTCTGATGTATTTATCATTTGCAAGGGATTAGATTGGGATGCAACACCCTTACTCAGGTCATTGCCCTGGTCCAATGTAGGAGAGTCTCCCTGAAGTGTGGTCTGTATCATCGTTTATCTTACAATATATAAAAAGAAAGAAAAGCAAGCAGAGGGAGAGAAACCTGAGGACCATCAAGAAAGAATAGCTGAGAGTGGAGCATGTTGCTTGGACACAAGGGTCCCTCATTGAGAACTCCCTAGACCCAAGGGAAGATTGATGCCAAGATGCATGGAGATGTCCAAAAGATTCCAAGCCCACAGAGCCAGCAGAGAGTCTTCCCTTAGAAGCAGCTCCCAGAATTTGGATCTAGCCTCCTAAACTGTGAGAGGATAAGTTTCTGTTTGTTAAGGTCATCCACTTGTTATATTCCTGATATAGCAGCATTATAATACTAAAATATCAGGCCTGTGTGGATTAATAAGGCTGAAGGGAATTTTCCTATATTGAGTTGCCAAAACAATGTACAGAATAAAGATTTCTGATGTGAGATTTTAAGTTTGTTTGTATCTTTGTTTTTTTCTGGAGAATGTTAGATGTAAGCTCCTTTCCTGAGAAGAAATAAAAGTTCTTTACTTTAAGTAGAGAGCAATGATGGTTCAGTGGTAGGATTCTCACCTTCCACACAGAAGACTCAGTTCCACTCCCAGCCAATGCACTTCAAGCACAGCCATCACTAGTCTGTCAGTGTAGCCTTGTGTGTTGTTATGATGCTGAACAGGTTTCTACAGAGATTCCAGACTAAGATAGACTATAAGAAAGGCTGAGTGATCTACTTCCAAAAACTATCCAATGAGAACCTATATAACCCAATGGTTATGTGTCCAGGACAATTTGAAGATAACTAAGAACAATAATACAATAAATAAAAGTTCTAGTATACACAAAGAGCCACTCTTATGACTAGTGGGTCAAAGATGGGATGGGAGGGGGAACCTAGGCTACAAAGTAAAAGTCTAAGATAGGAACAAAAAACAAGAATTTACAGGAAGTAGAAAATAAAAGCCAGAGGTGACTATGGCTTTAGAGACCATATAGAAACTTTAAAAAGTTCATGAGATACATTACAGGGAAAGGAGAATTCATGACAAGTTTATGTAGATCATAAGTGATGTGACTCCCCAACTGAATTTTGAGTTCAAACACAATTCCAAATTTCTAAAAGTGTTAAGTCCCTCCCATAATTAACTTTATCCCTATTGCAATAGAGACATAGGAATCCATACAATTAAAACTTCTACAACGTTATAATGGAATTCAAGTCAGTGCTATAAGACACAAGAAAGAAATAAAAAGTATTCAGACTGGAAAGGGAAGAGTAAAACTATCTTTATTTGTAAAAGACATCATCCTATACATAGAAAATTCCAAGGAATTCATTTAAAAAAAAAAAAACCTACTAGAATTAATTTAAGGTTAGCAAAGTCATAGGATACAAGGTCAATATATACTTTTAAAAATTGCATTTCTATATTCTATCACGAACAATCAGAAAATGAAATTAAGAAACAGTTTCATTCACAGCTGTATCAAAAAGAATAAAGCACATAGGAATCCACTTAGCAGAAGAAGGGTAATACTTGTACAATAAGAATTGTAAAACATTTGTGAGAAAAATTAAGGATGATAAAAATAAATGGAGACATAGTTCTTGTTCATGGATTGGTAGATTCTATTTTCAAGACAGTAATTTTCTCCCACTTGATTATAAATTCAATAAAATATCTATCAAAAATAAATAATCTCTTTCTTATTTCTTACAGAGAAAATAAAGGCAGACATTTTTTAAATATTTTGAAGCCACCCCATGTTTTCTCAGTCTACTCAATTATACCATGAAGTCTCTCTAACTGAAAGGAACATAAGCCAGAGATGTTAACTTTTCAACTTTGTGACCTGCAAGATTTTTCAGGGCTGTTAGGCCACCAAAGCCTCTTTATTATTTCCATTCATTGAGTAAACAGAAGAAGAAGAAGAATATTAAAGTACAACAGTGGATCAAATGTTATTTCTTGCATAGATTTAAGTTTTTAAAATCTAAAATTTTTTATCAGCTCAACCATTGCCTTTTCTGGAATATTTACTTTGTTCTTTCTGACTTGGTAGTTTAGCTAATAAGATTTCTAAGTATTTAGTTGCAGGACTGTACTCATGTTGTTGTCTTTCCTTTGTTTTGCTTCTGTGGAAGAACTGCGTCCATGTCAAGAAGTGAATAATTAATCTTTAGTTTCTCTCTCTGTAACAAAAAGCCCACTAGAGTCACAAAACAAAGGGGCAACTAAATTGATACTGTTTTGTTGGAGAGGAATTGCGAGGTGGCCGGGTTTGAGCTTTTGTTTTGTTTTTAAAGAAAAAGATACACCAATCAAAAAAACCATGTTGTTTAGATATATGAACAAGAATTAAAAGACTTTTTTAAATCAAATTAATTAATGATACACAAGAAGTGAA
Source organism: Orycteropus afer afer (assembly GCF_000298275.1). Taxonomy (NCBI): domain Eukaryota; kingdom Metazoa; phylum Chordata; class Mammalia; order Tubulidentata; family Orycteropodidae; genus Orycteropus; species Orycteropus afer. Next base: position 682,497 of record NW_006921970.1, on the reverse strand, counting down.
AAGGTGATAATGACAACAAAATGACAAAAAAAGAAAGAAAGTCAAATAGGTGAACACACAGGAAGGTAAAGAGAGAAAGGCATGCCCTGACTGAATGACCTAGAATATCAAATATATCGATACAAATAGATAAACATAAAACAAATACAGCATAAATATTTCTAAAATTAACTCATAAAGATACACAGAGAAAAACCAACATACTTAAAAAGACACACACTGAAACATTAAACTAAATTTAAAGAAAAACCCTAAAAACTAATATAGACACACATGTCAGAGGTAGACACACATAGGCAAGACTTTTTTTTTAAATTGAAGATGTAAATAGCACAGGGATCCTTAGTAATGTTATTATACCTTTGCCTAAGATGCCATTGAAATATATTTACTTTCTTTCCCAAGAAAAATATACAGACCTGTTGAAGAAAAGTGTTTCTATGATAATTTCTGTTAAAACGTGTTCTTATGAATCCTTGTAACACTGCTTAGAGAAAATTCAGATGTGCTATGTTGGTGGAGTTCATTTGAGAGTCGTGCTATGTTGGTGGAGTTCAATTTCTTGATGGAAGGAAGGTGGCACTGCCTTTCTGTAAGATAAAAATAATCTTAAAATATTGAAAATATGAAATAAAATCACACAAACTAAATGCAAAATTTGATTATAGCAAGACAGTCGTGCTGCTTATGGGAGGCAGTGCTATCTGTGGATTCATAATACTAGATGAGCATGAGAAAAGTTCCTTCCATAGTAAACATTTCTGTATCTTCAATGGTGGAAGAAGGAAAAGGACATGGGCACAAGACATTGCATATAATCATAAAAGGGCTCTTTCTCATTAGATAAGGACATCATTTACGGGAAAATAAATTTTGGAAGAGCTTTGAAAAAAACTATATGCAAACCTGGCAGACCCAATGTTAAGGAATGAAATGATAAAGGAATCTAAGACATCTTTCTTCTGACACAAGAGGAGGAGAAAAAGATATAATAAATGAGATTATGAGCAAATATCCTCTACATGTGTTATCTTTCCTACTGTTTAAATTTGGGAGGATTAAAAATATTTTTCAAATACCATTTAAATCTACATCTCAGCTGTTTTACATGTGTTTTTTGTACTTTGCTGCATTCCTATTCCAAGAGTTGGATTCTCTATAAATGAGCAAGAGGTTATTTGATATTTGAACAAAAACTCACTTAACTGGCTCCTACCAAGTCATGTTTCCTTAATTCATCTTTCGCTACTTGTCATATACTCATATGTCATACCCCAAGTAACATACATTGCCAAGGACATAGACCTTAGTTTCTTTCATAAATACAGATTAAGTATTTCTCTTGCTTCTACAGAATTTACATTTCCTTCTTCTTTAAATTATCTTACATTTTTCTCATAAAAGACTCTTCTCATGATTAAACATTTTTATACTGTAAAATTACGTGAAAGTGTAACCCTACTTATTTCATAATAAATTACGGAAAATATAGCTTATTATTATATAAGTTGTAATCAGTAAACACATAACTTTTACCAATCTTATTTCAAAAGTCTTTCTAAAGAAATAATTGGTATTTTAACTTTTGTGCAAAGTGATATCTAGTTTTACTTCACATGACAACTCTGGCCTATTAGTTGTGGCTTCCTTACATTCCACAATTTGAAGGGTCATGATTCCTAGTAAGGCCAATTGAGAGAGAGGACTATCGTAAACTTGTGCCCTGGCTGTGGGAAGGGCAAGTGGCAGCGTAGGTGAGATAAATTTACCATTCATTCTCATTGGTGAGATTCTAAACATTGGGTATAATATTAAGCTATCTTTTACTGATAAAAAAAACATATTATTTGGGGAGCTGAGTAAGGTCCCATAACTAGTTAGAAACAGAGGGACTTATTTCCATGACAGTATCAAGTTCAAGTTTTGAATCTGCCAATTATTAGTTTCATGTTTATGATGATCTAGTGCTGACCAGAGGTTCCAATTCCTGAATGAGTATTAGAATCACCTACAAAGATACTTAAAAATATTAATACCCAAATATTGTCTCATGAGCTCTGGTAGCATAGTGCCTAAGCACTTGACTGCTAACCAGAAGGCTGGAGGTTCAAACCCACCAGCCACTCCTCGGAAGGAAGATGGGGCAATGTACTTCCGTAGTGATACTGCCTCGGAAAACCAAGGAGGGGTTGCTATGAGTCGGGTCCGACTTGATGCCACATAATAACAACAACAAATATTGTTTCAGAATATTAATGTTAGAATTTCTCTAGGCGATAACATTGTCAGTATTTTTTTGAAACATGTTCCCAGATGATTCTGAGTGGTTGTGAAAGTGAGAATATATTGGTTTTCCCTCTGCCCTGATTCTCTATGACTCCCTGAGACCACTCTAGACCTCACAACATTCTTCCAACTGCTATAAAAGAAATATCAAGTAAGACTTTCAAAGGACTTAATTTGGCACTTAAAGCAAGAGATTAATTTTGGTGTTTATTTTATTATTGGAAATCATAAAAGATCTCTTTGCCATTAAATTTTTTCCATGTTCATGTTAAATAAAAGAAAAAAACTTTAAAACACAAAGTGCCAATAATGATGAGCCAAATGCCTAATTTCAAATAACATTAATCTTAGAATTTGACTCACCTTTCCACTCACCTGCCCTCATTTACTAAGGCTAATTGTAACAAGTAAAGTCTTATTTTATGCCAGACTAAATGCTGCTGAACCAGACTGGAAGGATAAAGGCATGCAAAATGAGCACGCGCACGCGCACACACACCCCCCCCCACACACACACACACACGCTGACCTTCAGTTCCCTGTAGACACTGGGAAGTCATCAGCAGTAGCATAATGACAGTCCTAATTATTAAAATTACTCTTGTGTGAAGAGTGGTTTAGAATAAGATGCCGACAGGCATGCAGTATGTTAACTATGCCTTCCTTTTCTTTTAAAATGAAATTCTTTAGAACAGTCCACTGTTCTTCATCAAAACACCTCTTACGACCCCAATGACATGCACTTTCTCGCACATTCCAAGTGAATTACCAATGAATTTTAATTGCATAAAGATTCTCGTGCCCTAAAGACATAATTTTTATTCAGTTTGGCTAAGAGGTTTCCACACAACCAGAAATACAAAATCTAATTTTAATTTTTCATATTTTATACATAGTCATTATTTTCAAATCCTTTATGGTGTCAGAGATGCTAAGATTCAATATTGTAAATATGAATGCGTTTCACAAGACATAGTTTTGTTTTAGATCTCAGGTGGAGCTAGTCCTTCATCTATAAGAAATTATTTGGTATTCTGGATCCTACTATGAATGTGCAAATACCTAATTTTCCCAGGTAATGTAAGTCTAAATTTCACACAGTCTAACACGGGCTTTTGTGGATTACAGAAAATGTCAAATAGACACCCATCTGTCAGTGGAGGTTCTCGTGTTGCTACAATGCTGAGAAGGTTTCACCAGAGCTTACAGATTAAAGTGTACTAAGAAAGTCCTACTTTCAAAAGCTAATGAAACTAGTGGCATCACTAGGGTTGGTGTCATCCAATGCAGTCATTCATGTTGCTTCCCCCCCCCAACACAGACCTCTTGTATCAGACCATAGAGAATTCTTAGTGATGTTTTTCATCAATTTTAATCATACAATGTGATCAATATAGTTGTAAATTGCTTGAAAGTTATATTTCTTAAATCATATGAACATTGAACAACATTGCTTTGTAAAATCTTTCTAAATTAAATTGCAACATTGATCAAAAGCCTTTTTTTGATTTTTCGCCTCCTTCTTTGCCTTTAACTACCACCTCATTCACTCACATACACACAAATCATGTAAGTTTACAAATACTAATTACCACAATATTGTAGCAAAAAAAAAAATACTGGAAAATCTGACAAAATTAGCTACTATAAAAACATTAGCAGCAACAAAAACAGCAGCATGCCCTTGTACCAAATGCAGATGAAACTGTGTTATATAGAATATAATTGTAAATAGGTCATAATGACAGCTCTGACCAGAGCGCATTAAAGTTCAAAAAGGAAATAGCCACAGAGTTTTAGCCTTGACAGTGTATTGAGACATGTAAGCTGGGTTTATGGGGAATGTTTTTATTGTTATAACTATCTCTACGCAACTGCCATCGAGTTGGCTCTGACTCCTAGCAACCCCTCCCTGGGTTTCCAAAGCTGTATCACTATGGAAGTAGATTGCCCAACCTTCCTTCCCAGAAGTGGCTGGTGGTTTTTAACTGTCAGGCTTCTGGTTGGCATTCAAATGCCTTAGGCACTATGCCACCAGAGCTCCTATCACTATCTATAGGAATATATTTATTTTAAAAAATGATGATAATAATAAATTTCTGAACCACTGCACAAAAATTTGATAGACAGTCATTTTGGTGTCACCCCCTCTGCCTCTAACAGTGTTATCCAGTATGGTCTGCAACCCTTTCCTCTTCCCTAGTGATACCACTGAGTAAAAACCCTTTGGATAACAAGGCTCCAATTCCCAACCAATTATGAGGATGGTACAGGACCTGGCAGCATTTTGTTCCATTGTGTGTGGGATTGTCATGTGTAGGGTAGTGACTAGCCAGAAGCTAATAAAAACATAGAAAAGAGAAAGGCTTGTTTTTTGTTGCTTGAAGAAGAACCAGAAAAAATGGTTGACAGTGACATGGAACCAATTTTGGATCAATATAAAATAAAATATACAATCAGATTTGCCTGAGAAATTGGCTGCCCTGTATAACATGCCTTTTTTATAGCATGTCACACTCCTAGTTGACTCTCATTATTTCTATCTAGGAGTTCATCATTCTTGAAAATAATAAAGTTACAAATAGAAGGTGATATATAACCAATAATATCTGTGCCTGTACCCCATAACACTAAGGGTATGTCAAGCATTCATTCTCAGATACAATGAAGCTCTGGAATAGGCCAAAGTACCCTTGTCTCCTTAAACTCCAGACTTCCTTGTTAGCCTGGCCAGGAGAGGTAATTAAATATCTGGGTTTTCAAATGCCTACCCTTCCACTCCTGGGAGCTCTGGTAGCGTAGTGCCTAAGGCACTTGACTGTTAACCAGAAGGCTGGCAGTTCAAACCCACCAGCCTCTCCTTGGAAAGAAGATGGGGCAATCTACTTCTGTAGTGATACTGCCTTGGAACCTCAAGGGGGGGGGGGTCACTATGAGTCAAAGGCACATAACAACAACAACAACACCCTTCTGCTCCTAGGCCCCCTTCAATTGGGAACAGATAACCAAGAAGAAAGTAAATGCTAGAATCTTTATCTCAGGGCCCAGAGACAGTAAAAGAAAATAAACATTAAATGTCAACAAAATGGTCATTTGTTGTGTAAATAAAGTAAATTGCCTCCCTATTTTTCTGGCATCACATTTTCCCTGTGCTTCAATCCCTAGGGCAGTATATACATCAAGGATGGGTCTTTTTCAGTAAAAGGCGGATGTTATATCATCTGTGCCTAACAACTTCACTCAACACCACATAGACCATAGGAAAAATATTTGATATAAAGGATAGTGAATAATTTATAAAATATTTTAAAACACAGTAAACTGGAGAGAATACTCAGATTACTCTAAATTATTTTCCTTCCCATGCTATTCCATATTAGCCCATACACTTAAAAGTTGTGAGCATGGACAATTGAAAGACTAAGAAATACTATCTAACTTAGAAATTAAACTAACAAAAAACTGGCTTTCACTCTGAATGGTGAAACAACAGCTTTTCTGCTCAAACAATTTTACCAGAAACATTTCTTGAAAAAAGTTAAATTAATGGTTTAGAATTTATAGTGATGTTGTCTTAAACCAAGCATCATTTGCTTTATGCCCAGAAACCTGATGACAATCAGAAGGTATGTGTATCTCAAGGGTGATAAATGTTTATTATGATTCAGTGGTATGGAATTATTGATCCCTCGGCCTCTGTCTCTTAATTTTGATGTGATTTTGTTCTTTTTTTCCCTATGGTTTAAAAATGTTACTGAGCTACTTTATCTCAGCTCTATGCTGAACTCAGGCCTGTGTATCAGGACAACCTGATTCACTAGGAAGATCCAGAAACTATAAACAGCATTAACTTCTGTGGCAGGCCGAGGCCTCCATCACCCTATTTCATTTTCGAGAGCAATGACCTTAACCTTGGCATATGTGTTCCTGAATTTTAACATAAATTCACGTTAGGCCATCTCAATGGAGCATGAGGGCTAATGAGAAAATTTTATACTCTTAGGAGATCAGAGCTGCCAAAGCTATTCACTCTCACTTGTGGAGACAAAGGTAACATTACATCTCCAGGATCTGGCTTTAGGCTTTGTGATATAATCTCTATAGAGGACAGATCATAGAATTCATCATGCAGCTGCTTTTATATAGCTCCTAAAGTCAGATGAACTTTGCAAGTCATCATACCCAGAGCATCTCACTGTGGGGATTGAATGAGATTATGTATGTAAATCTACTTGGTATAGTGGATATTAAAGAAACATTGGTTTCTCTCCAACTTTTCTACTCCCTCCCACTATTATTATTTCACTTCAGGACTGTAGCATTTTTCTTATTTAGGTAATATAATTCTCATTTGATAAATGAGTAAATGCAAATTCAGACAGGTTAAAGTAAATTTTTCAGAATTAAATCACTAAAACATCAGAATCCGTTTTTTTTACCCAAACCCAGCTGATTCCACTATAAACTACTTCTAATTCACCAGTCATCCGTGAGTTTGTTGCACTGCAGTGGCTTGCATGTTACTGTCAAGCTAGAGGCTATGCCACTGATATTTCAAATACCACCAGGGTCATCATGGTGGACAGGTTTCAAGGGAGCTTCACACTAAAACAAACTCAGCAAAAGGAAGAGGCTGTCCACTTCTCAAAGAACTGGCCAGTGAAAACTTTATGAATAACAGCCAAACACTGATATAAACAACAACAACAACAAAACCAACTTACTGTCATTAAGTCGATTCTGACTCATAGAGACCTCCACTGGGTTTCCGAGGTGGTAAATCTTTGCGGAAGTTGATTACCCGGTCTTCCTTCAGCAAAGTGGGTGGTGAGTTTGAATCACCAGCCTTCTGGTTAGCAGTCAAATGCCTTAGGCACTGCACCACCAGAGCTCCTGTCTGATATATTATTGGAAAATTTATGAATAGCTATGAAGCACAGTCTGATGTAGTGCCAGAAGATGAGCCCCTGAGGTCAGTAGGCACTCAAAATATGATTGGGGAAAAGCTGCCTCCTTAAAGTATTGTTGTTTTTGTTGTTATGTGCCGTCGAGTCGGACCCGACTCATAGCGACCCTTCCTTGGGTTTCCGAGGCGGTATCACTGCGGAAGTAGATTGCCCCATCTTCCTTCCGAGGAGTGGCTGGTGGACTTGAACTGCCAGCCTTCTGGTTAGCAGTCAAGTGCCTTAGCCACTATGCTACCAGAGCTCCCCCTTAAAGTATAGTCGACCTTAATGATGTGACTGGAGTAAAGCTTTCTGGACCTCCATTTGCTGATGGGGCATGACTCAAAATGGGAAGAAACAGCTGCCAACATCCATTAATTATCAGAAGGTAGACTGCATGAAGAAAGAATGTAGGAAAATTGGAAATTGGCAAAAATGAAAGTGAATACATAAATATCATTATCCTAGGCATCAGTGACCTGAAATGGACTGGTTTGGGCCATTTTGAATCAGAAAATCATGTGATCTACTATGCTAGGAATGACAAATTGAAGAGGAATGGTGTTGCATTCATAATCACAAAGAGTTACAAGATCTGTCCTGAAGTACAGTGATAGTATGATATCCATATGCTTAAAAGGAAGACCAATTAAAACTACTATTAAACAAATTTACACCACTAAAGCTAAAGACGAGGAAATTGAAGATTTTTACTAACTTCTGCAGTCTGAAATTGACCAAACATGCAATCAAGATTATTGAATATTACTGGTGATGAGAAAGTTGGAAACAAAGAAGAATTACTTGTTGTTGCTGTTATGTGCCGTCTAGTCAGACCCAACTCATAGTGACCCCTCCTTGAGTTTCTGAGGAAGTATCACTATGGAAGTAGATTGCCTAACCTTCCTCCCAAGGAGTGGCTGGTGGGTTTGAACCACAAGCCTTCTGGTTAGCAGTCAAGTGCCTTAGGCACTACACTACCAGAGGTCCCTGGAAAATATGACCTTGGTAATAGAAATGATGCCAGAGATCACATGAATGAATTTTACCAGACCAACAACTTATTCATTGCATATACCCTTTTTCCAAACCATAACCAATGGTTATACACACAGACCTCACCAGACAGAATACACAGGAATCAGATAGACTGCATCTGTGGAAAGAGGCAATGGAGAATCTCAATATCTTCAGCCAAAACTAAGCCAGGAGCTGACTGTGGAACAGACCATCAATTGTTCATGTGTTAGTTCAGTTGAAGTTGAAAATAATTAACACAAGTCCATAAGAGCCAAAATATGACCTTTATTATATCCCACCTAAATTTAGAGACAAACAGAAAAATAGATTTGACGCATTGAACACCAACGACCAAAAACCAGACAAATTGTGGGATGACATCAAGAACATCACACATGAAGAAAGCAAGACATCATTAAAAAGAAAGGAAGAGCAGACCAAAATAGATGTCAGAAAAGACTCTGAACCTTGCTCTTGAATGGAAAGTAGCTAAAGCAAATGGAAGAAATGACAAAATAAAAGATCAGAACAGAAGATTTAAAAGAGCAGCAAGAGAAGAAAAGTCAATTGTTATAATGAAATGTTCAAAGACCTGGAGTTAGAAAAACAAAAGGGAAGAACACACTCAGCATTTCTCAATCTGAAAGAACTGAAGAAAAAAATTCAAGCTTTGAGTTGTAATATTGAAAGATTCTATGGGCAAAATATTGAATGATGCAGGAAACAACAAAAGGTAATGGAAGGGATACAAAGAATCACTGTATCAAAAAGATTGGTCAATGTTCATTCATTCCAGGAGGTGGCATCTGATCAAGAACCAATGGTACTGAAAGAAGAAATCAAAGCTGCAGTGAAGGAATTGGTGAAAAACAAAACTCCAGGAATTGATGCAATATTCACTGAGATGTTTCAAAAACAGATGCCGTGCTGGAAGCACTCACTCATCTATGCCAAATTTGGAAGACAGCTACCAGACCAAGTGACTGGAAGAGATCCATGTTTGTATCCATTCCAAAGAAAGGTGAACCAAGAGAACGTGGAAATTATCAAACAGTATCATTAGTATCACACACAAGTAAAATTTTGCTCAAGGTAATTAAAAAATGATTGCAGCAGTATATTGACAGGGGACTTCCAGAAGTTCAAGCTGGATTCAGAAGAGGGCATGGAACAATGGATATCATTGCTGATGTCAGATGTATCTTGGCTTAAAGCAAAGAATACCAGAAAGTATTTACTTGTGTTTTATTGACTATGCAAAAGCATTCAATTGCGTGGATCATAACAAATTACAGAACACATTGAGAAGAATAGGAATTCCAGAACACTTAACTGTGCTCTTAAGGAACCTGTACATAGACCAGGAGGCTGTCATTCAAACAGAACAAGGGGATACCTTCTGGTTTAAAATCAGGAAGGGTATGTATCCGGGTTATATCCTTTCACCACAGTTAGTTGATCTGTATGCTGAGCAAATAATCCAAGAAGCTGGACTATATGAAGAACGCAGTATCAGGATTGGAGGACAATTCATTAACAACCTGCAATATGTAGATGACAAAACCTTGCTTGCTCAAAATGATGACTTGAAGCACTTACTGATGAAGATTAAAAACTACAGTCTGTGTATGAATTACACCTCAGCATAAAGAAAACAAAAATAAGGAGCATCATGATAAATCCAGAAAAGATTGAAGTTGTCAAAGATTTCATATTACTTGGTTCCACAATCAACACCAATGGAAGCAGCAGTCAAGACATCAAACAAAGTTTTGCACTGGGCAAATCTGCTACAAAAGATCTTTCTAAAGTGCTGAAGACTAAGCGTGTCTGACCCAAGCCATGGTATTTACAATTGCCTCATATACATGTGAGAGCTGGACAATGAATAAGGAAGATTGAAGCAGCGTTGGTGCTTTGGAGATGTGGTGTTGGTGAAGAACAAACTAATATATCCTAGAAGAAGGGCAGATGGAATGCTCCTTGGAAACAAAAATGGCCAGACTTCTCAGCTACTTCAGTGATGTGGTCAGAAGGGACCATTCCTGGAGAAGGATATCATGCTTGGTAAAGTGGAGGGTCAGCAAAAAAGGGGAAGGCCCTCAACAAGATGGATTGACACAGTGGCTGCAATGATGGGCTCAGGTGTAGCAAAGATTGTGAGGCTGGCATTGGACTGGCAGTGTTTCATTCTGTTTTACATCAGGTCTCTATGAATCAGAGCCAACTTGACTGCACCTAACAACAAAAACAACTACTTCTAATCCTCAAAAACTCATCATCATTGTTTTCACCTAACAGGGAGGCCTTCGTAGATGGCGCTGGACTCCTGTGAATTACATCAATACCATGAGCTCAAATTCCTTATCAATTTTCTGCTTAAAATATGGACTGGAAAATAAAAATTATATTCCAGTTTCAGAAAAGAATGCTGCAAATCACAATAGGCTTTTTATTCTTTGCATCAGTATGAAATTATTGTGAGAAATTTAGAGAGAAAAAAAAAAAAAAAACATTATCCAAACTTCTACCATCTGAAGAATTGCAGGGGCTGGGGGACAACTAGTGTGAATATTTTGCTATATAGCCTTATCAACTTTTACGTAAGTGTAAAGTTAAGTATCTATGCTTTTTTTTTTTTTTAATTATACAAAATACTATTTTTGGTAAACTTTTTTTTCTTAAAATGTCAGAAATACATGTTTTTAAAAAACTTTGAACACATAGTTTTAAATGACTCCATAAATTCTTATATATTTATTTACATAATCCTTTATTTGCATTTCTAGTTGGATACTGTACTAAGTGCCATGTCCTATGCGTTCATCATCTCACTTAATCCTAATAATTTTGTTTATTATTGCTTTGAACACATGCAACACCACAAGGAGGTTTTGTTGTTGTTGTTATGTGCTGTCAAGTCGGACCCGACTCATAGCAACCCCTCCTTGGGTTTCCGAGGCAGAATTACTACGGAAGTAGATTGCCCCATCTTCCTTCTGAGGAGTGGCTAGTGAGTTTGACTGCCAGCCTTCTGGTTAACAATCAAGTGTCTTAGGCACTGTGCCACCAGAGCTTGTGTTAAATGCTATCTCTTCTAAATATGGGGAAACAGAATTCAGAATCTACAATACTCTGTCTTAAAATATATCTTATTTAGAAAAATGTTTATAAGTAAATTTTTTCAAGTGTTTCTGACTTTTTTGGATATATCATTCAATTTTATATTAACCAGCAGTTTAAGAGAGAACCTACTTCCCTAGACATTGTATTACTTGTAAGTTAAAGATATTTCCTTTACATTTCTTAAATGACGTTGTACTTCAGTTCCTGCATTTGAATGTCAGTGTTAAATATTCTAATAATTCTGTTGATCATTGATTTAATTCATTTGCTGATAATTTATCCATATTATTTGACCATTTTTCTATTAAGCAGATTATGTTTCTCATTCATTTCAAAATTTTTAACATATGGTGCCATTAACTATTTGTGATACATACATATTTGTCACTTATATGTGGTAGATTTTGGATAATTAATCAATCATACTCCTCATCCTCTATGCCACATATGCATAAAAATTCCTATACTTATATAATTATTTTTTGTAAACTTTCAAGTCCAGTGTAAATTTTAAAGAGCAGCGCAGAAAACAAGCTGTGTATCACTTCAACTAGACTTACCCAGTTTTTCTCTAACTTTGTTTTGTTAGAGTCACCAAATTTTAATGTCCTGCATGCTAACTTCTCTCTCTCTCTCTCTCCTTTTGTCAAATCTTCCACAGTAAATTGAAGAATCTGCAATGTTAACTTCAGCCTGAAATACTTTAAAAATGCATTCTCTAAGAAACAGTATTTCTTATTCAACCATAACATCATTACCACACCTAAGAAATTAACAATGACAATATTACCTAGCTTATAGCCTAAAGTCAAATTTTCCCAAAAACATCTTTTCAGGACCTAGTGGTTCATAGCATTTGGCTACTATGTCTCTTCAGTCCCCTCAATCTACATGAGGTATACAGCCTTCTTTGGTCCTTCAAACATTGACTTTTTGTAGGATTTAGGCTACTTGACCTGCAGAAGATCCCACCTTCTCTATGTATCTAATTTTTCTCATCATTATATTCCAGTCAAACTTATCTGTCAATAACACAACATAGGTGATTAGATGTACTTCCCAATCCATTGCATCATGAGTCCATGTCTACTAAATAAATTAAATTACAGTCACAGGAGATAGAGGAAGATAAAAATATACTATCAACTCTATTACCCAAAAGGTTTCCCAGGAAAGCAAGTATAAGGAAGGTAACTGGGATCAAAAATCAGAATAGAAATACCTACTTGTACCCATGGAACTGTACCAATTTAACCCAACTATCCTATCATGGGTAGCTGAAAAATTACAATTCTTGTACTTCCATTCCCACTCATAGCCACATGCGTGTCATAAAAGTACAATTGAGAAAGTAGATTTATATATCCAAATTTTTACAAGCATATTTTTATATTTTTCAATAGCTGAACCCATCAGAAACAAATACAAAAGAATGATAATGTCATATCATTATTTTTTCTTTGTTTCTGATGGGTTCAGCTATTGAAAAATATAAAAATATGCTTGTCCTTCAAGAAGACAAAGAGAAAGAAAGACCAGATCATTACATGAGCAATGACCATTAACCTAGTCTTAAGAATGAGGTAAATCATTTCTACTCTGGGGGAGAAACTGGGGAAAAGAAAGGGTCCAGAAGAATAATCCTACTGGGAGGCAGGGCAAGATGGCGGACTAGGCAGAAGGATTGCACAGACCCTCTTCAACAAAGAAAAGGGAAACCAATTAACACAGACACAGAAGATAATCTTGGACCCCT
>NW_006921970.1:656766-661781 GCF_000298275.1 Orycteropus afer afer | reverse complement strand
AATAATCCTACTGCTCTTCACTTTAGGAGAATGAGCAGTAAACCTCTACCCTCTATAGAAGATAAAGAGAGGCTTCCACCCAACACTGTGAGCTGCTGTGTATTGTGTTTTTAATTTTATTTGTGATAGATTCTTAAAATAGACACAAACCTACCTGTCAATAATTTTATATACTCAAAGCTATCAATATGCTATTTATGATTTCTTCATTTTTTAAAATTTTGATAATAACATTATCCAGCCAAAGATGAATAGCATCTAGCTGTTTTTTTCACACATAACTCTTTTATTCATTCATATTTTATTTTGACATACAGAACACATCATATTACCTTTTCTCTTGAGGTTTTCTCCTAAGTGTTGTTGAATAAAAATACAATGCAAGCCACATATATAATTTCAAAATTTTACTAGCCACATTAAAAATAATAAAGAGAAGTAAGTGAAATTGATTTAATAATGTGTTTTATTTGACTTAATCTTTCTTGGAAGCTATTTCCCTTGATGTTGTATTATTTAAACCTTAAAACTATTTCCTTAAGTTATAAACAAGTTTTCTTTCTTGGAAAGATTAAGATAAATAAAATATATTACTAAATAAGTTTCACTTGCTTCTCTTTATTATTATTTTTAATGTGGCTAGTAGAAAGCTTGAATTTATATGGACCATACGGAGAAGAACATGGCATCAGAATTGGAGAAATTGTCATAAACGATCTATGATATGCCTTGCAAAGTGAAAAAGACTTGAAGCACTTACTGATGAAGATCAAAGACTACAGACTTCAGTATGAATTGCATCTCAACATAAACAAAAATCCTCACAACTGGACCAATAAGCAGCATCATCATAAACACAGAAAAGATTGAAGTTGTCTAGAATTTCATTTTACTTGGATCTACAATCAACACCCATGAGAGAAGCACTCAAGAAATCAAACAATGTATTGTACTGGGCAAATCTGCTGCAAAGGACTTCTTTAAAGTGCTCATGAGCAAAGATGTCACTTTGAAGACTAAGGTGCACCTGACCCAAGCCATAGTATTTTCAATAGCCTCATATACATATGAAGCCTGAACAAAGAATAAAGAAGAATTGGTGCATTTGAATTGTTTACAAATTGTGTTCACAAAGAATATTAAAAATACCATGTTCTACCAGAAGAACAAATCTGTCTTAGAAGAGGAATAACCAGAATTCTCTGTTGAGGTGAGAATGGCCAGACTTTGTCTCACCTACTTTGGGTATGTTGTCAGAAGGGATCAGTCCTTGGAGAAAGATATCATGCTTGGTAATTAAAGTAGAGGGTCAGTGAAAAGGGGAAGACTAAAAAGAAGATGGATTGACACAGTGACTGCAATGGCAAACTCAAGCATGGTAATGGCTGTGAGGATGTTGCAGGACCAGGAAGTGTTTTGTTATGTTGTACATAGGGTTGCAATGAGTCTGAGCCAACTCAAGGTAATTTAACAACAATAACAACAAGATTCCCAAGTTATTATCATTTTAATATTTAATCAATATAAAATAGATTTGTTTTTTACTATTTGTTTTCTCATACTAAGTCTTTGAAATCTGGTATATATTTTACTCTTAAAAAACATCTCAATTAGAACAGTAAACTTTCACTAGCAATAGCTGGTAAGTATTTGCCCATTGTCATCAAGTTGATTCCAATTCATAGCAACCCTGTCAGACAGGGTGGAACTGCCTTATAGGATTTTCAAGGCAGTAATCTTTATAGAAGCCGACTGCTATATCTTTCTCCCATGAAGAAACTGGTGGGTTCAAACTGCCTTATTGTTACCAGTTGAGCTTGTTTAATCATTGTGCCATTAAGCTCCTTTGGTATGTATTTAGATCTCATAAATTTACAATTGCAAAAGTAGATTCACATACCCCAAATTTTTCAAATTTAAAAAGTTCCAATAACTGAATCTAATATCAATTATAAAATTAAGCTCAAATTATTTAAATGAAAACAAATTAAAATTTTAGTTTCTCAGTCACATTTTCCACATATCAAGTACTAAAGAGCCACACATGGCTATTTGCTACAGTATTGGAAAGTATAAGTCTAGAGAATCCAAGTCTGTTTAGTCACAGAGCAGTGATTCAAAACTGTGCAAAAGTATGAAAACTTAAAATTTAATGAGAATTTATAAAGTACTTAAAATATGCTTAGCACAATGAAAGTCATAATTCAAGCTTGTAAGTATGTCTAATCATTTAGAAGAGAGGATACAGAATTAGGTAAATGGATAGAAGGCTGGATAGACTGATGGATAGATAGGTAGATAGGTAGGTAGATAGATAGATGATAGATAGGTAGGTAGGTAGATAGATACCAAAATCAAACAAAAGCCATAGGTAGGTAGGTAGAGAGATACCAAAACCAAACTGTTTGGTTTTGTTGATGTTGCTGAGTTGTTGATGTTCTATTGAGTCAGCTCAGATGAACAGTGACCCTGTGTACGACAGAACAAAACACTGCCCATTTCTGCACTACCCTCACAATCCTTGCTATACCTAAGCCCATCATTGAAACCACTGTGTCAATCCATCTTGTTGAGACACTTCCCCTTTTTTGCTGACCCTCCATTTTACCAAGCATGATTTCCTTCTCTAAGGAATGGTCCCTTCTAACAACATGACCAAAGTATGTGAGATGAAGTCTGGCCATTCTTGGTTCCAAGGAGCATTCTGGCTGCACTTCTTCCAGGACAGATTTGTTAGTTCTTCTAGCAGTCCATGGTACTTTCAGTGTTCTTCACCAACACCACAACTCAAAGCATCAACCATTCGTTGGGCTTCCTTACTCATTATCCAGCATATGAGGCAGTTGAAAACACCATGGCTTGGGTTAATCTCATCTTAGTCTTCAAAGAGACATATTTGCTCTTCAGCACTTTAGAGAAGTTTTTTGCATCAGATTTGCCAGTGCAATCTATCTTCTGATTTCTTGACTGCTGCTTCCATTGGTGTTGTTTCTTGTGGAACCAAGTAATATGAAAATTTTGACAAATTTGATCCGTTCTCCATTTATCATGATGCTGCTTATTGCACCATTTGTGAGAATTTTCATTTTCTTCATGTTGAGGTCTGGAAGTGGAGAAATCAATGTGCCCTAAATTTGCTTTGAAACTAGAAAAAAGTTGAGATTTGTTCTGGGTTCCACAAGTAAGCACATCTTCAAAATGCATTTTTAAGATGACTTCATTCTTTGATGCTTTCCTCATTTGTGGTTAAATTAAAGAAAACTTTCATTCTAGTATGGACAAAAAGTTCATTTTCTTACTAAATGACTAGCAAATATAAAACTCAATTTTATCTACAAGGAAATTTTCAGTACCACTTAACTTCAGGTGAGAAAAACTCTTTCACATGTTATTCCACAAGGATTTGTAATTTGAAACACTAAATATTTCTTGTTAAATCAGCAGTGAAAATGAGAAATAGCTTTATTTTTGGAGTCAACAATAATATTTTACTCAATTGCTATTTGTTTTGTTGCACTTCTCTAACAAAAATCTTTATTTTACAAATGAGGAATCTTGGATATGCAAAAGTCAAGTGATTATCATCATAATTCATACAACAAACCCAGCTGTGCTAAGAATTAATTGAGAAGCTGGCTTCTTGTCCTTAGAGCTGGGCAGTAATCAAGTGGCATCATTTGACAATAATTAAATTCATATTTGGATTTCATATTTTATAATACTAAAAACAAGAAATATATCATTTATATTTAACTGGAGAAGAAAAGGCTTAAGACTACTAGTCATTGACTATAATCCCTTGAACAGTCATTTTTGAAAATAAGTTGAACATTTGTCAACAAAAGACAGGTTACTTTAGATTATAGTGGGAACAGAGCTCCTGAGAAGATGCGTGGTTCACAGCAGCAAATTACTAAAGAAAGCTATGAGATTCTGAAACCAGGAATCTCTGTAAAGTATTCAAGTCAGACTCCTGATGATCTCTGTCATGGGTCTGGTTTTCAAATGCCTCCATTGATTTATGTATATGCTGCAAAAGAACAGAACCTGTACATTTACAGCTATGGGAATAAGTTAATGCATGTAAAAAAAAAACTGAATTTTGATAAAATATGAGGTAGGTCATCTTCAGAATATTCTAAACTTTGAAACTTTATTAAAGTTAAGGACCCAGTGCAGCATTCATCAACAAAACGGGCTTTTTTAGATCAGTGAATCACATTTTCCTATGAAGTTGAATAAATCATGTAAGTTTTTAGTCATATTGAAACAAAATTTAGATTCTTCTTATTGAGGAATCTGGAGTTTTCTGATGAAAAATTGATTTATTCCAGATAGGTTTTCTCAGCTCCCGTTGGGTGAATGGCCTCTTTTCACATACAATGACCCTAATTCAAGCATAGACAGTGGCCCTAGGGTAGCTAAAAGTATGTCACTCAGCTGCATTTATTACGGAAGCTGGATATTATAATTGCTTTTCTAACTGTTCCTGTAATAAAGGATAATCTGAGTTTTTATTGTTGTATTTTACAAGGGCCAATGAAATGGATAATGCACATCCTAAAGAGAATTAGAAACAAGACCTCTGACTTTACTAGGAAATGTAATGAAAATAGAAACATGGGAAAAGACCATGAAGAGAACAAAATAAAAACAAAACGATCTTGGTCACTAAGTAACTTCTTCTTTAAATTATAGCCAATTATGTATAAACCCCCTTAAAAAAAAAAAAAAAAACACTGCCATCAGTCAGTTGATTCTGACTCATAGCAACCCTTTTAGGACAGAGTGGAATTGCCTCACAGAGTTTCCAAGGCTATAAATCTTTATAGAAGCAGACTGCCTCATCTTTCTCCTGAGGAGCACCTTATGGGTTAGAACTCCAAACTTTTTGGTTAGTTGCTGAATGTTTTAACCATTGCAGCTCCAGAGCTCCTAACTATATATTTTGTTGTTGTTGTTATGAGCCGTCGTCGAGTCGGCCCCGACTCATAGCGACCCCTCCTTGGGTTTCC
>NW_006921970.1:603546-656666 GCF_000298275.1 Orycteropus afer afer | reverse complement strand
CTTAGTCACTATGCTACCAGAGCTCCTAACTATATATAGTATTTATTATGCATATGTAGCATAATTTGCCTAAGAATAATGTTTGTGGCTGCATATGTTGCTAAATTAGCTATTTTTCCCCTATTTGCTTGATATTCTATAATTTGGTAGTGAGAAAATTAAGAAAAACAAAAACTAATGCTTAGAGTTGAGTTCTCATTTATAACTGGTTGCCCAGATATTTTTCTTTCCCTGGTCTCTGAAGTGATAGAAAAAAAGTAATTTTCACGTGTAAGAGAGGCAGCTGATTTAACAGGGAACACCATCACGACTGAGCCAATCCTGGTTTGGGGCAGCTAATTTGAATAGCTAGCTGATTTCTGCAAGCAACCTCTCCCATTTTCTCAGAAAATGAGGGAAAGTCTGGATGGGAAGAGAAGGAGGAACAGAGGTAGGAAAAAGAGACAAAAACTGAAATAGAGAGGGTAACTGCTGAGCCATGACTAATCAGAAAGGACACTTCATGCATATTATGGACCCATTGTGATAATAAAATTGGAATCAAATTGCTTACCCAAACCACTTGAGACACTTTGCATCCTTAATTTTTAAAGTCATGAGGACACTTGACACAGAAGGGGATCAATTATCATGAGTTTGCGTGCAAATACTTACTTAAGCAATGCAGTGGGTCAGAGTCAGTAGGAAAATTGCAAATGTGCAGGCTCATAATGGGAACTAATTACGCCATTCCAAGCCCCCAGTCCAATGGGCACAGTTGGCAGTAATGATCATAGCTGATTTATTTTTATGATCTGAAGTTAGGATGAATTTATGGATTTGCTAAAGAAAACTGGTTCTAATAATGAACTACCAAAACATCAATGCAAAAGAGAGACTTCCACTTGTTAAGTGCTCAAATTCTTGAGAAGAGTAGTTTGGCAGCACTTAATGATTGAATAGAGGTGTCTAGATAGAGGTATGAGACAGAGGCAACTCCCAGATCTCCAAGGACCCACTACAGTAGGCAACTTTGAACATACACAGTTTAAGAGGTAAGAATTTAGACTCTCTCTTTATGTGGGACAGTAAATAAAGTGCTTTACTTCATGTAAATAAAGTAACAATGGTTACTTTATGTCAGTAATACTTCAAGAGTAATCAGCTGTGGTGGTTAAGGTTAGTGTCAACTTGACTGGGCCTGCTTTTGAGTGGCTGGGAAGCTGGATGTAATTCTTCCTTATGATGAGATTGGTAATCAGCTCCATGGTGGAATCTACTGTGAGCAGCTGAGCAGCTGCCTTAAGGATGTGGCCTGCTTCCGTATATATAAGGAGAAGCTTTGAGGAAGGTGTCTAGTTTTTTGGAACACTTGGACCGTGCATGTAGCTGAGTCTTCATTTAACAGTTGGCCATGTTTCTTGTTGATTTTGGGACTGTCTCTGGACTTGAACTAGTGGCTTGCCACATTTTTTGGTTATATTAGGACTATGTCATTTTATTTGTCAGTCTTCGGCTTGTTAGCCTCAGTAGCCAGCAGCTACCTGAGTGAAAAGACACCTCTAGCTCCAGTGAACCAGGAGTAAGAGGCAGAGCTGAAGCCCAGGGTCAAGGGGCTTTCACCCAGCCCCTAGAGATTGGCACTTTGAACTCAGACTTCTAACCTCCAAAACTGGAAGAGAATAAACTCTTGTTTGTTAAAGCCACTCATTTGTGGTTATTTCTGTTAGAGTGGCATGAAGCAGCCAAAACATTTGCCAATACCACTCCTGTACATGGGTAATTTCTTGATTCATGATCATCAAGGCAGATTTAAGTTTTACTTTTTATTACACTAAGATTAATCAGACCCCCCTGGGTGGCACAAACAGTTAAGTACTCAGCTGCTAACTGAAAGGGTGGCAGTTTAAGTTCATCCAAAGGTATATCTATAGAAAGGCCTTCCAAAAAATCAGCCATTGAAAACTCTATGGTGCATAGTTCTACTGTCAGACACATGGAGTCTCCATGAGTCAGAATGGACTTGAAGGCAACTTGAATTAATCTTTAATTAAAAGATTAATCAGCTGATTTAGTAGAAAAGACTCTAGTTGTTGCTGATATTTGCTGATATTAGTTGCTGCCAAGCCAATTCTGACTCACAGACCCCATGACTGCAGTGCAGAACTCCTCCATGGGTTTTTTAAGGCTGTGATCTTTTTGAAACACATCACCAGGCCTCTGGGTGAGTTCTAACTGTCAACCTTTGCCTAGTAGTTGAGCTCTTACTCATTTGTGTCACCCTGGGATTCTGGAAGACTCTATTCTTCATTTCTGTTTTACCTCAGAAGTCTTAAGGGATTATTATTTCCAGGTAGTAAAGTATAAGGGGGGGGGGGGAATAAAACTGGTCTCGTAGACAAGAAAAACTGAACTTCATGAAAACAAACCATTGAAACTAAATGAGAGTTGTTAGATTTGTGGTAAACAATAAAAATAAGTAAACCTCCATTTTTGCCTGTATTTCCTTGAGGAAAAGCTGTATCTCTCCCACCCTACTGGCTACAAGAAAATTACTTAAGTAGACATAATCTGTGAAGAGTGTTACTTTTCTTTTTCTATTTCTTATTTCATAGCAATTTTCCACTGATGTGGTTAGTACTGGTGAATGAGTTTATTTTTCCTTCTGTTCTGTCAAATATACCATTTTAATGTATATTTAAAAATTAATCCTTTACATATAAAAATAAATCTATTCCATGATAGTTCCCTGAGTCCCTTCCCAAATGTATCACTTTCATAGTTAATAAAACTTTGCTTGTTAAAAGAAGCTCTAAGCCATTAATATATGTATACATACATATGTAGTATGAATCTAGGAAAATCACAAGTTGTCAAAAATGAAATGGAATGCATATAAATCAATATCTTAGGCACTAATTAGCTGAAATCAACTGGTATTGGCCATTTTGAGTCAGACAATCATATGGTCAGCTATACTGTGAATGACAAAATGAAGAGGAATGGCATCACATTCATCATCAAAAATAACATGTCAAAACCGATCCTGAAGTGCACTGCTGTCAAAACCAAAGCAAACAAAAAACCAAACTCACTGCCATCAAGTAAATTCTGACTCATAAGGACCCCAATTGTTTTTCTGAGGCTGTCAATCTTTATGGAAGTAGTTTGCCCCATCTTCCTTCTGTGAAGTAGCTAGTGGGTTTGAACCTCTGACTGTCTGGTAAGCAGCCAAATACCTTATCCACTATGCCACCAGAGCTCCATACATTACTGTCAGTGATAGGATAATATCCATATATCTACAAGGAAGACTTATAAGTACTACTATTACTCTTATTTATGCATCAACCACTAGCCAAAGATGAAGAAACTGAAGATTTTTACCAACTTCTACAGTCTGAAATTGACCAAACTTTCAATCAAGTTATTTTGATTATTAGTGCTTATCAGAATACACTAGTTGTAAAAAAGGAATCATCCTCAATAGTTGAAAAATATGTTCTTGGTGATAGACATGATGCCAGATATCGGGAGATTGCATAATAGAATTTTATAAGACCAACAACTTATTGATTGCAAACAGCTTTGTTCAATAACGCAGTGACTATACACATGGACCTCACCAGATGGAGTACACAGAAATCACATCAACTATGTCTGTGGAAAGAAATGATGGAAAAATTCAATATCATCAGTCAAAACAAGGCCAGAAGCTGACTGTGGAACAGATCATCAATTGCTCATATGCAAGTTCAAGTTCCATCTGAAGAAACTTAAAATAAGTCCATGAAAGCCAGAGCCAAAATATGACCTTGATTATATCCCACTTGAATTTAGAGACCGTCTGAAGAATCAATTTGATGTATTGAACATTGAACACCAGTGACTGAAGACCAGATGAATTGTAGGATGGCATCAAGAACATCATACATGAAGAAAGCAAAAGGTCATTGAAAAGACAAGAAAGAAAGAGAGCCATATGGATGTCAGAAGAGGCTCTGAAACTTGCTCTTGAATGGATAGTAGCTGAAACTAATGGAAGAAATGATAAAATAAAAGAACTAAACCAAAGATTTCAAAGGTGGCTCAAGAAGACAAAGTAAAGTACTATAACAAAATGCACTAAGGCTTAGAGTTAGAAAAACAAAAGGGAAGAATGTGTTTGGCATTTCTCAAGCTGAAAGAACTGGAAAAAAAAATTCAAGCCTTGAGTTGCAATATTGAAGTATTTTCTGAGCAATATGTTAAATGATGAAGGAAGCATCAAAAGCAGATGGAAAGAATACACAGAGTCACTGCATGAAATAGAATTGGTCGATGTTCAACTATTTCAGGAGGTAACATATAATCAATAACTAGTGATTCTGAAAGAAATCCAAGCTGCACTGAAGGAATTGGTGAAAAACAAGGCTCCAGGAATTGACTGGATACCCACTGAGATGATTCAACAAATGGATGCTACACTGGAGACACTTACTCATTTATGCCAAGAAATTTGAAAGACAGTCACTTGGCCAACTATCTGGAAGAGATTGATATTTGTATCAATATCATTTATATCACACACAAGTAAAATTTTGCTGAAGATTTTTAAAAAATGGTTTTTGCTAGTTATTGACAGGAAAGTTCCAGAAATTCAATCTGGATTCAGAAGAAAATGTGGAATGAGAGATATCATTGCTGATATTGGATGGATCTTGGATGAAATAAGAGAGTACCAGAAAGATGTTTACTTTTGTTTTATTGACTATGAAAGGCATTTGATTATGTGGATCTTAGAAAATTATGGATAAGTTTGCAAAGACTGGGAATTCCATAACATTTAATTATATTAATGAGGAACCTGTCCATACACTAAAAGGTTATCCTTCAAAGAGAAGAAGGGGATACTTCACGGTTTAAAATCAGGAAGCACATGCATCAAGGTTGTATCCTTTCACCATTCATCATCAGTTTGGGTTGTTGTTGTTGTTATGTGCCATCGAGTCAGACCTGACTCATAACAACCCTTTCTTGGGTTTCTGAGGCGGTCTCACTATTGAAGTAGATTGCCCAACCTTCTCTCCAAGGAATGGCTGTGGGCTGAACAGCCAGCCTTCTGGTTAGCAGTCAAGTGCCTTAGGCACTACGCTACCAGAGCTCCATATGAATTTGTATGCTGAGCAAATAATCTGAGAAGTTGGATATATAAAGAGGAATGAGGCTTTAGAATTGGAAGAAGAATCATTAACTAACTGCTATATGCAGATGACAATCTTGCCTGCTGAAAGTGAAGATGACTTGAAACATTTATTGCTGAAGATCAAAGACGACAGTCTTTAGCATGAATTACACCTCCACATAAAAAAAACAAAAATCCTTACAACTAGATCACTAAGCAACATCACAATAAATGGAGAAAAGGTTGATGTTACCAGGGACTTCATTTTAGTTGCCTCCACAATCAACACCCATGAAAGCAATTGTCAAGAAAATCAGAGGTAATATTGCACTAGGGAAATCTGCTGAAAAATCTCTCTTCAAAGTGCTAAGGAACAAAGATTTCATTTTGAAGACCGGTGCACCTAATCCAAACCATGGTATTTTCAATCATCTCATATGAATGTAAAACTGGACCAAAAAGAGTAAGGATGACCAAAAAGAGTTGATGCCTTTGAATTGTGATGTTGGCGAAGAATACTGAAAATACCATGGACCACCAGAAGAATGAATAAATCTGTCCTGAAAGAAGTGCAGCCTGCATACTCCCCAGAAGCAAGAATGGCCAGAGTTTGTCTCATGTAATCTGATCATGTTGTCAATGATCAAATTCTCTAGTCCCTCAAGAAGGAAATCATGCTTGGTAAATTGGAGGGTCAATGAAAAAGGGGAAGGTCCTCATAGGGATGGCTGCAAATATGAGCTCAAGCATAACAAGGCTTGTGGTGTTGGCACAGGACCAGGCAGTGTTTCTTTCTGTTGTACATAGGGGTCACTATGAATCAGAGCCTACTTGAAGGTACCTGGCAACATATACGTGTGTGTATGTATGTGTGTGTGTGTATACGTATACACACACATATATATGTATATACATATTTTCAGCCTTCATGGCCAAAGGTGGCACAACTTGCACTGACGGTGTATATGACACTCTGACCTCCATCAGATTTCAGTAAATATGACTCCAAACATGAAAATAGATTATTAACACTGCATATTCCACCAAGAGACTGATCAAATTCCAATGCCACCTTCTTAATTTGCTGACTTTAATTTAGCAGCAGATGTATTTTCAATTAATAAAAAAAGTAACATACATGTAAAATTTAGGATACTAAATGTTACAAGAAATGCTAAATATGCCTGAGGATCTCCTCTCTATTTATTCTTAAGTTTTCACTTTCTTTCTTTCTGAAGCTTACGATATATTAGAATTATAAAAAGAATGTTGGCACAATGCAAGGTAATACCTGGCACAGTATAGTGTAAATTATTCTACAGTGGCTTTCATGAATCCATATAACATCTGAGGAGGTGAAACAGAAAAGCTTCTGCATTCTATTGATACATAGGCCAACATGGTTAGTAGCTGTAGTAGTTTTTCTTTCTTCCATCCGCCTTGTGGTCTACTTATTGGTGGGAGGCTGTTAGCAGTGGGATAGGAACTAACAGCATTACATGCTACAAAGAACAATTGCCTTAGCAATTTTCCTAAGCCAGAGCCAAAGCAAAGCAAATGCAATACTCCCCTCTGCCTCTCTGCCAGCCATATGAGAGTGGAGTTGCACAGTGATCTCCACAGGGTAAATTCCATGACAGAAACTGAATTCTGTGGCTAATTGCATGGCGGCAAGGGTCTGCCTCATGTACAGAATTTAAATATTGAATACTACATACATTCTTTCCTTTCCAGGGATTATTAACACAGGTGTGTTTGCTTGACTTTTTTAAAAGAAAATACTTCCCAGCTAAAGAAAGATGTGCAATGTTATTTGGAAATACTAGAATCATATTATGACTTAGCACTTTTAATATCAAGTCTAACAGAACAATGGCAATAATTCCATTGTAATATCACTCAAATCAATGCTGTATCCTTCTGCTAAAACACAGGCAATATCTTTCCCAGAAATCTAATCATTCAATGTAGAGTGACTATTTGTGCGTTTTTAGGATGTTACATATTTCAAAAAATTATCTCTTCACTTCTACAAAGATAAGAGAAAATGCAATGGAAAAGTTCAATTGCCAACTAAAGCTTTTAAAGACAGCATTTAAACCAATGGCTCTTCTCATATCCCATGCCTGAATTATAAGTAAATTGTATTCATTGAATCCTAAAGGTTCAAAGTACATATAACCAACATGCATTAAATAAGTAACTACCTATGCTTAAATTTCTTGTTTTCTTTACAATGTGAAGTTCAATTTTATTGCTTAAATTTCAAATTCAAAGACAAGTATTCATGATGGCCATTTACTCTGTGTTTTTTATATTTCTTGGAATTTTTATAACTTGAAAACATTCAGGTTTACTTTTCTCCATTTAAATTTTTCTCACATAACATAAAACAGAGATAATATTTTTCCATAAAGGAATATTCCTCATATAAAGTCATAATAAAGCATAGACTAGATTTGAGCAATGAGGTTAAAATGTATTCCTTATTTCAAAAAATTATAGAATCTTAAAATCAGAGACAATCTTAGAGATTATCTAAAATAATTCACCTCATTTTATAGATGAAAAAAACATACAGAAGAAATGAATGATTTACATAGGATCACAAGGCCAATAAATGGCAAAACTAAGATCAAAATGTCTATAGGCTTTCAATCTTGAGCTGTTTTTTAATCTATAAGCTTGCTTGTAGAAAAAGACTCAAACAGGGTAACAACTACACCATAGCTAAATGAATGCGCAGGACCTACTGAATCAGGAAGTGCGAAAGAAGAAAAATGCCATAAAGAGGTTGGTTCCATCAGGGTCCTAACAGGAAATAGGTGACACTCAAATTGGAACAATTTTAAGAGGGTTTTAAAAATCACACACACACACACACACACAAAAATCACTAGAGTGTACAATTAGAAATAGCTGAGTTGCCTAACCTGAGGAAGGGGTAAAGACTCCTAGAAGCCAGAGAAAGGGTCCTGCAGAGTGAACTACTACAATCAGAGCTCTGCTCTGTGATCAAGAGACAGAGCCAATGTGAGGTGATCCTATTGTGAGGGAATCGGGAATGAACACACTGATCTCACTCCTTCCTCTTAACGCCTGATAAGAAAGAAAGAGAGTCACTTGAAAAAGTCCATACAGGACAGTTTCCCTGAACAGGGAGCAGAGTAGGGAAAGGCAAAATAGGAATCCAAAGTAGTAAAGGAAAGCATAGGGATGAAAGGTAGACAAAGGAAGATATTACATGAAAATAACTATAAGAGGGAAAAACATCACTTTTGGAAACCAAACCCATTGCCACAGAGTTGATTTCAACTGAGAGTGACCTTATAGGACAGAATAGAAATGCCCAATTGGGTTTCCAAGGCTGTAATCTTTCAAAATCAAGACTGCCTCATCTTTGTCCCACAGAGAGGCTGGTAGTTTTGAAAAGAACAACCTTTAAAATTATCAGCCAAATAAGGAGAAGAAGAAGAAATGGAGAGGAGAAGAGAAGTTTAAGAGGAAGAGAAAGGATATCTAGAAAATATAATGGGTATAAAAAAAAACTTTTCTGTAGCCTGTTTCCATTGGACTTGGACTAGAGAGTAAGTTCTATTGAAAAGCACTGGTTTTCTCTCTCTCTCTCTCTCTCTCTACATATATGTGTGTGTAGGTGTGTGGGTGTGTGTATGAAACTTTAAATATGTTAATATTGAGAATTTCCAGATTACTTTAGTCTATGCAGCATATTATGTATTCACTGAATCTGAAATGCTTTCTTCTTTTCAGTCACAGGGTGACTTTTGTGGCATTTTCCTTGGTGTCAATCATCTTAATTTTCTGCCATTGTACTATATGCCCATAATTCCTTTATATGCTACCAGCCCTATATCTTTCTTGAACTGTCATCCATGTGCATATTCCCTGTGACTGCCCTTTAAACATTCTGTGTACATCTTAGATCATCACAGGTACAAGTGTTTCCTCTGTTATTTTTCTCCTTTGTTTCTGTTGTTTAGGATTTGATTTCTTTTTCCCCGACTCAGGAACCCTCATGATATACATAAAATAAAGAAGACAAATATACAAGCATGTAGAACTTGTTTTCCAATACTGTCAGGAAAAATTAAAACCTGCATCCTTTCTCTGGAAGTCTCCATGTTTTTTCTCTGCTCCTACCCCCCCCCCCCATATCCATACCTCTCCTTTTTCTTCTCTCAGCAAGCATTATTTCCAACTGGCTATGGATTAAATGTTCCCCAGACTACATTAATAAATAAATAAATAAAAAGTCTAAATCCTAACCCCAATACCTGTAAATATGATTTTATTAGAAGGGAGATTTTTTTCTTGTTATGTTTATGAATTATACCATAGTAGGGTGTGTCCTAACCTAATCCCTTCTGAGTAATATCTTATAGAGGGGTACAAACACAGCGAGATAGTCACACACAGGGTGAGACACCAAGTGATGACAAAGGCAGATGTATTTATAAGCAGCAAAGGCACACTAAGTACTCCTGGCAGTAACCAGAAACTAGGAGAGAGGTCTACAGAAATAATCAACAGAGCCAACACCCTGATTTGGATTTTTAGCCTCCATAACTGTGAAAAAGTAAACTTCTGTTTTTAAAGCCATTTACTTTGAGGATTTCTGTTATGGCAACCCTAGGAAACTAAGATATAACTTCTTCCCAGGTTTCTTCACCAATCAAAACACAAAGTTGGATATTTACTAAATGCAGAATAAAATTTTCTTGTTTATAATTTAGGATTATGCTATCATTTGCCTGGTCTCAATTGTTTTTTTCGCAATTTCATTGGCCCCCCTAAGCTTCAGTTGCTTCATCTACAAAAGGTAAATAATAATAGCTTCTTCCTCATAGGTTGTTAAAATCATAGGAGATAATCCATGTAAAGTGCTGATCACAGTGCTGTGAATAATAAAAGTTCTTTAAATGTTAACTATTATTATTAGTATTGCTGTGGCTGTCTGTGATAGGCTGATGATTTGTTGTGCAAGATGGTAATAAAGCCAGCAAAGAGGTCAATGTTGCTCTCCCAAAGATGAAGATGAAAAAACAATGCCACCCTCATTACAGTCCCTTGGTGTCAATGAATATGATTATCTGTAATGACAAGTTAGTCTTTTTCTCAGAAATGGAATATCTATAATTCCATCAATTAAATTAATCTTTAATAAAGTTAAATATCTTAATAGTGATGTTATTTTTATACCACTTATGTTTAATGAATCATATTTGGGGACTTCAATTTAATCTTAAAAAAAACTAATAGAAATGTCTAGAAGTGTGTTCTATAGATATTTTGAAAATCTTCAATAAATAGCTTTGCATATGGATCATCAATGACATCATGACCTTGAACAATGATAAGTGCATGATCTAACCAGAATAATCGGCCAACGGACTGATGTAAAATAGCTATGTGTATATATTCATATATATATGTCTATGTATATATATATATGTTATATGTGTGTATGTATGTGTGTGTGTGTATATATATATATATATATATATATATATATATGTACATATATGGGTCTGAGCCTGAAAAAGGATTAACAACCATCCAAATTCAGATCACATCTGAATTGTGAGATAATTAGCACATGTGAAAAAGTATGTAAACATGATCATTTATTTTTTCAGAAACTAAGTTATATTTCAAACTATAGAAAAGTACAGAAAAAATAATCTTACAAACACCTTGTTCTGGTTACCTACTGCCACTCTGACAGAAATATACCACAAATGGGATGGTTTGAACAAATAAGAGTTTATTCTCTTACAGTTCAGGAAGCTAGAAGTTCGAGTTCAAACTGCCAGGTTCTAGGGGTTAGGTGAAGCCCCTCAACCTTGGGGTCCAGCTCTGCCTCCTGCTCCTGGCCCACTGGAGCTAGAGGCATTTCTTCACTCAAACAGCTACTGGCTGCTGAGGTAGACAAACCCAAGGTTGACAAGTAAAAAGGCACAGTCCCGATGTTGCCAAACCACATGGCAGGCCATTAACTTAAGTCCCTTGTATGTCCCAAGGTCAGCAGAGCATAGCAGGCTGCTGAGCAACGACACAGCTACATGCAGGGTCCAAGCATGCCATAGGCTAGAGACCATTCCCCAAGGCTTCTGCTTATATACAGGAAGCAGACCACATCCCTAAGGCAGCTACTCAGTTGCTCCCAGTAGATTCCACCAAGGAGTTGATTATCAGTCTCATCATGGGGAATACTACATCCAGCTGCCCAGACACTCCACCAGGCCCAGCCAAGCTGACACACAAACTAAAACACCACACATCTTGTCCCCACCTCTGAGATTTTAAAAACATGTTTACATATTTTCTTTGAATAATTATGGAAAACCATTAAACAATAAGATTTCAATTTCTTTTAGTTCAGATTACTAGATCCTATTTCATGTCACATTCCTAGCATCCTGGATATAACCACTAGTCTGAAGTTGGAGTATATTCTTTCCATCCATATTTTTATACTTTTTACATATAAATAAAATAGACTATGTTTCAAATTTTTAAATAAAAGACATTATATGAATCCTTATGAATTTGTCTTTTTCTCTCAACATTTTTCTATTTATTGATTAAGCTTTTTATTCATTGTGATTGTTGTGTATAAAATTGTTTGCTCCTGATGGATTTTAGGTTATTTTTAGGGTTTGTTTGTTTTTTTTACTGTAAACAACAATTCAATAGAATACTCTGTACATATCTTCTTTTACATGTATGCAAGAGATTCTCTGAAGTAAATATTGCACTTAGAAGTTAAATTGCTGAATCCTGGTCAATTAAATCAGATATTGCAAATAGTTCAGAATTTATACCACCATGACCAGCATAAGGCTTCCTTTTTCCATATTCTTGTCAGAATATGGTATTGTCATGATTTTTTTAATTGTTTATTAATTTGGTCAATGTAAAATCAAATAACTTCATTTAGATTTATTTGAAAGCCAACATTAAAACAAATTTTAAAACTAATATCTTTTAAACAGTAAATTAATAGGCTATGGAGTTAAAATTTCTTATGGAATTTCTGTTTAACTTATTTTTACCTACCTTGAATGTTACTATGTGTGATATTACAGTGAATTTCTCTAAAAATGACAAATAAAACATAGCAGATTCCTCTTTTTCCAAAGCAGAGGATGTTTGTCACATCCCATTTCTTCTGCCTCAAAGCAACTAGACACAGCAATAGTGATTACGTGTATTAAATCAAACTTTTTCTAGTTAATTTATACTTTTGTGAATAGTAGCTTCTTTATAATCACTTCAGTTTTCCTCTTCCTCCTCCCCTCCTCTTTTTCTTTCTGATCTTCCTTTTATTTTTAATAAAGCTCATTTGAATATACTTAAATGCAACATTTGGTCTGGTGAACCAGTTCTCTAGATTGGTAAAGATTACAACTTCTAATAGAGTTTTTGCATTTGAGTCCCTTTCATTAATACAGCAGCAGGATTTGAGAATCTCATTAACTCTTCATTTGGAGCTTGACAATCCTAATAAATTTATCTTTCTCCTAAAGGCCAACTTTATCCAGTCATTCAAGTTTGTGACAAAGCCTGTTCAAATATAATTCTATAAAAAATATCTTTGTTCCTACACTAGTTCCTAGACTAGTTCCTAGAAGATTGTTTGTTTTTTCAATTAAGTGAAAATTTCTATATCATACATGTTCTAGGTACCTAGTACTGCTCTGACAAGGATATACCACAAATGGGATGGCTTTAACAAACAGGAGTTTATTCTCTTACAGTTCAGGAGGCTAGAAGTCCAAATTCAAAACGCCAGACTCTAGGGGCTGGGTGAAAGCCCCTCAGCCTTGAGCTTCAGCTCTGCCTCCAGCTCCCAACCCACTGAAGCTAGAGGTGTTTCTTCACTCAGACAGCTGCTGGCTGCTGAGGCTGCTAAGCCCAAGGTTGACAAGTGAAAAAGACACAGTCCTGATGTTACCAAACCACATGGCAGGCCATTAATTCAAGTCCATTGTAAGTCCCAAGGTTGGCAGAGCATGGCAGGCTGCTAAGCTATGACATGACTACATGCGGGGTTCAAGAGCGCCATAAGCTAGAGACCATTCCCAAAGCTGCTTTTTATATATGGGAAGCAGATCTCATACCCAAAGCAGCTATTCAGCTGCTTGTGGTAGATCCCACCACCATGGAGTTGATTGCCAGTCTCATCATGGGGTATAACTACTACCAGCTGCCCAGCCACTCAACCAGTCCTAGCCAGGTTGACACACAAACATAACCACCACAATACACCAACAAGAACTGTAAGAACTAATGATTACTATAAGAACTAATGATTGCTAGCTAATGAACTTCTGTGTTGTTGCTACTGTTAATATTTAAGTAATCAGATATATAAGCATAAAGTCAGAAGTTTATGTATAACCACCTACTGAGGTACTCTAATGAGAACAGATTGCTGAACTTCACATTGTTTTAAAAAATTATAAAGAGAATTTAAGCTCTTGCAAAATAATCAAAATACAGTTCTTTAAATATGCATACTGTTATTCATTTCATAAGACCTTAGATTTTATGTTTAAGGATTTATGAAAAAGCAAGTACCAATAGTATTAAGTTCTTTACCATTTCTTTCTCATTTAATGTAACTGTCATGCACCTTAAAAACTTTTGATTACCTCCTTAATTTTTGACATACATTAAAATTCCTTTTCCTAAAGACCCTCAATAACCTGACCACACCTATCTGGACTGATTGATCTTCTGTTAGTCCTGTACATGCATCCTACATTCCAGCCAAATTCCTTACCAATTCATTCCCATCTGTTCACCAAAAACACTTCACGTTTTCCTCCTCTGTGTGATGTTCCATACTGCAACATTTCCATGAATATTTTTATATTAATTTCCTATTGCTGCTGTAACAAATTTCCATAAATGTAGAGGCTTAAAATAACAAAAATTTATTAACATATTGTTCTGTAGGTTAGAAATCCAACAGAGCTCTCACTAAGTTAAAATCAAGGTGTTTGTAAACCTGCATTCCTTTCTAGAGGTTGTAGGAAAGAATCCATTTCCTTCCCTTTTCTAATTTCTAGAAGCCACTTGCAGTCCTTGGCTCATGGCCTGCCTCCTCATTCTTCAAAGACAGCAGTGTTGTAACTATCAGAACCTTTCCTCCATGGTTGTACCTCCCTCTCTCTGATCATGCAAGGAAAGTTTCTCCAATTTTAAAGTCTCATGTGATTAGATTAGGCTCGCCTGGGTAATCTAGGATAATCCTCCCATTTCAAGATTCTTAATTTCATCATATCTACAAAATCTCTTTTGCCGTT
Organism: Orycteropus afer afer; assembly: GCF_000298275.1. NCBI lineage: Eukaryota > Metazoa > Chordata > Mammalia > Tubulidentata > Orycteropodidae > Orycteropus > Orycteropus afer. Next base: position 642,188 of record NW_006921970.1, on the reverse strand, counting down.
TAAGATAATATATTAGCAGGTTCTAGAAGTTAGCATGTGGACATCTTTTTGGGTCATTATTCTGCGTATCACAGCATTCTTTCATTTTTACTACCTAACACACTTTACTATAGGATTAGAGCATGTGATAGGTTCAGAGTAAAAAAAGATCATTAAATTCAACCTCTCATTTTACAAGCGGTGTCACTAGTCTCATTGCTATGCAATAGTAGATTTTAACAAATATTTCCCACATAAACCTGTCTAGAATTTACCCTCCAACAATTAATTTGTAATTTACCATTTGTTTTATACAAAGACAAATATTACTTTTATACCCTAAAATATTATTTTTTTCACTGCTTCATAGTATAATGTTTTACTAAATTACAGTGCTTTATATTTTTCCCTTTATTTCTTTGTTCAATCAGCCATAAAATCATGTATTTACTGTAGTTTGTGGTACCATATTTGACCAATCTGGATTGGTTCTGTTTCTAAAGGCAAGACCTAGAGTCCCAGTTCCTTTGCCTTGCTGAGCTCACCCTTGTATTTCCCTTCACCAAAAACACATCATGGCAGGAAGCCACACACAGGAGACAGATTTCCACTCTCTCTTTTATTTTTCACCTTTTATGACTGTAACTGAAGTGGCAAGTCAGGTTGAATTTTCACACTGTGCCTTGTTGTTGTTGTTGTTAAGTGCCGTTGAGTCGTTTCCGACTCATAGCGACCCCATGCACAGCAGAACGAAGCATTGCCCGATCCTGCGCCAGCCCCACAATCCCTGCTATACTTGAGCCCATCATTGCAGCTATCTTTAATTCATGGAGGAAAAAAGAAGCACCACTTCAGTTACAGGACTCCATGCTTGTCTTATTTTTTTTCCTAGCAAGAAGAATTAGTTTCATTTATCACTGTCCACCCAGTGTCTAGCACATTACTCACATGTAATAGGCACTTAATAAGCATTTATCAAATAAACAAGTAAAGGGATGTGGTAGCTGTGTGTCAACTTGATTGGGCCTGGTTTTGAGTGGCTGGGTACCTAGATATAATTATTCCCATGATGAGATTGGTAATCAACTCCATAGTGGAATCTACTGGAGCAGCTGAGTAGATGCCTTAGGGGTGTGGTCTGCCTCCAGTATATAAGAAGCTTTGAGAAAAGTCTCTGCAGCTTTTTGGCATATTTGGACCCTGCATATGGCCAAGTCTTCATTCAGCAGCCTTCCATGTTTCCTGCTGATCTTGGGACTGTCTCTGGACTTGAAATTGTAACCTGCCATGTTGTTTGGTAATCTTGGAACTGTGCCATTTTGCTTGTTGATCTTGGGTTTATCAGCCTCAGCAGCCAGCGGCTACCTGAGCTAAGAGTTACCTCCAGCTTCAGTGACCCAGGAGCAAGAGGCAGAGCTGAAGCCCAAGCTCTAGGGGCTTTTACCCAGCCCCTAAAGATAGCATTTGGAATTTCTATCTTCATAAACTCCTGTTTGTTAAAGCCACCCACTTGTGGTATTTTCTGTGAAAGCAGCACCACAGTTCACCCAAAACAAAAGATAAATGAAAGATTGACATAAAAATCAGACTCTTACTGGTCTATTTTACTGTGTCATACCTTTGGATGCAGGAGCAGAATAATTAGGAATATTTGTGCAATCCATTTTGGATATCCACTCATTCCATGAATAGCTCTCTCATTGGAGACATGTGTTTTTAGGAGGTAGATGTGATTACTTTTTCATTGACATGTGCAAAGTCAATAAATTGTCTTCTACAAAACATGAATGATAAAGTTCAAGACAAATATTGTGACCTAAGGATGAAGGAGAAAATTTTCCCTGGGTCATAGAAAGAGAATCATTCCAAAAGTATTACAGAAATACTTTCAGTTATGATGCTATTGTTGGTGAATGCCTCCCTCTAAAATAATTTCATTTTTAAAAAGAAAACATATATCAATATTGATGTGTAATTAAGTTAGTATTTTATTATATTTATACATTTTTATGTCATCAGAAAATGTATAAATAAATACAATTGACAACTTCAATCTTTTCTCCATTTATCATGATATTGCTTGGTGGTCCAATTATGAGGATTTTTATTTTCTTTATGTTGAAGTGTAATCCATACTGAAGGTTGTCATACACTAATAACATAAAAATTGGTCATTTCCCTTTTAGATTCCATATATTATTTATTAATAAAGTAATATTCTGATGTAGTCACTGGGTGATGCAATTGGTTAACACTACCAGCTGCTAACTAAAAGATTCAAGGTATCCTGGAATAGAGTCCACTCTCAGGTGCCTCAGGAAAAAAGCCTGGCAATCTTCTGAAAATTCAGCCACTAAAAACCCTAAGGGACACAGTTCTACTTTGATACACACAGGATCACCATGAGTCAAAATTGACTCAATAGCAATCTGTTCTATTTTGATAGATCTTGAACTTCTTGAAGCATCTGAAACAACTCTGTATCTTTAGTACCTGCCACAGCTACTATTTCTTTAGAAGATTTGCTTTAATGAATGACTGGATGAATATTTGAACTTGGTATATCATTCTGTTTTCAGATGTCTATTCAACATTAATATCTGTAAGAGACTGAGACCTACACAGACTCTCTTGCACTGAGCAAGACAAAAGTGTTCCCTGCCATCGTGGAGCATAGAAAGAATGAAAAACAACTCCAAATAAAAAATTATTTTTCTTCATATATAAGGCTCCTATCTGAAGATAAATAAGGATTTTTTTTTTTTTGGTATCTCAACATTTTTATGCCAGATTGTCATTCAACTGTAATCAAAAAATGAAGGTTTGTTACAATTGGATCTGACATCTATGTTTTCTCTTCACATTCAAGAGTTTGCTTTCCTCTATTTTTAACAGTAAGTTTACCTGGGTGGGAAGAATTACATTTTCAAATATGGAACATATATTTTTTTATACACAGTATTAGATAATTTACAAATTGTGTATACAATTAATTCAGTTTTGGATTAATTTATCTAATTTACACCTAGATATATATAATTTTTAAATGATAAACTTATTTTTGCATACATGCTAGTGGAATATGTTAGCTTTTCAACTTTAAGAGTTCAAGGACAGAGGGAAGTGTATTTTTTCTTTCTAGTTCAATGATAACAAACAGAAGTGTGGAATTTTAAATCTGATTCTAAGTCATACAGTGAGTCTTGATTAAAATTTCTGCTAGAAATCAAAACTTTTTGTTTGATGAGCTCAACAACAGGCCATTCATCTTTCTTGGACATTTTGCATGAATAATAATTGTTCAAATTTAAGAACAATTTCAGTAGCCATAATTTTACATTCATTCTGCATTAGAGCATTTGATTTTCTGTTTATGAATTCAGCATATTTTCTCTGAGTTGGGCGAAGCTGAGTGTTTTATTATAGGAAATCCTTTTTTTTTTTTTCTTTTTCTTTTCCTGTAGACTTTCAGGAAGCAGTTACTCAATTTTACTGAGCTAGAACAATGGTTCTTATCCAAAAAGCTGTTAGAAGAAATGAAAATGAAATCAATTTACTGGCTCAGCTCCCAGATTAAATATTACATTATGAGTAAATAATATGTGGAATCTAAAATGGAAAGGACCTATTTTTGTGTTTTTAGTGTACTATAGCCTTCAGTATGGATCACATTTCAACATAAAGAAAACAAAAATCCTTACAACTAGACCAATAAGCAACATCATGATAAATGGAGAAAACATTGAAATTGTCAAGGATTTAGTTTTACTTGGATCCATATTCAGCACCCATGGAACAGCCATCAAGAAATCAAACAATGTATTGCATTGGGCAAATCTGCTGTACTCTTTTAAAGTGTTAAAAAGCAGAGATGTCACTCTTAGGACAAAGGTACACTTGACCCAAACCATGGTATTTTCAATCACCTCATATACATGTGAAAGCTGAGTAATGAATGAAGAAGACCAAAGAAGAGGTGATGCCTTTGAATTATGGTGTTTCTGAAGAATACTGAATATACCATGGACTGCCAGAAGAACAAATAAATATGTCTTAGAAGAAGTATAGTCAGAATGCTCCTTGGAAGCAAGGATGATGAGACTTTGTCCCATATGCTTTGGGCATGTTATCAGGAGGACCAGTCCCTGGAGAAGGAGATCATGCTTAGTAAAGTTGAGGGTCAGCAAAACAGAGGAATATCGTCAATGAGATGGATCGACACAGTGGCTGAAGCAATGGGCTCAAACACAGTAACAATTGTGAGCATGGCACAGAACCAGGCAGTGCTTCACTGTGTTATACATAGGATTACTATGAGTCAGAACTGTCTCAAAGGCACCTAACAACAACAACAATTTACTTTTAAATTTTACTAATGAAAACACTATTCCTTGGAATTGAGACATATAAATATGTGGTGTTATTTTTTCAAGAACAAAAAAAAAAAAAGATAGGAAATAAATAACTAGACTCACAGTGACCCTTCCTTGGGTTTTCGAGGCAGTATCACTAAGGAAGTAGATTGCTCAATCTCCCTTCTGAGCAGTAGCTGGTGGATTTGAACCACCAGTCTTCTCAGTAGCAGTCAAATTCCTTAGGCACAACACTACCAGGGCTCCTAATTCTTATATGTGGGCTCCTAATTCTTATATGTCCTGAATAATTCTAATATTATATTTATATGTAAATACATATAATAACATATCACTTCTATTTAATTCTCAATTTTTCTTCCCTAGAGTATTAAAGTAAACTATCTCACATTTAATCATCACCTACAAAGTAAATATGCCCACTCAGAACCTTGTTCGACAAACCGCTGTTAGTTATCAACTTTGCTATGTCATGGGAGAAGGTATCAGTATTTGGACTCCATTGTTGTTCTTGTAACTATTTTTCATACTTTGCATACAGCTTCACTATTAATTCTATGGGAATTTGTAAAACTAACAAAAGATGGATAATGTTACAAGTATAATATCATAAACCAAACTCACTGCTGTTGAATCAGATCCAACTCATAATGACCCCTCCTTGGGTTTCCCAGGAGGTATCACTATGGAAGTAGATTGCCCAATCTTCCTTTTCAGGAGTTGCTGGAGGGTTCAAACCCACCAGCCTTATGGTTAGCAGTCACATGTCTTAGGCACTACACAATCATCATAGGTGTGATAATATTATAAGTGTAACACAAAACATATCAACAGAAAATAAAATTACAAAATTGGAAATTTCTGGGAATAAAAACAAGGATAGTTCTACCTACTTATAACTAAGAGATATTTGAGTTAGAAATGGAAAGAACAGGAATGAGAATGGTCCTTTCCCATTTTTATTATCTAATCCATACTAGATAATTAATGTCTATATTTCTTTGGTCAATCAACGTTTATCTCCTGCCAAAATCTTATTTTCTGAGCTCCAAATACACTTATGGGAGCTCTGGTAGCATAGTGCCTAAGGCACTTGACTGCTAATCAGAGGGCTGGAGGTTCAAATTCACCAGCCACTCCTCGGAAGGAAGATGGGGCAATCTACTTCCATAGTGATACTGCCTCGGAAACCCAAGGAGAGGTCGCTATGGGTCAGGTCCAACTCAACGGCACATAACAACAACAACAACAACAACAAATACACTTATAAGCTGTCTATCTCAAATTTCCTTTTGTTGTTGTTATTATGTGTGGTGGAGTCAGATCCGACTCACATCATCGCCTCCTTGGGTTTCCAAGGTGGTATCACTACAGAAGTAGATTGCCCAACCCTCCTTCCGAGGAGTGGCTGATGGGTTTGAACTGCCAGCCTTCTAGTTAGCAGTCAAGTCCTTAGGCACCATCTCCTCTTAGAGTCTTAAAAATGTAACTGCCACACATTTGTTATATTGAGACTATCCTGTTGTTGTTGTTGTCGTTAGATGCCCTCCAGTCGTTTCCGACTCATAGTGACCCCATGCACAGCAGAACAAAACACTGCCCGATCCCGCACCAGCTCCACGATTCCTGCTATGCTTGAGCCCATCATGGCAGCCACCGTGTCAACCCATCTCATTGAAGGCCTCCCCCTCTTTCATCGACCCTCCACCCTACCAAGCATGACATCCTTCTCCAAGGAATGGTCCCTTCTGACAACATGACCAAAATAGATGAGATGAAGTCTGGCCATTCTCGCTTCCAAGGAGCATTTCGGGTGCACTTCCTCCAGGACAGATCTGTTAGTTCTTTTAGCAGTCCATGGTACTTTCAGCATTCTTTGCCAACACAACTCAAAAGCATCAACTCTTCTTCAGTCTTCCTTGTTCTATACTAGACCCCTCCTTCTCCCTTACCTGTCATATCCAATCCATCACTTATTCTGAACAGTTATTTATTTATTTATTTATTTATCTATTTGTCTATCTACAAATTTATTTATTTTCTGAACTACATGCTGAATATATCTACTTTTCTCCAACTTCACCATCCTATTCCAAGCCACCATCTGGGATCACTACAAAATTAACTGTTTTACCTAGTTCTACTACAGCTCCCCTCTAATCCATTCTCCACATGAAAGCCACATTGAGTTTTCTGAAATGTAATCATGATCACATTATGCTCCTGTTTAAAATCATTCATGATAAAGACAAACATGCATTCAAGATCACTATCTGGCTTCTTAAGTATCCCTGCAGCTAAATCCCATATCATTTCTCTAGCTCTGACCACTCTAGCAACCATGATGTGTTTCTTTCAATGCCACATCCTCGCTATGCTTCCTCACAAAGCAGGGTCTTTGCTCATATTCTTTTATCTTTTTAGAATTCTCTGCCCTCTCCTCTTTACCTAATCAATTCCTGTTCTTTCTTCTAATCTCAACTTCCTCATACTTTTCAGGAAATATTTCACTGTCCTCTTAGCGAGGTCAAATTGCCTAATTATATGCTTTATAGAACCAGATACCTGTCTCTTATTTATTGCACTTACTTTGTAACTATAAACTCTAAAATGATAAAGTCTATGATTTTACTCATCAAAGTAATTCCAAATTCTAACCAAGTGACTGCATATAGTATATACTCAAAAAAATACTAGTTTAATATGACCATGAATTGAAAGTAATTAACTACAATGATACATAGGATTTTTACTGGCTAATTTTCAGAAGTAGATAGCCATGATCTTTTTAATCATCTCGTAAGCATGCAAAAGCTAGACAATAAAAAAGGAAGACAAAAGAGGGATGGATTCATTCAAATTGTAGTGTTGGCAAAGAATATTGAATTTATCATGGACTGCCAGAAGAATGAATAAATCAGTCTTAGAAGAAATACAAGAATACTCCTTGGAAGGGAAGATGACAAAACTTTCACTCATTTACTTTAGACACATCATCAGGAAATACCAGTTGCTTGAAAAGGACATCATTTTTGGAAAAGTAGAGGGTCGTAAAAGGGAGGGAAACCCTCAGAAATATGGATTGGCAATTGCTACAACAATGCACTCAAACATATCATTGATCATGAAGATGGCACAGAACCAGACAATATTTTATTCTATTTTACAGATGGTCACCATGAGTTAGAACAAACTCAACAGCAAATAACAACTATAATAAATAATTATTTTTAAAAAATCAATACTATTTGCAGTACCATAAAAATTATTAAGCACGTAGGACAAATTTATTGAAAAATGTGATGGATCTGCATACTAAAAAGAAGGAAAAATGTCTGAGACAAAGTAAAAAAGACATAAAAATGTCATAAAGACATAGATGTTAGTGGATTGGGATACACAAAGTTGTTATCATGTCAGTTCTCCCCAAATTTATCTGTAGATTCAACTCAGTCCCAAATAACAACGGACAAGTTTGTTCTGGTTGGTTTTGGTAGAAACTGAAAGGAGGATTTAACATTAATATAGAACTCCAAATGACCTGGAATAGCTGGAACATATTTGAACAAGACAAAAATTGGAAAATTTACATTATCTATAAGTATAACAAATTTGTCCTGGAAGATGTGCAGCCAAAAAGAAGTGAGAATGGCCAGATTTCATCTCACCTACTTTGGTTATGTTGTCAGACCATTCCCTGGAGAAGGATATCATGGTTGGTAAAGTGGAGGGTCGATGAAAAAGGAGATGACCCTCAGTGAGATGGATTGACAGAGTGGCTGAAACAATGGGCTCAAGTATAGCAAAGATTGTGAGGATGGAGCACAACTGAGCATTGTTTTGTTCTGTTGTACATAAGGTCACTATGAGTCAGAGCAAACTCAACAGATGTGACAGCAGACAACAACAACAGCAATAAGTATACGTAAATCAACAGGAGAGAAAAGAGTACAGAAATACATATACACATAAGATCAACTAATGTTAACAAAAGTACCAAGGAATTTACTGAGGAAGAAGGGATAGTCTTTACAACAATAGTGTTGAAAAAACTGGAAATCTGTACAAAAAAAAAAAAAAAAAATTGAATTGTGACCTTTATTTCACACTGTACTCAAAAATTAACTTGAAATAAACTGTTGACTTAAAAGTAAATGCTAAAATTATGAAATTTTTAGAAGAAAACCACCAAAACCAAACTCACTGCCATTGAGTGGACTCTGACTTATAGCAACCTCTTCTTGGGTTTCTGAGGCAGTATCACTATGGAAGTAGATTGCCCAACATTCCTTCTGAGGAGTGGCTGATGGGTTTGAACCACCAGCCTTCTGGTTAGTAGTCAAATGGCTTAGGCACTATGCTACCAGAGCTCCTTTAGAAGAAAATTATAGGAAAGAAAAAAAAAAAAGTTCAAGCTCTTAGAATAAGAAAAAATTTTTAGATAGAAAACAAAAAGTACAAATCATATGTAATTGATAAATGGAATTCATCAAAATTTTAAAGTTCTGCTATTCAAAATACACCACTAAGAAAAATGCAAAGACAAGTAACTGGAATTATGTATAAATAAATACAAACTCACCACCAACAACTCAGTTCCAATTCACAGCAACCCCTCCTTGGGTTTCTGAGACAATATCTCTGTGGAAGTAGATTGCCCAATCTTCCTTCCCAGGAGTAGCTGGTGAGTTTAAACCGCCAGCCTTCTGGTTAGCAGTTAAATGCCTTAGGCACTATGCCACTGGAGTTCATACACACACACACACACACACACATCTGTGTGTGTGTGTGTGGTGACAACAGAGCTACCAGAGCTCCTGTGTGTGTGTGTGTGTGTGTGTGTGTGGTGTAGTGCCTAAGGCATTTGACTGCTAATCAGAAGGCTGGCAGTTCAAACCCACCAGGCACTCCTTGGAAGGAAGATTGAGCAATCTGCTTCCATAGGGATATTGCCTCGGAAACCCAAGGAGGGGTTGCTATGAGTAGGAATCGAATCAACGGCAGTAGTTTGGCTCATATATATATATATATATATATATATATATATATATATATATATATATATATATCATACAAACTGATATACATACAAACATAAAGAACTTTTACCCAGGTTTACAAATCAAGAATACAACTATCCAATTAAAAAATAGGCAGAAGATTTTAATATACTTTTCTCAAATGGATAACAAATAAATGTATAAAAAGATATTCAAACATTAACTATCATAGATATGCACATTAAACCCATAGTGAGAAATCACTACTCATTAGTATGGGTAACATTAAAAGATCACCAACATCAGTTTTTGATGAGGATTTGAATAAAAATTGAACTCTGATACATTGCTGATGGAGGTGAAAAATTGTTCATCTACTTTGGAAAAGAGTTTGGCAGTATCATACATAGGTAAACATACACATACCACTACATGTACCAACATATGTAAGAGAAATAAAAAGAAAATTCCTTATTAGGAATTATGCACAAATCTTTATAGCATCTTTATTTATAATAGCCTCGAACTGGACCCAACCCAAATTTGCATCAACAGGTATATAAACCAGGTGTGGTATATAACAATGAAATACTACTGTTGAGTTGGCTCCAACTCATAAAGGAATGAACTACTGATTGTTGCAACAGCACAGAAAAATCTAAAAAATATTATGTTGAATAAAATACAAAAAGGGTATGTACTATAGTATTCCATTTATATGAAATTCTAGAAAAGGCAAAAACATTCTATAATGTAGTCACAAAAAAACCAATCAGTGTTTGCCTCAGATCAAGGGAGTGCAGAATTAATGACAAAGAGAAACAAGGACATTTTTCTGGGTGATGGACATATTCATAACTTGATTTTGGTAGTAGTTATATGGATGAATACATTTGCCAAAGTTCATAAAACTACTTAAAATACATGCATCTTTTTGCATGTACATTATACATCAATAAAACTAAGTTGGAAAATAATTAACTTTTAAAATATTAAAAGGAACAAAAAGTAAGACTACAAAAGGTATAATACCTTAGCCCACACAACTGATACCATGCCTCATTCCACAATGTATTTAAATTCTGAGAGTTTCATTTCCTCAGGAAACAGAGATGATTTGTAATAATCACACTTTTTCCCTGTTTTCTTTGGTTAATACCAAAATTTAAGCCCCACATTGTCCCAGATTATTATACACTTTCAGTTATATTCTACCTCTCTTCCCCATTAAAAAATGTTTTACCTCCACCCCATTGAAAACTCCAGGCATGGTTCAGCACATCTATTCCTTGGTTAACAATCTCCTGTATGTCCTTAAATTTTTCACTACATCTTAAGCCCTTAAATGAAATCTAGTTCTTCTCTAAATGCACCATGTCTCTGACCCACTATTGCCCATATTCCATATATATAATTGTGTAGAGTTGGATCGATGTTTTCCTCATTCTCTAATACCATACTAATACCACTTTCTGACCACTGATTTGGTTTGTTTGTAATTTATACCATTTCTGTTCTTCAACCCTTATTTATAACCTCTATATTATCTGTAGAAGCTCTGGTAGTGTAGTGCTTAAGGCATTTGACTGCTAACCAGAAAGCTAGCTGTTCAAACCCACCAACCACTGCCAGGAAGGAAGATTGGGCAATCTACTTCGGTAGTGATACTGCCTCAGAAAACCAAGGAGGAGTTGCTAGGAGTCGGATTTGACTCCTTGGCAGTGAATTTGGTTTTTGGTATTATCTTATCTATGGGAGCTCTGGCAGCGTAGTGCCTAAGGCACTTGACTGCTAACCAGAATCCTGGCAGTTCAAACCAACCAGCCACTTCATGGAAGGAAGATTGGGCAATCTACTTCCATAGAGATATTGCCTCGAAAACCCAAGGAGGGGTTGCTATGAGTCAAACCCACTCAATGACAGCGAGCTTGTTATATATATATATATATATATATATTCTATTGTCTTAGTTTCTTAATGCTGCTGTAACTAAAATACTGTAAGTGGGTGGTTTTAAAGAACAGAAATTTATTTTTTAACAGTTTAGGAGTCTGTAAATCCAAATTCAAGGCATCAGCTATAGGAGAAAGCTAGATCTCTACAGACACTAAGGAAAGGTCCTTTTTTTCTGCTTCTGTAGTCCTGCCATTTCTAGGTTCCTTGGAAATCTTCAGGTGTCTTCTATCTTCCCACCATTTATGTTTATTTGCCTCTGTGCTTAATTTGGTCTTCTTAGATCTCAAAAGTGATCAGATGTAATACACAACCTTATACTGATATGGCCTCACTAACATAGAAAAGAAAACCCTATTCCCAAAAGTGATTATATCCACAGATATATGGGGTAAGATTCCAACATATATTTTAGGGGGACACAATTCAATTCACAGTTCTACCAATCTCTTGGTCATTTTCCTTTATTCACTAATATCTCACATTATTCCTCTCTGGCATAATCCTACCACATGTTATGTTTAAATTCTACATCATAAATCTTCCATCTCATTGATTTCTATATTTCCAATGACCTTTTCCTCAATTCCAATTACAGCCATATGTTTCTATAAATACAGAATAAACCTTGCACTTCATATTAAACAATCTGACCACAGTCTCCTTAAATTCTGCATATATTACTTTGTTACTGCAATAACATGTGTTTTTCAGTTTTGCTAAAACCACTGAAAGAATAAAAAAGTACTTTTTAATTCTTTCTTCCATCTATTAAATCTGTGTCTATCAACTTCCTGTCTATTTCTGTCTACTCCAATATAATTTGGTTCAATATTCCACTTATCCACTACTCTTTTTCCAATATTCTAAATTCCCAACCTCAGTTAAGTTCACTATGCAATTTCTTCATTCCTATAGTCCAGGTGAAGAATAATTTAAAAATCATACAGACTTATATGAAAGCTTTAATACTTTTTAATTGGGCCTTAACAATTCCCCATAACTCTTAGTAAGTTCCCTAAGATGTTTGCTTCCCAATTTTCCATGACTACATCAACACTTCCCTAGTATTTTTTAACATAAAGCCATCATCCTGCTACATACCCTCAGCAGATATGTGAGATATTTCCTCCAAATTTTACCAACAAACTATAATCCAATGTATTGATAAATTCATCCTTTCTCTTCTATCTAAATACAAAGGAAGAGATCTCTTTCATCCCAGGGATAATTATCCCATTTATTATTCTCTACATTCTGGTTCTTTCTCCTTTCTCTGCACTTGCACTCTTAATTATCTATCCACCTCTCAACTATATTTTTAATCTCTACCCCATCTGCTTTTAAGAATGCTCATATTGCCATACCTTTAAAAAATAAAATCAAGCAAAAGCATATTTTTGACCCTATAATCCACTTACTGTCTTCTCTCTCTCCTCTCCATCACACCAAAGTTGATGACTTCCCTTTTCTCTATTTTTTCACCCCATTCTTAGCTTTAATCCCATTCTAATATCGCTTTAGGGAGCTCTGGAGGCATAATGCCTAAGACATTTGACTGCTAACCAGAAGCAGTCCTTGGAAGGAAGACTGGGCAATCTACTTTCATAGAGATACAGCCTTGGAAACCCAAGGAGGCATCACTATGAGTCAAATCGACTCAATGGCAGTGAGTTTGGTTTTGAATATGGCTTTAACTTCCATTCATCCACTGAAATTTTTCTCAACACCACTGTCTCTCTTGCTTTAAAATTCATTAATATGTGTAACATATAGCGGTTCTTAAGTTATTGGAAGAACTTGTATTTTTGGCTACTTCCTCCTCTTTGGGATTGTCTCCTTCCTAGACTTTCATATTACCATACTCTTGTTTCTTCTTTGACATTTCTTCTCAGTGTCCTTTGCCTATCCTTCCTTTTCTCTTTGTGAATTACTCAAGAGTTTACCCGAAGCCTCCTTTCCTCACCCTAATTCTATCTCTGTTGTTGTTATGTGCTGTCAAGTCAGACCTGACTCATAGCGACCCCTCCTTGGGTTTCCAAGGCAGTATCACTACAGAAGTAGATTGCACAACCTTCCTTCCAAGGAGTGGCTGGTGGATTTGAACCACCAGCCTTCTAGTTAGCAGTCAAGTGCCTTAGGCATTACACTACCAGAGGATATCTAATTACATGGGATTCAATTATTACTTTCAGATATGTGATATCAATTTAGGTATCTTCAGCTCAGAATTCTCTCTTGAATTCTGAATTACATATCCAACTGCCTACGCCATATTTACACAATCACATTTATAAGCAAGAAACAAAATGCATTATCCTCTATTGTTCTTGCCTATCCTATAACACCCATTTCTTTTCTATTGTTTCCAATTTTTATAAATAACACCACACAGGGGGAAAAAAGTATGTGAGGATCTTTCTACAAGCAACATCACCAAAGACTACAAGCTGTTACTGCTGTAGTTTGCTGTTGAGTGAATCTTGACTCACATTCAGATACTAGGAGATAGACATGGAAAAGTTACATTCTCAATTTCCTCACAGGAATCAATAGAGGATCCACTCTGACATGAACTTCTAATCTCCAAACTACGAGAAAATAAATTTGATCTCAAGACAAAATACTACTTTGCAGTATTTTTTTATGGCAGCCCTAGAAAATGAAGATAGAATTTGGTACTGAGAAATGGGGTGCTGTTCTAACTTCTTAAAAATGTTCAGGTGATTTTGGAATTGGGTAATGTGTAGAGACTGGAAGAGTTTTGAGGCCCTTGATATTAAAAGCCCGGATTGAAATTGCCTTGAAGAGATTGTTTTGGAGTTGTGGACATTAAAAATGATTCTGGTGAGAGCTCCCAAGGAGGTAAGGAGGGCTGTGGAGAAAGTTTCTATTGTGAATAAAATCTTGAGGGAAATATGGATGTTAAATATGTTTCTGTTAAAGCCTTAAAAATAAATGATAAATAAGTTATTGGACACTGGAGGAAAGGTATTTTTTGTTATAAAAAGGAAAAAAGTTGGCTGAATTATTTTTAAATGTCTTGTGGAAAGTAGAGCTCATAAACGATGAAATCAGGTAATTAGCAGAGGAGATGTCTAAGCAAAATATTGAAGCTGAGATGATTTCTCCTTGATTTTTACAGTAAAATGAAGGAAGAAAGAGAGATATTGAGAAATATAGAGTGCAAAAAGAAACTAGAACTTGGAAATTTGGAAAATTCTGATGTAAAATTAAGAAAGCATAATCTGGAGAGGACACCAAAGGTGTTGCTGAGCAACCATTTACCACAAAGATTAAGCATGTGACCAATGGATCCAATTAACCATCTCAGCAGACACTCTGTCAGCTTAGACTGAAAAGGAAAGAAGTGGGACAAAATTAAGGAAAGCTATCCAATACCTGGAATTCTACAGACAGAAAACAAGATAGAAGCAACTTTGCTGCAAGAGAATAGAGCCATCCGAGGCAGAAAGCATGGAGATTCTGTTGCAGTGGATTGGGAGAATGGGACCACCAGGGCTGAGGGTCCACCAACAAGAATCTGGAAAAGCACACTACCGTAAAATGGTCTCAAACACAAAGGATTATTTTGAAGTTTTAATATATAATTAATTTTTCCCTGCTGGATTTTATGCTTGCTTGATACTCATGAAAAGGAGCTCTTGTGGTGTTGCAGCTAAAGCATTTGGCTGCTAACCAAAAGGCCAGTGGTTCTAACACACTAGATACAGTATGGAAAAAGATGAGGCAATCTGCTTCCCAAAAGATTTATAGCCTTGGAAACCCTCTGGGGCAATTCTACTCTGTTCTTTTGGGTCACTATGAGTCAGAATTGACTTGATGGCAGTGGGTTGTTGGTTTTGATAACCATGATTTCTTTTTTTTCCCTCAAATTTCTCCCTTTTGAAATGGGAATGTCTAGTTTAGACCTGTCCCACACCATGGTACTTAGGAAGTAAATAAGTTGTACATTTCACAGTTTACACAGATTGAGAGAAATTGTGCCCCAAAATGGAAAACACTCAGAGGCTCACCCATTCTTGATTTAGATGATTCAAAAAATAAGATTTTTGGATTAAGACATTTGACTGCTAACCAGAAGTTTGGAGATTCAAACCCACCAGCCACTCCATGGAAGGAAGACTAGGCTATCTCTTTCCATAAAGATTTACTGCCTCAGAAACCCAGTGGGGGTCATTATGAGTCAGAATTGAATCAGTGGCAGTGGGCTTGGTTGTGTTTTTTTTGTTTGTTTCTTTTTCAGTTTGGTGGAATAAGTTAAGACTATTGCTAGGATAGAGTGAATGTATTAAACATGTAAGGAGTTTCAAGTGGCAATGCTTGACATATCTTGGCTTGTACCTGCTTAACTCCAGTCTCTTGCTCTGTCTTCACATGGCCTCCATCCCTGTGTGTCTTCTTTTCTATTGTCATTGGATTTGAGACACACCCTGATCCAGGCTGATCTGATTTGAGGTTCTTAATTATATCTGCAAAAACCCTTTTTCCAAGTAAGGTTATATTCTGAGATCTGGGTGGACATTTTTTGGGGACCACTATTCAAACGACTATACATTCTTGTTCCTAGAAATTTAAGGTATTCTTGTTTTATATTTGCGTATTGTCACAAGCTAGTCTGGTGATTTCCACAGAAGAAAGAAAGTATACTAATATGGACTCTTTACTATTGGCTGAAATGAGTTAGCACTTTTAAAGGACACTTTCCATCTTAAAATAATAATAAATACTTCCCCTGCTTTGGTAAAATAAAATACAAATTCCCCTCCACCTTCATGTTCTCTAATACATATTTTTGCAATAAATTTCTACAAATGGCTCTGTCTTTAAAATACATCCAAAAGTCAACTACTCATTGCCTTCACCTTCAATACCCTGTCTCAAATCACTACACTTTTCCATCTGCAATTTCAATAGCGTGTTAATATTTTTCCCTGTTTCTACCCTCACACCCCCAAGTCTATTCTCAATGCAGCATACAAATTTATGCCTTAAAATTTATGTCAGATCATCTTATTTCTCTGCTCATTAATCTCAGTAAGAGGAAAAGCCAAAGTCTTTACAATTGCTTGTAATGTGCCCCATGATTTGGCACCTCTGAGGTCTCTGATCTCATTCACTTCTACTCTCCCTCTCTCCTTACTCCACTCTAGCCACATTGGCTTTCTAACTGTTCTTCAACACAGCCAGACAAGTTCCCAGTAAACATAGTTCTCATTTCCTCATGTCCATCATTTTTGGTCAAATATTACCTTCTTAGTGAGGCCCTTTCTGAATAACCTCTTTTGAAATATACCCCTTTTCCTAGTACCTCCAATTTCCATTCAGAGCTTTCTTTATTTCTGTATTACCACCTAATATATATATGTAACTTAATTATGTCATTATCTGTCTCCCCCGACTAATATGTTAACTGATGAAGTCATGGTTCTTTTGTTGTGTGTATTTTGTTCACTAGGAGCTCTGGTAGAGCAGTGCCTAAGGCACTTGACTGCTAACCAGAAGGCTGGTGGTTCAAACCCACCAGCCACTCCTCAGAAAGCAGGTTGGGCAATCTACTCCCATAGTGATATAGCCTTGGAAACCCAAGGAAAGTTCGCTATGAGTTGGGTCCAACTTGATGGCACATAACAACAACAACAACATTTTGTTCACTGTTGTGAACAAAGATAGTATATAATTAATAAATGGTTATTAAATGAATGAATCTGTCAATACTATTATTTGATATTAAACTTGTCAGAAGGAGGAAATAATCTTGTATAGAGGGTGCATATGTCCTCCATGGAAGATCCCTTTGTGACTAAATAAAACAGCCTCAATTCAGCTAACATTTAATAAAACTGAATGATGATGACAATTTACCTAACTAGAAAATTTTGGGAGCCTGACAGTTTTCCTGAACAAAAAAGGGTAATAAATAATATGGCACTGAAGTAGACTGCCAATCTTATACCCAATTATCATTAATAAACCAATGAAGTTTCCTACTTCCTCATGTGGATACATTTATATTCTCCATCCTAACACTGAATTACGGCTTGTATTTAATTAGGTAATAGATTCTATACATTTGTAGTTCCTGTAAAACAAAGGACCACCATTTTGACCTCTATAATTGACTTAATCTGCCAAGATTCTAACCAAAGACTGTAACATTTTGACACTACATTTTGCAAAAAAGCTTTTACATATTGAAGCTTGATCAAGTTGAATAATATATGTTCACAGACTGGAAATATATACTTTGTTCAATATACTCTAATTAACATAATTGGATGAGTACCAAAAATGACTAGAAGAGTTATATTTTTAAAAGCACAGATATTGAACAGACGACTCTTTCATGTAAAACACCAATAATATGTGTATTTCTACGTAATTAAATCAGGGATTTCTTTGGCAAAAATAAAAAAAGTGTAATCAGTAAGGAAGTAATAGCAGTGGTTGGAACCTAAAATAGGACTAGTAAAAGAAACAGCCTAATAGTAGAACTGCTTTCAGAAGAACAAAAAATTATAATTAAAATTGTGCATAAAGAAGTAGGAAAGAGTTCATTAAGAAACCAGAT
Organism: Orycteropus afer afer; assembly: GCF_000298275.1. Lineage (NCBI taxonomy): Eukaryota > Metazoa > Chordata > Mammalia > Tubulidentata > Orycteropodidae > Orycteropus > Orycteropus afer. The sequence continues at coordinate 624,291 of NW_006921970.1, read as the reverse complement.
TTTGGGAACATTATGAGAAAGGAGGGTGCAACATTGGTGTGGTGGTGACATTTGATCTCTAACTTCACAAGAGGGAGAAAGAATTACAATTAACATCAGCTGAAAGCTGATCCCTATAGGAGCTCTGGTGGCATAGTACCTAAGGCATTTGACTGCTAACCAGAAGACTGGCAATTCAAACCAAGCAGCCACTCCTCAAAAGGAAAGTTGGGCCATCTATTTCCATAGTGATACTGCCTTAGAAACACAAGGAGGGGTCACTATGAGTTGGATCTGACTTGATGGCCATGAGTTTGTTTTTTGGTATGAGGTGGAGGTCAGACACACTTCCTCTCTCCAGTCTTTTAACCAGCTTTCCTTCCCACAGTACACGCTACTTCTCTGCTGGGTTTGATAATTCACTGCAATGGACACACAGAACTAACTCACAGATAATTCTTACAATTATGGGGTTTATGAGGAAAATTAAAGGTTACAATTTAAGATCAGAAACAATTCAGGATACAGTTCTTCAATCAAGACAGCCTTTTCTCAACCATGCCCTCAGGGAGGCTTCTCTCAGCCCCTCAGCCCCTTGGCCTGGCCTTTTTCTTGCTTGGGCAAGGGTCATAAAGCTCTTTAACTCACCAATAAGTGTTATAATCTTACTCTGTCAGTACACCTTGGCCTGAAGACACTCAGGTTTCTCAATCCATGACTTAGTGAGCCTAGTTCCATAAACAAGTGCCTGGAGGCACCAACTCTGCCAGGTAGCCTCCTGACTGAAGGCACTCAGCTGTCTCATCCAGTTGGCATGCCCACTGTAGCTATTTTGCGTGGGCCAGGAATCCTACTGTGCTGTCTCACCCGTACCCTGTTTCTGATGGTGGTGTTTTTCTGCCACTGCTTCTTGCCATTTTGTGCCAACTCCAGTGTTAAAACTTTATCTGTCTTCTGAGTTTAGGAAGTTCTCAGTTCAGGACCCTGAATCCAAAGGATACAGTCTGGTCCTTTCTTTTCTTCTTGGTGGTAGTGAGGTACTTTCTTTGCTTTGGTATTAATTCTCTTTTTAAGCCTTGTAGGATGGCAAAACTGACCAATGTCCTCATTAGTGTCCCACACACTTCATTTGCATGGTTCCACCCCCACATGGTTTCCATGCACCTTACATGAATAGTTAGCAAGCTGTCCAATTCCCTTGGTGGACCACAAGCACCTTATTTGCATTGTCCCATGCAATCATTTGGGTAAGTTACAAGACCATGGAAAGAAAGGCCAAATAAAAGTGATTTGTCACAATGCAGATGGTTACAATATTTATAGATTATCTCAAGGCAGTGCCAAAAGTGGGAAGAAGAGAAAAGAATTAAAATTCACATGCCAATATCTTCCTAAAGATTAAGAATGGAAAAGGATGGTCTACAGGTACTATGTGAATAAAGTTGGTTTAAGAGAAAATGAGAATCATGGGAACTACATCTAGTTTTACAGAGGGCTGCACATATTAACCATATGTGCATAAGGAGATTTTTTGTTGTTATCGTTAGGTGCCATTGAGTCAGCTCTGACTGGTAGAGACCCTATGTACAACAGAATGAAAAACTGCCCACTCCTGTGCCAGCTTCACAATCCTTGCTATACTTGAGCCCATCATCGTAGCCACTGTGTCAATCCACCTTGTTGAGGGCCTTCCCCTCTTTTGTCGACCCTCCATCTTACCAAGCATTACATCCTACTCCAGGGAATGGTCCCTTCTGACAACATGACCAAAGTAGGTGAGACAAAGTCTGGCCATTCTCGCTTCCAAGGAGCATTTCGGCTGCACTTCCTCCAGGACAGATTTGTTTGTTCTATTGGCAGTCCAGGTACTTTCAGTATTCTTTGCCAACACCACAACTGAAAAGCATGAACTCTTCTTCGGTCTTCCTGGTTTATTGTGCAGCTCTCACATGTATATGAAGTGATTGAAAATGCCAGGGTTTGGATTAGGTGCACCTAGCCTTAAAGAAAACTGTGCTCTTCAGCACTTGAAAGAGGTCCTTTGCAGCGGATTTGCCCAGTGCTGATGTCCTGACTGCTGCTTCCATTGGCATCAATTGTAGAACCAAGCAATGTGAAGTCTTTGGCAGCTTCAATCTTTTCTCCATTTATCATGATGCTGTTTATTGGTCCAGTTGTGAGGATTTTTGTTTTCTTTATAGTGAGGTGTAATCAATACTGTAGTCTTCAATCTTCATCAGAAAGTACTTCATTTCATCCTCACTTTCAGGAAGTGAAGTTGTGTTGTCTGTGTTTCTCAGGTTGTTAATGATTCTTCCTCCAATCCTGATGCCATGTTCTTCTTCATATAGTCCCACTTCTCAGATTGTTTACTCAGCATACAGATTGAATAAGCCTGGTGAAAGGACACAACCCTGACACACTCGCTTCTTGATTTTAAACCATGAAGTGTCTCCTTGTTCTTTTTGAATGCAGCCTCCTGGTCTATGTACGGTTTCCTCAGAGTACAATTAAATGTTCTGGAATTCCCATTCTTCTCAATGTTATCCACAATTTGTTATGATCCAAACAATCAAATGCTTTTGCATAGTCAGTAAAACACAAGTAAACATCTTTCTGGCATTCTTTACTTTGAGCCAAGATCCATCTGACATCAGTAATGATATCCCTTGTTCCATGTCCTCTTCTGAATCCAGCATGCATTTCTGGAAGTTCTCTGTCAATATGCTGCTACAACCATTTTTGAATTATCTTCAGTAAAATTTTATATGCATGTGATATTAATGATATTGTTTGATAAATTCCACATTCTGTGGGATCACCTTTCTTTGGTATGGGTATAAATATGGATCTCTTCCAGTCAGTCAGGTAGCTGTCTTCCATAGCCGAGTGAGTGCCTCCAGTGCAGCATCTGTTTGTTGAAACATCTCAATTTGTATCCCATCAATTTCTGGAGCCTAGTTTTTCACCAATTCATTTAGTGCAGCTTCAACTTCTGCCTTCAATACTATTGGTTCTTGATCATATGCCACCTCCTGAAATGGACAAACATCAACCAATTCTTTTTGGTACAGTGACACTGTATATTCCTTCCATTTTCTTTGATGTTTCCTGCATCATTTAATATATCGCCCATAGAATCCTTCAATATTGCAACTCGGTGCTTGAATTTTTTCTTCAGTTTTTTAAGCTTGAGAAATGCTGAGGGTGTTCTTCCCTTTTGGTTTTCTAACTCCAGGTCTTTGCACATTTCATTATAATATTGACTGTGTCTGCTTGAGTTGCTCTTTGAAATCTTCCATTCAGCTCTTTTATCTTGTCATTTCTTCCATTTGCTTTAGCTACTCTCCATTCAAGGATAAGTAAAGAGTCTCTTCTGACATCCATTTTGTTCTTTTCTTCCTTTCCTGTCTTTTTAATGACTTTTTCTTTCTTCATGAATGATGCTCTTGATGTTATCCTACAATTCCTCTGGTTTTTGGTCACTGGTATTCAATGAATCGAATCTATTCTTCAGATAGTCTCTAAATGCAGGAGGGATATAATCAAGGTCATATTTTTGCTCTCATGGACTGCTTTTAATTGACTAGCTTCAACTTGAACTTGCATATGAACAGTTGGTGCTTTGTTCCACAGGCAGCTTCTGGCCTTATTTTGACTGAAAATATTAAGCTTTTTCATCACCTCTTGCCACAGATGTGATTCCTGTGCACACCATCTGCCAAAGTCCATGTGTACAGCCCTGTTTGTGTTGTTGAAAAAAAGTATTCACAGTGAATAAGTTGTTAGTCTTGCAAAATTCTGTCATGTGATCTCCAGCATTATTTCTATTACCAAGACCACATTTTCCAATTACTGGTGATTCTTCTTTGTTCCCAACTTTTGCATTCCAATCACTAGTGATAATCAACACATCTTCATTCCATGTTTGGTGAGTTTCAGACTGCAGAAGTTGAATCTTCAAGTTGCTCCTCTTTGGATTTGGTGGTTGGTACATAAATTTGAATAACAGTAATATTAACTAGTCTTCCTCGTAGGCATGTGGATATTATCCTATCACTGACAGCATTGTACTTCAGGATACAATCTTGATACATTCATTGTGATGATGAATGCCACGCCATTCTTCTTCAAGTGGTCATTCCAGAAGAGTAGGTCATATGATCATCTGATTCAAAATGGCCAAATGAGTCCATTTCAGCTCACTAATGCCTAGGATATCGATTTTTATGCATTCCATTTAATTTTTGCAACTTCCAATTTTCCTAGATTCATATTTTGTACATTCCATGTTCTGATTATCAATGGATGTTTGCAAATGTTTCTCTTCATCTTGAATCATGCCACATCAGCAAATGGAGGTCCTGAAAGCTTTACCCTATCCACATCATTAAGGTAGACTCTTCTCTGAGGAACCAGCTTGTCCCCAGTCATATTTTGAGTGCCTTCTGGCCTGAGGGGTTCATTTTCCAGCACTATATGAGACAGTGTTTCAGGGATATTCATAAAGTTTCCCAGTAATGTATCAGACAGTCTTTCACTGTTATTCATAAGGTTTTCACTGGTCAATTCTTTGAAAAGTTGATGGCCTCTTCCATCTTCTAAGTCTTTCTTAGCAACCACCATGTACAACAAACTGATAGATAAGTTTGTCTCCCTTAGTTGTTCCAAACCACTCTGCTCACTTCCTGGCCTCCCTCAGCTGCTCCAAACCTGTTGTGCCACCTTGTTGCCTTCCCAGCTCCCCTCTGGCTGCTCCAAACCCATAAACAATTTTTCCATCATTTTCCTATTGGTAAGTCTCCATGGATGACAGATTCCAACTGCTCTCATCATCTCAAGGATTTATCTTTATCATTCTATTGAATTCGTCTTTCTTGCTATACCAGATTTTCCACTGCTTTTCAATTTTTCCCAATTAGCCTACAAATACATTCTAATAGCATCCATCTTAAAATAACAAACCATCTTAAATGTATATTCTCTTCCAGCTACCACCTCATCTTCAGCTAAAAAAAAAAAGTAAAACTTCTTTAAAAAATTGTTTATGTTCAATATTGCCAATTTCAGTTACTCTTCTAATTACTCTCCAACTTTTCTGTAATCTGATTCATATTTCCCAATATGGCTTATATTCCTCCTGCCAAAGTCACCAAAGACCTATACATTTCCAAAATTAATTGAATCTCTCATAGTATTACATGAAGACTTAACAACATTGAAGATAGCTGACCATCCTCCTTCTTGAAACCTACTTCTTTCTTGGCTTCCATGTCACTACATACTCTTGGTTTTCCTCTTGCCATACCATCTTCTCTTATTTAGTTTCCTTTGCCAACTATGCTTCTTGTGATCAATGTGAAATTCTTCCATTATGTCAGGATACTACCTAAGCCATCATTTCTTTTTATGTTAGAAGGGTTAAACTCTCTTCTCAAGTAATCTTATGTCAATAAATAGTATCTCTATGTTGACTATTTCCAAATTCATATTTCCATTCTATAGTATATCTGTATCTCCCCAGTTCTAGAATCTTAAATCTAATGGCTCTTTTTGTATCTTCAACATATGTGGCCAAGGCTAGGTTCCTCTAACATATCTCATCCCAAGAAAACTCTTGATCTCTCCCCTAATACACTTAACCACCCAATACACTTTGTTTTCATCTCAGATATGGCAACACCATCTTCTCATTTCCTAATAAACCAGGCTTTTTCCTCCATATTCTCATTATCTTCACCCAATATGACAAAAAGCTATTTTAATTCAACCTCTAAAATATATCTCAATCTTTCCATTTTGCTGCATTTCTACTGTACCCTCTGTAGATAAACTAACATCATCTACACCTGGAAAACTGCAAGTCACCCTCTGCTATTCCTGCTTCCACATTTATCTTATTATAGAAAATTTTCCATAACCATAAAATTTATACATATTCAAAACACATGTTGAATCATGTCACTCTTTGCATAAAACAATCCCAGGAGTTCCTATTGTTCTTTTTGGAGGAAAAGGGGGAAAGACTCCTGGCAATTTATTTTAGTCTCATAATGTATCACTCTACCCTTCTTACTGTGCAATAGCTGCATTGATTTACTTTACTCTCTTCATTCATGCCTCTAAACTTTTCACTTGTTAAATCTACTTGATTGCAAATCTATTTTCCAGGCTAGTGTTTTTGCTTGTTTGTTTGTTTTAAAACAAAAACAAAAACAAAAAAAAACTCCAAGGCTCAGGAAAAGGAAGGAAAGAAGAAAGGATGGAAGGAAGGAAGAAGGGAGGGAGATCAGAATAACTCCCTGACCACACTATCAAAAATAGAGCTTTCAGTGACTTCTTGGTGCCATGGTCTCTGGACCATGGTTTTGAGGAACATCAAGTTCAATTGGCATGACATTCTACAACAAACATTGCTTTACATCCTACTTTGGTGAGTAGCAACTGGGGTTTTAAAGTCTTGCTCCCACACTAAGAAAAATTAGGAAGAAAGGCCTAGAAAACTACTTCTGAAAATCAGCCAATGAAAACACCATGGATCATAATAGAATATTGTAGACAGAGTGCTGGAAGATGAGCCCCTTAAGATATAAAGCACTCAAAACACACAGTAATCACATGTAAGATGCTCCAATTTGTCTCTCCTCATCCAGATCAAAGAACAATGAAGAAAACCAAAGACACATGGAAACAATTCATCCAAGGGACTAGTTGACCATGTGAACCTCAACCTACATGACCCTTAGACCAGAATTAGATGGTACCAGGCTATCTCACTGTAAACCACTCAGAAAGGGATCACTATGGGAGATCCTGTATAAAGTGGGAGAAAATTGTGGAGCAAAACTCAAAATCATAAAAAAGGGCTAGGTTTATTGGTCTGATAGGAATTTTAACCCTTGAGACTATTGTCTCCAGTCACTCTTTTTGGCCTGGAATTGAACTCATTCTCAAGGTTTCCAGCCAAATAATAGATGGGTGTAAAAGGTGAACATTTATACTAGGTAGGTATTCTCCTTAGAATAATTCACCATAGGATATCAGAAAGTCAGTATTTGCACAGGGAGATAACTCAGAGGGTAAGAATGTGAAGAAAAGAGGGGTACAAGAAAAAAAAGTAACGACAGGGAGGAAGTAGGAAGAGAGCTATTACATTATGGGTATTGCAATCAATGTCATGAAACGAAATGTGCATGAACTGTTGCATGGAAAATGAATTTTCTCTGTAAGCTTTCACCCAAATCACAATTTAAAAAAATCCTTTCTGTTTCCAGTTACTTTAGTTCTACATATATATTTTTTTTAATTTAGCATTTGTATGATCTGTATTTATCTTGTTTTTCATATTTTTTCCTTGTTTGTTGTCCATCTCAAACTGTTGTTGTTGTTATGTACCATCGAGTCAGACCTGACTCATAGCGACCCCTCCTTAGGTTTCTGAGGCTGTATCGCTACGGAAATACATTGCCTAACCTTCCTTCTGAGGAGTGGCTGGTGGGTTTGAACAGCCAGCTTTCTGGTTAGCAGTCAAGTGCCTTAGGCACTGTGCTACCAGAACTCCTTCCATCTCAAATTACTAGAATGTAATTACCTGAATCTCAGGGACCTTATCTATCTTGTTCACCATGGTATTCATAGCTCAGAGGAGAGCTTGACATAAAGTAGCCATACTGATAAACATTTCTGAGCAAAATGAATGAATTAATTAATGAGTGAATAAACTATTTTATAACATAGTGCCTAAGGCATTTATTTGACTGCTAACCAGAAGACTGATGGTTCAAATTCACTAGCTGATCCTCAGAAGGAAGGTTGGACAATCTACTTCTGTAGTGATACAGCTTCAGTAACCCAAGGAGGGGTCGCTGTGAGTCAGATCTGATTGGACGGCAGTGTGTTATAACTTAATAAGGCTAATTTGGAAAAGTCCTTATTATCTATTCACTACCCATGTGTCAGTTTGTTGTAACGTGATGAATTGCATGTTACTATGGTACTAGAAGGTTTGCCACCAATATTTCAAATGCCAGCAGGGTCATCCATGATTGACGACAGGTTACATTAAAGCTCCCACCTTAAGAGAAACTAGGAAAAAAGGCCTAAAAAGCTACTTCTGAAAATCAGCCAATGAAAACACCATAGATCATAATAGAATATTGTAGACAGAGTGCTGGAAGATGAGCACCTTAAGGTATAAACCACTCAAAACACACAGTAATCCCAACAAAGGACTCAAACATACCAACAATTGTGAAGATGGTACAGGACCAAGCATGTTTGGTTCTCTTCTACATGGGGTCACATAAGTTGGAGCTGACTCAAAAGCAACTAAGAACAATATTATGTATATTCTGCACCAATATCTGCCATGACAACAACAACAAAAAAAAACTTTAGAGTGAGAAAAGCTGTTCAAAACATTGATAACTCTCAGGATCAAGCCTGTAACTAACTAACCAATGAACAAAAAATTCCATCAGGCTACATACTGATAAGTAAATAATAATGTGGTTCCCTGATTGCCCATCTAGAAAGGGAGCTAAAAAATAATATAAAATTGATTGGGCAGCAAACATAGTGCTAAGCCTTTTCTAATTTTTATCTCCTTTAATACTCACAGGAGCTCTGGTAGTATAGTGCCAACGCATTTGACTACTAACCAGAAGGCTGGGGGTTCAAACCCACCAGCCACTCCTCAGAAGAAAGACTGGGCAATCTACTTCCTTAAAGAGGAATACCAAGGAGGGTCACTATGAATCAGAATTGACTCAAGGGCAGTGACTTGTTTTTGTTTTTAACATTCACAACCCTCTAAAGTATGTATTGTTATCTCCATCTTACAGATAAAAAATCTGAGCTCAGAAAGAGGAGCATTTCTCTAAGATTTTATAAATAATGAATGATAGAGCTTAGATTAGAAATCAGGATCTATTCAAACTTGATATTTATATTCTTTCTACAATATTGTGTAACCCCTCATCTTTTTCTTTCTTCTTCTTCTTCTGTTTTTTTTTTTTTTTTCCCTACTACAATAAGTTTAAGTTGGTGCCCTTCAAATCTGAGAATTAAGGAACAAACATAGAAAAAAACATATAGCAGTCCTATTTTTATTTTTTAAGTGGTATCCAAGAAATGAGAAGAAAAAGGAAGAGGAAGAGATGCTTGACAATAATAGTTGTTGGCCACAAAAGTGAGCTATTTTAGAAACAACAGGATGAATAAATAGCAAATGTAAGACTAGAAACTGGGATATGGACTCAATCCACTACTCTTGTTCCAGTAGGTCACTATAATAGAGAGACATACAGCTAAGTAATAATGTAAATAAATAAGGTAAATGGTAGTGCAAAAGCATTAGTTTTACATTGGACACAAGTGAAACATATTGGTAATAGAACCCATTAGTTAAAAAACAGACTTTTTTAATAAGAACCTTCAAAGGTCAGAGCTCCTTCAATCACACAAACAAGGTTGTTAAGACCATGGTTTATTTCTTCTGCATCTTCAATCTTCAAGTATTCACAACTGGGCCCAATGCCCCATTCTGACTCCAAATACTATTTCAGATTTGTCCAGAAGTATTTTGTTCATAGACAAACTAAAAAGTTGCTAAAGACGTCTACAAGGCAGAAGTCACAACAACAAAAAAAACAACAGATGTAAAGAAAATGCTTAATAGAAAATATCAGAATTTTGTTGGTCTTTAACATATCTATTTTGTAGATTCGTATATTTTGATTACATATTTAGAGGTACTATAATATCTTTTGCTTGCTGAAAGTAAGGATGACTTAAGGCACCTACTGATGAAGGTTGAAGAATACAGTCTGCAGTATGGATTATGTCTCAATATAAAGAAAACAAAAATCCTCACAACTGGACCAATGAGCAGCATCACAATAAATGGAGAGAAGATTGAGGTTGTCAAAGAATTCACGTTGCTTGGTTCTACAATCGATGCCAACGGAAGCAGCAGTCAGGACATTAGACGACGTGTAGCATTGGGAAAGTCAACTGCGAAGGAACTGTTTCAAGTGCTGAGGAGCAAGGATATCTCATTGAGGACTAAGGTGCGCCTGACACAAGCCATGATATTTCCAATCGCCTGGTATGCATGTGAGAGCTGGACAATGAATAAGGAAGACCGAAGAAGAGTTGATGCTTTTGAGTTGTGGTGCTGGTGGAGAATGCTGAAAGTACCATGGACTGCTAAAAGAACTAACAGATCTGTCCTGGAGGAAGTGCAGCCAGAATGCTCCTTGGAAGCAAGAATGGCCAGACTTTGTCTCACCTATTTTGGTCATGTTGTAAGAAGGGACCATTCCCTGGAGAAGGATGTCATGCTTGGTAGGGTGGAGGGTCGACGAAAGAGGGGGAGGCCTTCCACGAGATGGATTGACACGGTGGCTGCGATGATGGGATCAAGTATAGTAGGGATTGTGGGGCTGGCGTGAGATCGGGCAGTGTTTCGTTCTGCTGTGCATGGGGTCGCTATGAGTCGGACACAACTCGACGGCACTTAACAACAACAACAACAACATAATATCTTTAGTGCTTAAGACCTCAAAATGTCTTAATATAGCCCCAACTACAGGCAGCATCTGCTTAGCCATGACCATTATGGTATGGCTGTCACATTATCACCCTTCTCAAACTCCAGATCTGATGGACTATCTTAGGCTGGGTTTTCTACAGGATCAAAACCAGTAAATCTTATAAGTAAATATAAAGACAGAGCTTTATTTCAAGGAAATGGCTCATAAAATTGTGAAGGTTGGAAAATTGAAAATCCATGGGTCAAGTGGCAGGCTATAGGGTCTCCTAACTCATGTGGTAGTAGGGGCTGACAAATCCAAATCTGTAGGTCAAGTAGCAGACTGCAGTCTCACTGAATTGTGGAGCTGATAAATCTAAAATTTGTAGGTCAGGCAGCAGGCTGCTGGCTCTTGTCTTAAGAACAAGAGGTCAGAAGATGACAAAGTGAATGTATGATCAAATGCAAGAATTGAAAAAGCATGGGCTTTATCTGAACACCAATAAATCTTGTACACAGGCCACATATCCAAGGAAACTCACCTTTCATCTGATTGGCTGCTCACATCAGTTCACAAAATGGAGGATGATTAAGTAATATCCTGCCAAACCATAGAGAATCATGGCCTAGCCTAGTTGATACATAACCTTAACCATCACATGGCTCATGCACAAATCCATGGATACCAAGCTATCCACACTTCAGTTTCTCCATATGGATATCTAAGGATTTTAGAACAAGGATTATTTCCTGTTTCAAATACAGTCATCCTCATGTAAGAAGCTATCTTCCTCACAGCCAAACCAAGAATAATATCCAGTAGAAGTGCTCTATAAAAAATAATGACTAACTCAACAAGTTTGACCCTCTTTCCTGAGGTATCTGAATGAGAAGTATAAAAACAAGTATGTATTTGGTAGGGAAATTAAGTGAAGCAAGTGGAAGAGAAACAAAAAGGTAGATTAGAGTAAATAGAATTACCTGTGATGACTTAGAATGAGTGGAGCAGGCACTCATTTTATCCCTTGTCTAGTACAGGTTATTTATTTTTTTTATTTCTAATAAATTGAATAATAGCTATTTTTATAACTAAATCTGAGCTTCTACCAACTACCTTGTACATCTCTTTTGCTTTTCTAACTAATTCTTTGAGTTGCTTTTTGCCTTTCCAATGAGAAATCTGATTTCTTCCACCTGAGATCCTCTTCTTCCTGAATTGTTCAGGAACGTTGCTGTCATTTTCCATTGAGTCAATTCTGACTTATAGTGAGTGACCTCATGTGACAGAGTAGAACTTCTCCGTAGGGTTTCCTTGGCTGTAGTCATTATAGAAGCAGATAACCAAGTCTTTCTCCAATGGGCCACTGAGTAGGTTCAATCAACCATTAGGTTAGCACCCAAGCACTAAACTGTTGCACTACCAGGGCTTAATCTGTGGTATGAAAGTTAACTCTCATCTGAAATCAAACTTAAAGAATTTAAAGAATGTCACATCTGGACCTTCCATTACTGCTATTATTTCTCACTCCCAAGATTAAAAGCAAGAATTAACCATACTTTTGCTTTATCTTATAGATTTTTGTTTGTTTTATCTCTTACAATAGACCATGTTTGGAATCTGTAGATACAGCTCTCTTAGGAGTTGCTCACATATTTCAGGAAATGTTACCATATAAGAATAATAAGGCTAGACTGTAAGAGCCTTCCTACCACAGTCACGTACAATTTCCTAACCAGAAAAGCTCTCTGCCTGTCCCCTACCCCTGACAAACACTGTCAGTCCTTTGAATTCTAACTAAAGAACTGGCACAGACAGACTACAGAAAATTTTATTTTGGGAGACTTATTGCCCCTCCTGCTAAAGGGCCTTGGCCACGCACGTTTGGAGTCATTGAACTAGGTGTCACATACTCGGAGTTCCAAGGAGGAATATTTTTTATATTTATTGACCTCTTCCATCCTAGAAGACCCTAGGTATCACGTACAAAGACACACTTTTTTCTGGAGGAACAGATCTTCTGACCAGAGATCTCTGAGAGTAGTAGTCTTGACAGATAAAGCTTCTATCACACCTTGAGCTCAGGCAGTAGCTGGATTCCTACTTGCACAAGTATGGGGAAACTGATGTGTATTTTCTGTACTTCAGGGCCTTTCTGTCCCCAAATTAGACAAGAAAGAACATAATATTTTAAGTACCTTTTTCCATGGGAAGCCCGTTAATCTCTACTTTGATTGGCTATACATCTCTAAAGGATATACTTTTCAGCCAAAATATTCTAACATCAAAACTTCTTGGCAGAAGTAAATTAAGTAGTAGTAGCAAGAGACAGGAGCTCTGGTGGGGTAGCAGTTAAAGCATTTGGCTGCTAACCCAGAGGTCAGTAGTTTGAGCCCAATAGCAGCTCCATGGGAGAAATATGAAGCAGCCTGCTTCCTAAAGATTTACAGCATTAGAAACCCTACAGGTCAGTTCTACTCTGTCTTAAAGGTTCACTATATGGCAATGGGTTGGGTTCTGGGTTTGGGGAAAAGATATGAAGTAGCTTAACATGTGAAAGGTGTAAAAAATAAATTTTTAGATCTTTTACTGCCTATAAAGTTTTCCTGCTTGAATTTCTTCATTTATTTATTTTTCTTCTATTTCTTAACTATATTAATTAAAGGAGACCTGGTTGCACAATGGTTAAGCACTCAGCTGCTAACTGAAAGGTTGGTAAATCAATCCCACCAGCTGCTCTGTGGAAAAAAAAGATCCATTCCTATAACGATTTCAGCCTAATACCCAATGGGGCAGTTCTACTCTGTCATACAGCATTACTATGAGTTAGAATCAACTAGAGGGCACACAGAAAGTTATTATGTTCTTACCTTAACTCTGTGTCATTTTTAGATGCATTAGCCTACCTTGCTCTGTAGAACATGGGGAATTGCCAGTCAACAAAAACTTAAATCCATAGCTTTATATATAACTTGTTTTTAATAGTGCTATTGTCCTTAATGGGAGCTCTGGTAGCATAGTGCCTAAGGCACTTGACTGCTAACCAGAAGGCTGGCGGTTCAAACCCACCAGCCACTCCTCAGAAGGAAGATGGGGCAATCTACTTCCGCAGTGATACTGCCTCAGAAACCCAAGGAGAGGTCGCTATGAGTCGGGCCTGACTCGAGGGCACATAACAACAACAACAGCATTGTCCTTAATGATATTGTTGTTGTTGTTGTTATGTGCCATCGAGTCGGCCCCGACTCATAGCGACCCCTCCTTGGGTTTCCGAGGCAGTATCACTACGGAAGTAGGATTGCCCAACCTTCCTTCCGAGGAGTGGCTGGTGGGTTTGAACCGCCAGCCATCTGGTTAGCAGGCAAGTGTCTTAGCCACTATGCTACCAGAGCTCCCAATGATATTAATAAATGATATTAAAAAATAAATGTAATATGTAAGAAAAGAATATGTAGTTTGAAGTTCTAACCATGAGATCCATTTTGAGAGCAGCTAGTATTTACTGATATAATTCAATATTCCCTTTGGTTCTTTTGTCTCTTACATAGCAAAAATTTTATATCTTTCAGCATTACTACATCAGTGGTGCAAGCCTATTGTTTGTGTGTATAGACTAGCCTAAATACATGGTTTACATTTTGTAAAATAAAAATCCTTTTTATTTTTCATTTTAAATATATTTTTCTAAGCTTCTGATTTATTTGTATTAGTAACACCTGTCATATTGATAACAATGAAATTAACTGTTTTAAAACCATACATGTTTTCATTATCCTTCTCCCAAAATGATAGTCTAAAAATATACTAATGTACACCCACTCCTCACTTATTGACATACTAGTTTCCAAAGACCAGGTCATTATGTAAGAATTGTTGTTACGCAGAACTGGAGGATGGCCACATTAGATCACAAAACAGAGGATGACTACATCATTACATAACTGTAAGCCACTGAGAATCATTGCTTTGGCAAATTGACACATAACCTTAAACATCACAGCCAGCATTATTCTCACCTCACACCTTGGCATTCATTATTGCCAGACATACATATCTATTAGTGCCTTAGGCACTATGCTACCAGAGCAAGCATCTATAATAAATAAATATATAATATTAAATTGAATGATTAAAACACAGTACTGAGGATGTTATTAAGTATTTGCATAAAAATTCTTACCATGCTAAAAGAGAAAATAAAATTAAGCAAATCTCTCTGGAAAGCCAAATGTGGTTGTCTGCATTACAAAGCAAAAACAAGTGCAACTGGTGGTGTAGTGCATAAGGCATTTGACTGCTAACCAGAAGGCTGGCGGTTCAAACCCACCAGCCTCTCCTCAGAAGGAAGGTTAGGCAATCTACTTCTGTAGTGATACCATCTCAGAAACCCAAGGAGGGGTCACTATGAGTCAGATCCAACTTGATGGTAGTGAGTTTTTCGGTTTTTTTTTTTAAATAATTTTTAACAATTTTTTTTAATACTGGAGAACTTTTAATACACATAGCAAAACATTCCAGTCTTATTACTGTTTGCCTAATGATGCCAGGGAATGCCTTCACAAATATAGGTACAATAATTTAGGTAATCTCAAATACAACACTTTTTCCTGATTTTGTTTGCAATTAGTGGGTTTGCACACTTTCTTTATGTTTTTCAGCCAGTATTAATTTACAGGACTGAGAGGGGAAGGCCTAGAGTGTGAACTTGAAGAAGATTCAAATAATTCAAACTGTACAGAAAGAAAAGTTTATCTGTCTTTTGAAAAAAGAACTTTAAAGACATTGTCATATGAAGCAGAATTATCACTACTATTAATTGTACAGGCATATTAAAAGGACCCGAGAAAGTGACCTCCTCTAAACCAGAGAATGCATGTGGAAAATATGTCTTAATCTTCTATTCTGTGCTTAGAGAAATGTCAAGTGTATCTATCACCTCAATTAACCATAGAAAAAAAGCTGTCAAAATATAATTCTTTTTTTGACAAGGAGTTTATTCTGAGAGCAGCAAAGGGAGAAACAGTCAGTTTCATTAGAAAGAGATGAGTGTCACAGGGGTCTGAACCACATGGGGAGCTTTCCATGTGCAAACTGCTGATTAGAACCATGGTGAATCTAGGCTAACTTGTTCAGGGGTTGTTGACTGAGCTATAGTAAAATGGGCTTTGTGGTCTGTTTGACTTTGGAGTTGACGTTGTTAACAAAAAGTACTCTTTCATTTATACTAATGCCAGGCAAAATGTGGATGAACTGATGAATTGAAAGCACTTTACCTTAAGGAATCATATAGGCAGTTTCAAAGATGAAGGCAAGACATTATTCATTTTACCTTTGTAATCTTATATATATATATATATATATATATATATATATATATATATATATATATATGATGTACCAGTTTTCCTGTTGTCATCACTTCTGACTCATACCAACCTGATAGGACAAAGTAGAACCATGCCTTAGGGTTCCTGAAGCTGTAAAATTTCAGAAGCAGACTGCTACATCTTTCTCCTATGGAATAGCTGGTGCATTTAAACCAGGGACCTTTCAATTAGAAGCCAAACTCTTTTTTTTTTTTTTTTTTTTATTGTGATTTGGGTGAAGATTTACAGAGCAAATTTACTTTCCATACAGCAGTTCACATACACTTTGTCTCATGACATTGACCACAGTTTACCACAATGCAACAGCTCCCCTCCCACTTCCTCCCCATAGTTACCTCTTCCCAGTGTCCATCCCTCCATGGACTCCTGCCCCCTGAGCTGTCTCCCTGTGCATAAGCAGCCCTTCTTTCTCCCATTATTTTTTTGTTCTCTCCAAGGAGTGTATCTACCTCAGGCAAATGTTCAACTCATATGCTTGTCTTTTGTTTGGCTGGACACCACAGGTGTGGGTTCAATTCCAGACCTGAAGGGCAGCTAGAGGCCATAGTCTCAGTGGTTCCACCAGGCTCTATCAGACCAACAAATCTGGTCCCCCCGTCTTTTTTTTTCTCCAAATAATTTTGAGTTTTGTAACACATTGTTCTCCCTCTCTATCAAGGATCTCCTACATAGATCCCCTTCCAAGTGTATGACAGTGGTAGTTGGGCAGCATCTAGTTTTTCTGGTCACATAGTCGTACAGTAGAAGCCAAACTCTTAACCATTGCATGACAAGTGCTCCTTGTGGAGCAGCTTTAGGTACCATTAATATTAATGGAGTTAAACAAAGTTAACAGATGGCATCAATTTATTCAATCATATTAATAAATATTTATTGTGTACTTTGAGATAAAAACAAATGTACTAGATGGTTTAGGATACACAAAAAATTATAAATCACAGATCCTGCCTCCCAGGAGATCATAAACAATAGAGAAGACAAGATAGGTATACGTTATTATAATATAAATTTTAAAATTATATCAATCATTCAAAGATATTAGTGTATTAAATTAATAATTTAGAGCTGTTCTGTCCAGTATAGAAGCCATTAATCAAATGTGGCCATTTAAATTTAATTTATTTCAAATGCTCAATAGTATATGGCTAATGATGATTGTATTAGGCAGTGTGTTTCCATCACTGTGAAGAGTTCTAAGGAATAGCACTAGATTATATAGAAATATCAAGCTACAGGAATCTATTAAAGCAGCTGAATGGAATGAATGAATAGAATTTTGACACACTCAAAAGTCCAGCGGAATGAGTATTAAAAAAAGAAAATAGTTTGACCAAAGATTAAGAATGCCAAATGAGTAGGGGAAGGAGGATTACACACATTCATGTACTACTTATTCATTTATTTATTTTTACTGACACAAATAGTGGATAGATACAGAAAATGAAATTATAAGTGTAGTAAATCTGAATTGCAAAAATATTTGAACAATAACATAATGATTTTAATTTTTTGTAGACAAGTACATCCTAAATTATGGTATTCAATGTGATTTTAATTAGTATATCAATCATATGTTTATTTTTATAGCTCTGTATGTATTTTATGGGTATTCAAAAAAATACATGACTAGCACATACAACCTACTACTGATCTTTCAGCTTAGGGCAAAACTAAATTCTTTCAATTTTAAAAAAAAATAAATGGAATCAAATTCATAGGTAGTCACTATGTAGACAATAAAGAGTCCTTTCATGTTTTATGGTTAAAGCATTATATTATGTAGTGGTTAAGATAATCAAATATTAACTTTGACAAATGTTGACTGTCTGATCTTGGGCATTTTTGCTTATCTTTCTTGTGCTACTCATCTATAAAAGGGAGATATTAAGACTACCAATGTAAGATATGTGTAAAGATTAATTGTAAAATAGTTAAAGGAGTGTCTACTCCTTTTATTGTAGTAATTATTAATTAATGTTGCAATTAATAATTTTTGCCATTATTACTACTACAGTGCAACTTGAGAAATTATCATATCTGTGTTTTAGGAGAATTAATCTAGCCACAGAATGCAACATAGATGAGAGAAGGAGAAGTTGCAATCAGAAAAAAAGCAGTTAGAAAACAAATTAAACCATTCAAAGGTCAATGTCAATGCCGTGCCTGAATCAAGTAGTGGAAATAGGAAGGTAGAGAAGTGGAAAGTGTTCAAACAAAGCCAGAATAAAGAGCACTTGACAAATAATTTAACATAAGATGACGTAGATATAGAAATCAAAATAAATACCAAAGTTTCAAGTCTGCATAAAAGGGAACTATGACATAGCAAGAAGCACCTCATCAGGAGAAAGCAGATGTCTGTCTGAGAGAAATAAGAATGGATTTCATTTCAGAAACACTGACTTTGAGGTTATGGGAAGAACTTCACTTTAATTTATTCAAAAAACAAAACCAGTGGAAATAAGGATCTTGAGCGCTGTAGAAAAATCAAACTGCATGTCTATAGCTCATCAGCAAATTGGTAATCATTAAAGCCTAAAGCCATGATACCAAATTATTTTGCTATGAGAAAGAAGGTTGAGAAAAGGATTTCTAAGGTACATGTTGTAGGTTGCACGAAGACACTGAACCAATTATTGACATAGAGAAGAGAGATGTAGATTTAAAAAAATCAGGACACAGTATCATAAAGCATAAAAGAGTTAAAAAAAATAAAGGAAATGATAAAAAACAGTATTAAGTGCTGTAGTGTGGTTGAAGAGGATGAGCATTGAGAGAAATCATTGGGTTTAATAACTAGGAATTATTGGTATACTTAGAATTAAAACCTGGAAGACAGTAGAGAGACTAGAACCCAGAGGTCAAGCCTAACTCGAAGGTCAAATGTTGGGGCTCTTTCAATAAGTTTAGGCGAAAAGGGATTGAGCAAAATTATGTTAGCTTGAGGAAATAAATACTAGGAAAAAGTGAATGTTTTTTCTATTGTTTTTGGTTTTAATAGTTTTGCAGATAGGAGGGAAAAAAAGGTCATGAGCATAAAGGGTGCTGGAAACTAAAACAGAGAATAGAACTCAAACAGTTAGATCCTAAAACTAGTGAAATAAAGGAAAGCCAAGGAAACTCCAGCAGAACTCATCCTTCAAGGGGGGAGGAGAAATTTATCTTTGAAAAGGAAAGAATAAAAAAAGATATTAGTCGAGAATCTACAATGTGCCAAATTGGTACTGCTTCTAGGGGCTGGAGATATAGAACGGAACAAAAAAACAGGAACCTGAACTTATTGAGGTAATAGATGTTAGAGTGAAAACAACCACCCATCTGTCAGTTTATCACACTTTGGTGGCTTAGGCATAGCTGTGATTCTGGAAAGTATGCCACCAGTATTTCAAACACCAGCAAGCTCATTCATGTCTCAGAATCCAAAGAGACGGAGTAGGAAGAGAAACCTAGTGATTTACTTCCAAAAACTAGCTAAAGGAAACCTTAGGAATCATAACAGAGCATTGTCTGATCCATATACTTTGGATATATGAGAAAGAATCAATTTCTGGAGAAAGACATCATGTTTGGTGATGTGGACAGTCAATGAGGCAGTCAATCCTCAGTGAGATGGGTTAGCACAATAGCTGTAATGATGGACTCAAACATGCTGGCAACTTTGAGGATGACTGAGGACCAGACAATGTTTTGTTCTACTGTACATAATTTCACTATGAGTCAAAGTTACTTGATGAAAGCTAAAAACAACAACAGTGTGTGGAGATGAACAATGAAGAAGACATCACTATTCCCTCTACTCATGGAGGTCTCAGGTCACAGCCAACGCAATCTCCAGTCCCCTGGGGATGGGAGGGAAACTGCTGGGAGGGATGAGATTGAACTCTGATAGGTCAGGAGACAGTTGGGGTCACAGAGAGCTGGGGAAGGAATGGGGGGCTGCTGGATCACAGCTGAAAGAGGACAGAAGGAAGCAAAGGACAGAAACAGGAGCAAGCCCCTGGTGGTGGTTCCTGTGGCTTCTACTCACCCCACATACTTGGGGTGTCCAATGTAGGGGTAGAGGGAGGATGTGAAAGCTGAGAGTGCAGGCATCCCATTCTGGGGCACTGTGCCTTGGAGAGACTTCCCATGGCTCTGAGGTAGGTGTAGCAGCAACACCTGGGGTAGATGGTAAGCTGCATGGTGAGGGGGCAGAGCTGCTGCTATTCTACTTTGGAGATGGGCCAGTTTACAGAAAAATGAAGCAAGATCCATAAGTCACACCATTCAGGAAGGGGAAAAAAAAAGAAAACCTGCAGATGGATCAAAGACTTAAATGTGAAACCTAAAGTTATAAAGTTCAGCAAGTTAAAAATAGGGACAAATGTAGGTGTCCTAATTTATGGCATGAGTAAACTATCAAGCATAACCCAAGATGCACAAACAGCAGAAGATAAACTATGTGATTGGGACCTTTGAAAATTAACTTCTTTCATTTTTGGATTTCTCCAAAAGAGTAAAAAGAGAACCTACATAACAGGAAAATATATTCAGGAATGACATATCAGACAAAGAACTTATCTCTAAAATTTATAGAAACCTCCAACACCTCAACATCAAAAAGACAAACAATCCAGTTAAAAAATGGGCAGAAGACATGAACAGACACTTCACCAAAGAATATATTCAGGCAGCCAAGAAACATGAAGAAATTGTTCTCAATCATTAGCCATTAGAGAGATACAAATCAAAACAACCATGAGATACCATCTCACCCAAGCGTTAATAGCAAAGTTCAATAAGACAGAAAATAACAAAGGCTGACCAGGATGTGGAGAGATTGGGACACTCCTCCTCTGCTGGGGGGG
>NW_006921970.1:601022-603096 GCF_000298275.1 Orycteropus afer afer | reverse complement strand
ACCAGCCACTCCTCAGAAGGAAGGTTGGGCAATCTACTTCTGTAGTGATACTGCCTCAGAAACCCAAGGAGTGGTTACCAGTGGTAGGAGGGAGGGGGAAAGGGAAAGCTTTTGTTTGTGGAGCATTGAGTTTATGCTAATGGTGCTGGAATATTTTGGAAAAGGATAGTAATAATGGTGACACAACATGAAAAATGTCATCAATGTCCCTGAGCTGTAAATGGGGAAGTTGTTATCTTGGTGAATGTCTTGTGTATGTTTTCACCACAATTAAAGTTAAAAAAAGGAAAAAGAAACAAAAGAAAGCTGAGGCCAACTCGTGGAGCATCTCAGTATTTAGTAATAGAAGAAAATCAAGATGAGGGGAAAGGAATAAAATAATAATAAATGAAGAAATCATTTTAAAAATAAAATATGTTCTGGAAAAAAATATATCAGACTATGGGTTAGAGAAGGAGCCTTGGTGGTGCAGTGGCTGCTAATGAAAATGTTCATGGTTCAAACGCACTGGCTACTCTGTGAAAGAAAGATGTGGCAGTCTTCTTCCATAAAGATTACAGCCTTGGAAGCCCAATTGGGCAGATCTATTCTGTCCTATCCACCATTCATCTGTCAGTTGTTCTGTTGTGGCTTGTGTGTTGCAGTGAGGCTGGAGGCTATGCCACTGGTATTTCAAATGCCAGCAGGGCAGATGGGAAGATTTCAGTGGAGCTTGCAGGTTAAGACAGATTCAGGAGAAGGAAGGGGCCATCCACTTCTCAAAGCATTGGCCAGTAAAAACTTTATGATAAGCAGTGAAACGCTGTCTGAAATACCATTGGAAAACTTTGTGAATAGTTGCAAAACATTGTCCAATATAGGGCTGGAAGATGACCCCTCAGGTCAGAAGGCACTTAAAATACAACTGGGGAAGAGCTGCCTCCTCAAAGTAGAATTGATCATAAGGACATGGATGGAGAAAGGCTTTCGGGACCTCCATTTGTTAATGTTGCATTACTCAAAATGGGAAGAAACAGTTGCAAACATCCATTAATAATTGGAAAACGGAATGTACAAAATATGAACCTTGGACAATTGGAAGTTATCAAAAATGAAATGGAACACATAAAGATCAATATCATAGGCATTAGTGAGCAGAAATGGACTAGTTTGGGCCATTTTGAATTAGACAAGTATATGATTTACTATGCAATGAATGACACATTGAAGAGGAATGGCTTCATAAATGTTTCAAGATCTATCCTGAAGTACACTCTGTCAGTGACAGGATAATACCCATATGTCTACGAGGAAGACCAGTTAATAAGATTATTATTCAAATTTATGCACCTTCTATTAAAGCCAAAGATGAGGAAATTGAAGATTTTTACCAATGTCTGAAATCTGAAACTGGCCAAACACGCAATCAAGATGTATTGATCATTACTGGTGATTGGAATGTGAAAGTTGGAAACAAAGAAGAATCACCAGTAGTTGGAAAATGTGACCTTGGTGATAGAAATTACATTGGAGATCACATGAAATAATTTTGCAAGACCAATGACTTATTCATTGCAAATGCTTTTCAACAGCACAAACATCATCTATACATGTGGATCTTGACAGAATCCGATTGACTACACCAAAATAGATGTCAGAAAAGACTCTGAAACTGGCTCTTCAATGAAAAGTAGCTAAAGCAAATGGAAGAAATGACAAGATAAAACAGCTGAACAGAAGATTTCAAAGAGCAGCTCAAGAAGACAAAGTCAATCATTATAAAGAAATGTCCAAAGACCTGGAGTTAGAAAACCAAAAGGGAAGAACACACTCAGCATTTCTCAAGTTAATAGAACTGAGGAAAAAAATCATACCTTGAGTTGCAATATTGAAAGATTCAATGGGCAAAACATTAAATGATTCAGGAAACATCAAAAGAAGATGGAAGGGAGGCGGGGCAAGATGGCGGACTAGGCAGAAGGATTGCACAGACCCTCTTCAACTAAGAAAAGGGAAACCAATTAACACAGACACAGAAGATAATCTTGGACCCCTGAGCCTTGAAGGAAAGGATGCAGATTTGGACTAAACCCCA
>NW_006921970.1:594064-600722 GCF_000298275.1 Orycteropus afer afer | reverse complement strand
AATTCCAGAACACTTGATTGCTGATGAAGAACCTGTGCATAGACCAGGAGGCTGTTGTTTAAATGGAACAACGCAATACTGCATAGTTTAAAAATCAGGAAGAATGTGTGTCAGAGTTGTATTCTTTACCCATATTTACTCAATCTAACGCTAAGCAAATAATTGGAGAAGCTGGACTGTATGAGGAAAACACAGCATCAGGATTGGAGGAAGACTCATTAACAACCTGCAATACACAGACTACACAGCCATGCTTGCTGAAAGTGAAGATGACTTGAAGCACTTACTGTTGTTGTTACTGAAAGTGAAGATGACTTGAAGCACTTACTGATGAAAATTAAATACTACAGTCTGCATTATAGATTACACCTCAACATAAAATGAAAATCCTCACAACTTGACCAATAAGCAGTTTCACAGTGAATGGAGAAAAGATTGCATATGTAAAAGACATCATATTACTTGGTTCTACAATCAATGTCAATGGAAGCAACTGTCAAGACATCAGATGATGTATTGCACTGGGCAAATGTGCTGCAAAAGACCTCTTCAAAGTGCTGAAGAGCAAAGATGTCTCTTTAAAGACTAAGGTGTGCCTAAAGGTTGGGCAATCTTCTTCCATAGTGATATCGCCTTAGAAACCCAAAGAGGGGTCGCTATGAGTCAGGTACGACTCCACAGCAAATAACAACAACAATAATCCAAGCCTTATATGCATGTGAAAGCTGGACAATGAATTAGGAAGACCAAAGAAGAGTTGATGCTTTTGACATGCAGTGTTAGTGAAGAGTACTGAAAGTATCATGGACTGCCAGAAGAACTAATAATTTTTTTCTGGAAAACGTGCAGCCAGAATACACCTTGGAAATGAGAATGGCCAGACTTCACCTCACCCACTTTGGTCATATTGTCAGAAGGGACCATTCCCTGGAGGACATCATGCTTGGTAAAGTGGAGGGTCAATGAAAAAGGGGAAGATCCTCAACGATATGGATTGATACAGTGGCTGCAAGGATGGACTTGGGTATAGCAAGGATTGTGAGGTTGGTGAAGGACCAGGCAGTGTTTCATTCTGTTTTACATAGGGTCACTATGAGTTAGAGCTGACTCCACGACACCAAACAACAACAACTCTGTCCTAGAGGTTCACTATGAGTTGGAATCAACTCAATGGCAACAGGTTTGGGTTTATGGGATAGTGACTGAGGGGGTAGCCTTTTGGTTACCCAGGAATGACTCTCTCATTTGGGATGATATGATGTGGTATCTGAATGTAATTGTACCTATAGTATAAAAACCAATGGAAGGAGTTCTCCTAAAAAAGAAAACAGCAAGTGCAAATGCCCTGGAGGAAAAGGAACAAGACTGGGTGACCATTTTGCACCAAATAGAAGGTATGTCTACCTGAGAGGATCTAGGTGTAAGGAGTGAGGTTTTGAGTATCTGTGGTTTAGAAAGAAATTGGAAGATTGTAGAGAAATGAAGAATATTGAATTATAGATATAGAGCCACTTCATTTCCGTACAATGTTTTGCATATATGCTTCTAAATATTGGTGGATTTTAGTAATCTTTCCACAGCAATCCTCTCTTTTTCATATACATTCATTTTCAGATGATCTTATCCAACTCCCTGGTAAAACTTTTTATGTGCTGATGATTTCCAAATCCCTGCCTGCAGCCTGGACCACTCCTCTAAGCACAAGACTATTCTATGAATTGCCCACTTGGCAATCCACTTGGATATCTCAGAAGCATCTCTAACTCAATGCATACAAACTCAAATTCTTAATTTCCTCCTCAACCCCAATATACTTCTCTCAAGTTTTTCCCATTGTAGTTAATAGCTCTCTCATGTACTTAATAGTTAAGGTCAAAAACCAAAGAGATATATTGACTAAACAACAAAAAAGAAGAAAAAAAAAAAAAAAAAAAAAAAAAAAAAAAAAAACCTCACTGCCATCAAGTCCATTCTGACTCATAGCAACCCCCTTTGGGTGTCTAAGGTGGTAAATCTTTACAGAAGTATATTGCCCAGTCTCTGTTTCCCAGAGTGGCTGGTGGGTTTGAACCACCAAACTTCTGGTTAGCAGTCAGATCCCTTAGACACTACACCACCAGAACTCCTTACTGGTCTTCTCTTATATCCCATATCTATCAAAACTTGGTAAGTCTTATCAATTCTATGTCCAAAATGTATCCCCAGTGCTTGTATCCTCATCAATTTCATTGTTAAAATTCTAATTTAATTCACCATCAATTTGATATCCATGGTTTTAACAGGCTCCCAGTCTATCTGCTTCAACACTTGCTCCTTTTTAATCCATTCTCCCCTCAGCAGCCTAAATACTGCTTTTTCTAAAATAATCTGTATAACATTTGTACAATTTATTCCTTAAATGTTTCACAGAATTTACCAGAGAAGTCATATGAGTCTAGAGTTGTTTAGTAAAAAGATTTTACATTGTAAATAAAGTCTACTTTTTATTGATATACAGCTATTCAGGTTTTCTATTTCATCTTGAGTGTTTTTTCCATAATTTTTGTATTTAAAGGAGTTTGTCCATTTCATTAAATTTGTCAAACTGTTCAGTATAAAGTTGTTTATAATATTCTCTTCTTATCTTTTATATGTAATATTGGTATCATTTATATCCTTTCTTTCACTCTTGGTATTGGTAATTTGTGTTTTTTCTAATTTTTTGCTTAATAAATTGAGCTAGATATTTATGATTTTTTAAATCTTTTCAAAGAATCAACTTTTGGTTTAAATGATCTTTGCTGTTTCGTTAATGTATTCTGTTTTTATTTCCATAATTTTCACTCTCACACTTACTTTTTCTTCATACTTACATTGGGCTTAATTTATTTTTCTTTTTTTCAGCTTAAGATGATAGCTTGTGGCACTGATTTTCATTCTTTTATCTTTTGTAATAGAAAAATTTACTGGTACAAATTTCCTTCTGAATACCACTTTAACTAAACCAAAAAAACAAAGTCACTATTATCAGTTGATCCCAACTCATAGCAACCCTATAGGACAGAGTAGACCTGTCTCATAGGGTTTCCAAGGCTGTAAATCTTTGCAGAAATAGACTGTCTCATTTTTCATCTTTCTCCCATGGAGTGGCTAGTTAGTTCAAACAGCCAACCTTTTGATTAGTAGTTGAATGCCTTAACCACTGCACCACCAGAGCATATATAAGC
Organism: Orycteropus afer afer; assembly: GCF_000298275.1. NCBI lineage: Eukaryota > Metazoa > Chordata > Mammalia > Tubulidentata > Orycteropodidae > Orycteropus > Orycteropus afer. The sequence goes on along the minus strand of NW_006921970.1, from coordinate 597,516 downwards.
TTATTTTAAAGTGTATTGTTTAATTTACAATTATTATTTCTTCTGAAGTGTAAACCTATAATCATTATTCTGCCACTCAAGCTGTAAGTGCACTAGGGAATCCACTCAAAAAAGGCATAAAAATCTCCCAAATCTCACCAATAGCAATTCTTTCTGCCTCTATTTTCTACTGGTTATCCAGGGACTTGTGAAAAGTTTATACTCAAATTTTGGATTTCAGCCCTTTTGTGGTGTTATTGCTTCTAGAATTTTCCCTCAAACATCCAGCTGAGGTTTTGCAAAAGAGCCACAATGTGGAAGTTTCTACCTCATGCAGTAGCAACATTTCAGGAGCAAATTTTTTTCAAGCTTCTGCCAGACTTTGGTCAGTTTTCAATATCTTCAAATTAGTGTTTTGATTATTTCCTAGTTTTTGTAATTGTTTCTGCAGGAAAAATTGCCTGAACTTATCCTACCACCCATTAAACACATAAATCACATTATATCATCATTCACTGACTTAAAAGTCCAAAAATTGTGTTTTTCTCTTCAAGAAGAATATAATATCTTAAATAATTATTCAATATAATATCTTAAACATATCTTAAACACCAACCTCTGCCTAAATGTCTGGCTGTTTTCAGGCAATATTAGTTGTCTGACCAAAAGTTTCTCTCTGCTAACAGAATTATGAATTATTTTCATGTCCCTATTCACTCCATAAGAAGTGAAGACTCACCCCCCAAGCAGGAATTGGAGGGAATGGTGAACACAACAAAAATGGCAGGATCTAGGTAGGAATTACATAAGCAGAGGGTGGAGAGGTTTCAAAAAACTAAGGGAAACAACCTTGTCTGTCAGTTTTTCCTACGTGGTGGTTTGTATGTTGCTGTGAGGCTTGAAGCTGTGCCACTGGTGTTTCAAAAGCCAGTAGGGTTGCACATAGTGCACAGGTTTCAATGCAGCTTACAGATTGACACAGGCTAGGAAGAAGGAGGAGGCCATCCACTTTTCAAAAAATTGGCTAGGGAAAAACCTCTGAATAGCAGAGAAACACTGTCTGATACATTACTGTGCAATTTTATGAATAGCCTGGAAACATTGTCTGATATAGTGCAGGAAGATGAGCCCCTTAAGTTGAAAGGCACTCAAAATATGACTGGGAAAGAGCTTCCTCATCAGAGTAGAACCAACCTTAATGATATGCACAAAGTAAAGCTTTTGGGACCTCCATTTGCTGACATGGCATGATTCAAATTGAGGAAAAACGTCTGCAAACATCTATTAATAATCAGTACATGGAATGTAAGAAGTATGAATCTAAGAAAATTGGAAGTTGTGAAAAAATGAAATGGAATACATAAGGATTGCTATCCTAGTGTGTTAGAGTGGGTTCTCTTGAGAAACAAAACCAGTAAAGCTTATATAGAGACAGAAAAAGAAATTTATCTTAGGAAAAGGGCTCACACACTTATAAAAGCTGGCAAGTCCAAAGTTCTTGGATCAAACGTCAAGCTGGAGGCTTTCCCAACTCTCGCAGCTGCAGGGACTGAAGAGCTCAAGCTTGGCAGGCAGTATACTGGCTGTTGACTCTAATGAATGATGAATCCAAGATCTCCAAGCCAAATAGTGGATTGTTTGCTCACGACGGTTATAGGCAGCACAAGAGAATCCCAATCCACAGTAGAGTGTCTTTTTTCCCAGGATGTCCATAAATATACTAAAAGCAGGCTACACCCCTAGGGAAACTCCCTTTCAACTGATTGTCTGCTCAAAACATATACATCTGATCCCATCATGTGAATAACCACATCTTAACTGCTTAAATCACACAGAATTGTGGTCCAGTCAAGTTGACACACAGCTTCAGTGATCACACCTAAGCGTTAGTTAGCTGAAATAGACCAGTTTTGGCCATTTTGAATCAGACAACCATATAATCTACTATGCCTGGAATGACAATTTGAAGAGCAATGGCATGGCATTCATCATTGCAAAGGATGTTTCAAGATCTGTCCTGAAGTACAATGCTGTCAGTGACAGGATAATATCCGTACATCTACAAGACAGACTAGTTGATAATACTATTATTCAAATTTACACACCAACCACCAAGCCAAAAATGAGGAAATTGAAAATTTTTATCAACTTCTTCAGTCTGAAATTGACCAGACATGCAATCAAGATGTGTTGATTATTAGTCATGCTCAGAATGCAAAAGTTGGAAACAAAGAAAAATCACCAGTAGTTGGAAAATTTGACCTTGGTAACAGAAATAATACTGGAGATCGCATGATAGAATTTTGCAAGATTAATAACTTATTCATTGCAAATACTTTTTTTTCAACAACACAAACAGTAGCTATACACATGGTCTTTGCCAGATGGAGTGCACAGGAATCATATTGTCTACATCTGTGGCAAGAGATGATGGAAAAGCTCAATATCTTCAGCCAAAACAAGGTCAGGAAGTGATTGTGGAACAGACCATCAACTGCTCACATAAAAGTTCACCTTGAAGTTGAAGACAATTAAAACAAGTCCACAAGAGCCAAAATATGACCTGGAATATATCCCTCCTCATTTAGAGACCCTCTAAAGAATAGATTTGATGCATTGAACACCAATGATTGAAAACCAGAAGAATTATGGGTTGACATCAAAACATCATCAATGAAGAAAGAAAGAGGTCATTAAAAAGACAAGAAAGGGAGACAAGACCAAAATGGATGTAGGAAGAGACTCTGAAACTTGCCCTTGAGAGAAGAGTAGTTAAAGCAAATGGAAGAAATGATAAGATAAAAGAGCTGAACAGAAGATTTCAAAGAGCAGCTCAAGCAGACAAAGCCAATTACTATAATGAAACCTGCAAAGATCTGGAATTAGAAAACCAAAAGGGAAGAACATGCTCAGCATTTCTCAAGCTAAGAGAACTGAGGAAAAAAATTTAAACCTCAAGTGGCTGTATTGAAAGATTCTATGGGTAAAATATTGGATGATGCAGGAAGCATCAAAAGAAGATGAAAGGAATACAGTCATTGTACCAAAAATAACTGATCTATCTTCTTCCACTTCAGGAGGTGGCATATGTTCAAGAACCAAGGGTACTGAAGAAGAAGTTGAAGCTGTAATGAAGGAACTGGCAAAGAACAAGGCTCCAGGAATTGACAGAATATGTATTGAGATGCTTCAACAAACAGATAACCTGCTAGAGGCACTCACTCAAATATGCCAAGAGATTTGCAAGATAGCTACCTGGCCAACTGACTGGAAGAGATCCACATTTGTATCCATTCCAAAGAAAAGTGATCCCACAGAATATGGAAATCATTGAACAATATCACTGATCTCAAATGCAAGTAAAATCTTACTGAAGATAGTTCAAAAACGGTTGCAGCAATGTACTGACAGAGAACTTCCAGAGGTGCAAGCTGGATTCAGAAGAGGACATGGAGTGAGGGATATCATAGCTG
>NW_006921970.1:592300-593361 GCF_000298275.1 Orycteropus afer afer | reverse complement strand
TCAGTTGTAGTGCTGGTGAAGAATGCTGAAAGTACCATGGACTGCTAAAAGAAATAACAAATCTGTCCCAGAGAAAGTGTAGCCAGAATGCTCTTTGGAAGTGAGAATGGCCAGACTTGTCTCATATTCTTTGCTCATTTTATCAGAACGTACCACTCAGTGGAGAAGGATGTAATACTTGGTAAGCTGGAGGGTCGATGAAAGAGGGGAAGGCCCTCAACAAGATGGATTGAGACACTGGCTGTGGGGATGGGCTCAAGGATAGCAGGGATCATGGAGCTGACACAGGACCAGGTGGTGTGTCGTTCTGCTGTGCATTAGGTCGTTATGAGTCGGAGACAACTCAACAGAACCTACCACCAAGAACATTCATTCCAGGGGAGTTCTGGTAAGATGGCGGAATAGGCAGAAAGACTGCACAGACCCTCTTCAACAAAGAAAAGGGGAACTAATTAACATAGATACAGAAGATAATCCTGGACCCCTGAGCCTTGAAGGGAAGGATATAGAAGTGGACTAAACTCCTACTAGCAGAAGAATTTGCATGAAAGCACCAAAAAAGGAGACATACAGAGCTGTGGTTTGGCAGCAATCTTGATGGCACAGGCAGCTTGGATATTGCCGAGTGGTGGTAGGACCTAAGAATTAACCTAAAACTCAGCCTTGCTAGCCAGGGACTGCATGGAGGACTGCTCTGGTGGCTGGAGAGTAGAAGGGAAAGCAGTGAAGAGGAGGGTGGGCTGAGCTGTGGACTTTTGTCTGTCCAGAGGGTGCAGCCATTTTGAATGTTTACAAGAGACTTGACCATTTTGGATATTTAAAGTGACAGGTTCTCCCAGATTCCAGGGACTTAAGAACAGGCTCCACTTGCTGGGAACCACAAGGACATTCCAGACCTGTGGACTACTGGAAAAGTGTGACATTACCCTTGTTACTCTTATACCCCACACACTCGGTGAACAGAGGTGCAGCCATCTCTCACTCTAACCCACTGGGCCAGCAGGAATTTCATCCCAGTCTGTGTACTCAGAGGGAACCAGGTGCCCTGCCCTGCCCTGCTC
>NW_006921970.1:578207-578752 GCF_000298275.1 Orycteropus afer afer | reverse complement strand
TGGAATAGAATTGGGAACCCAGAAATAGATTCATAGACCTATAATCAGCTGATCTTTGACAAATGGCAGAAATCTATTAAATGGAGAAGAAAATGTTTGTTTAATAAATGGTGCTGCCAAAACTGGATATATATTTGCAGAAAAATGAAATAAGATCTGTACGTCACACCATACACAAAAACTAACCCCAGATGGATCAAAGACTTAAATGTGAAACCTAAAACTATAGAGTTCCTCGAGGAAAAACTAGGGGCTAATTTGGAGCCCTAATATATGGCATAAATAGACTATCAAGTATAACTCAAAATGCATAAACATCAGAAGAGAAACTAGATGAATAGGACCTTCTAAAAATTAATTTTTTATGTGCTTCCAGAGTCTTCTCCAAAAGAGTCAAAAGAGAACCTACCGATTGGGGAAAAAAAAGAAAAATGGCAATGACATATCTGACAAGGGACTTATCTCTAGAATTTATAGAAAACTCCAACATCTCAATAACATAAAGACAAATAATCCAATTAAAAATGGGCAGAAGACATGAATAG
>NW_006921970.1:575245-576599 GCF_000298275.1 Orycteropus afer afer | reverse complement strand
AGAACTAGATAGTGACCAAATACCACTGTCAGCCACTCGGAGGGGGATCTATGTAGGAGATCATGGATAGAGAGGGAGAACAATGTGGAACAAAACTCAAAATCATTTGGAAAAAGGGGGGGGGGCAGGTTTGCTGGTTTGATAGAGCCTACTGGAACCACTGAGACTAGGGCCCCTAGCTTCCCTTGAGGTCTGGAATTGAACCCACACCTGTGGGTTCAATATGCCAAACAAAAGATAGGCATATGAGTTGAACATTTACGTGAGGTAGATACGCTCATTGGAGAGAACAATCATGGGAGAAAGAAGGGCTATTTATACACAGGGAGAGAGCTCAGGGGGCAGGAGTACATGGAGGTAACTATTAGGAGGAAGTGGGAGGGGAGCTGTTGCATTGTGGTAAATTGTAGTCAATGTCATGGAACAAAGTGTATGTGAACTGTTGTATGGAATGTGAATTTGCTCTGTAAATTTTCACCCAAATCACAATAAAAAAAATTAAGGGGAAAAAAAAAAAAACATTCATTCTACACAGGCTACGTGTGTTTCAGGAATATGAAAAATACTGGATTGTTTTCTTTCCAGAGGTAACCCTGATTTATCTAAGGATAGTTCTGGTCAGCTTACCAGTGATTGGTTCAAAATTGATCATTGGAAGATTTTGATTGGTAATATGTGAGGAGAGGTATACAGATCTCAAAAAGTTCCTTCTCACTCTTCTAAAAAACATTTGGAAATTAACAATGTTCTTGCTCTCTGAACTGGATGCAAGGCTGCTGCATCCATCCTACAGCCACAAAGTGAGCTGACCCTTAAGAGGTACAACTCAAAGGCTAGAGCAAACACATTAGGAAGAAAAATGGAAAGAATGAAAAAAAAAAATTTAGGTGCTAGATGACTGGATCAAATAACTATAAAAACTACCTGAAATTGCTGTTTTATTTATGTGAGCTAAAACGTGCTTTAATTGTTTAAATTTATTGCAATTATTTTGTTTCTGTTTCTTGGGAAATATGTGTATTGGTCTTCTTTCCATTCCACAAAAATACCAAGCTAGTTCTTGCCTAAGACCTTTTAAAAGATTCTTCTTTTTAAAGTTTCTTCCCCTAGATGTTAAGTTGCCTGGCTCATTTTCATCATTCACGTCCTGATTCAAACATGTCTTCAGATTCCCCAAACACCCTACCTAAATTAGCCTCTTATTCTGTAGCCAATTGGCCTTATTTTCTCCTTTTAACGTTATATATATATATATATATATATATTTGTTGTTGTTGTTGTGTGCCATCAAGTCAAACCCGACTCATAGCGACCCGTCCTTGGGTTTCCGAGGCAGTATCACTATGGAAGTAGG
>NW_006921970.1:565055-574775 GCF_000298275.1 Orycteropus afer afer | reverse complement strand
TTAGTACTGTTGAAACACAAATATGACAAGTGGATGGCCTTCAAGAAAAGAAAGCAAATTTTTCACAATTTAGAAGGCTAGAAGTCCAAATTCAGTATGTCAGATTTAGGGGATGGATTTCACTGTCAGATCTAGGAGAAGATTCTTACGTATTTGAGCTTCTGGAACTCCAGTGTTTCACAGTTCATTGGTGATCTTCACATGTCACCTGTCTTTTCCCATTTGTGCTTTTTAGCTTCTTTGTCTAATCTTTTCTTTTTTATATCTCTGAAAATGGTTATGTTTAGGACACTCCCTATGCTGATATATTGCCTCATTAATGTAATAAAGAAAAATTATTCCCAAATGGGATTATTTACAATTTAGGATTTCCACACATATTTTTTGGGATCGATGTATAATAGCTCTTAATAAATATTGAACCGGAAAATAATAGAAAGACCTTAATTGGATTGGAAATAGCTTTTAAAGAGAAATTCATTCTTTGTAAGAAAAGAAATCCTCTAAATTTATATTTAAAAATTAGTTAACTGATAATAGAAAATGTCAATAATATGATCTGCTGTCCATATCGTTTAGCTCATAGTCTTTTGCTCCTCATAATTCCTTGGAGAATAGAACTGTCCAAAACATTTGTATATGAATTTTCACAACAAAACACTGTCTTCCACTTGAAAAATAGGTTTAAAGGTCATTTTTCCGTCACTCAAATTGCTGGAAACAAATCTGTTTACTTGGGAGAAGAACCAAACACTATCATCTTACCATTAGTCAAAAGACTTGAATTTTGATTAAATGCTATCCAAATGAGGTTTATTCAACCAGTCTTTGCAAATTAGCACCAGCTCATATGCCCAAATAGCAAAGCAAATAATTTAGATAATGCGAAACTCTTTATTTCTTTAGTATTTTGCAGCATCGGATACATTATACCTAAGTGATAGAGAGTAGAGTGTGCATTTTTTTGATGTACAAGGTTTTCATTAATCCTTTCCGGCTTAGAGATCTGTTTTCCAAACACCACCTGCAACAAAGTTATAAGCCAATTTTAAATATACAGATTTCTGGCTATCAAGGACATGTAATTATGAAATGTAGAGTCCAGTTTCAACTTTACTTCTTTTAGTTTTTATTTCTAAAAGCTTTTGAACTCTTTGCTGATGTTGATTATGAATGTTCCAAGACAATGCATGAAAAATAAAAACTCAGCACACACTGAGCCTCTAGGTTCAAATGTTATATTCATTGCATACTTTCCCTACTTCCTTCCTCTGCTCCTGTGACACCTCTCTACCTCAAGTTTGAATGTCTAATGGCCCCATCCACAGTAAAGATTTACTCTGAGCATGACTCACAAATGAAGCCTCAATTTTCCCAGAAACTATTTGACTGTTCTGTCTTTGGTTTCTTTTTCTATTCCAGCCTATGATTAGAAATCTCCCTTTGATGATAACAAGAAAACAGGCTCAGGCACAAGCTAAGTTTCTGAAAAGAATACTTTGACTCAGAATATTCATTATGCTCCTTTTCAAGAAACATTCCATTGTTTCTTGTATTGATACCAATTACCCACGTTATCGTTTACTTTGCCTGTCGTTCTCTCTTCAAAATGACCACTATCTATTTCTCTTTCTTAATCCTCAAAGATGGTGATTGCTTTAATATGTCAATTAAAAGTATTCTGTATGTTTTCGTTCTCTACTAAAATATAAATGTGATAGGGACACAGAAATATTCTTTAAAGAAATGAAGCATTTTATTTGCAACTTCAAGTCTCATTTACAAACCAAATTTTAGGACTTGCTGACATGAAAACTTCAAATCTCTTTTAGTAAAATAAATGCATCTCCTAATTTGCCTTTTGGGTTAATTTTATGCCTTTACTGCCTCATTTGATTTTTAATCAACTCACTCCAGAACATGATGACAACATGATACCCACATACAACTGTGGCTTAACCATTACACAAACTGACTGAGCTGGAATGCCAAAGATGCCTCGTTACTGATATGCCTTGAAGCCTTTTAATCAGAGAGCTGGCCACAAATGGAAATCCACAACCTGGCACAATTCTGGGACCTCAAAGTGCTGGAGTTTTAAATCCTCCAACAACCAAATGCTACAGAGCAGGAAATCCACACTACACAAAATTATATTAAAGAGAGTACTGCCAAAGTCACATTTGAACTGATTTTCACATTAAAGTCCCATTTAGTATGGTACAGCATTCATGTAGGTCTTCTTCCTTTTGCTGAAATTGGCACCATTTTTCCTCCAATCAATGTCAGATAATTCATTTATTATTTAAGTCTCTAAAAGACTGTTATAAAGATAAATAATAATTTTTCATGCATTGAGATGAGACTGGAAAGCTGACATTCATTGAGGTTTCCAGACAAATATTAAATCAACAGTCAAGAAACTCTGGGTTTTCATAGGCTTTGGTCTTTCAGTATATACTTACTCTGGTGAATTCCACTTTTACAGGAGGAAACTTTAGATGACCCTACTCTTAGAAGATAATCAAGTTTCTCTCTGGCACTGGTAATATATCTAACCAAAGGGGTCAAAATGATCATGTAATAGAGATTAAGTCCAAAACAATAGCATCAAGATTTTTCTTTATGAAAGAATACATATTCTTTCACTGAGACTCAAGTTATTCTAAAAATACTTACAAGTATTGAATACCTGAAGGACAAGCATATTCACTTATTAGATTGTCTGCTGGCAGGATGAGGACATGGGAATCTATTTTAGCCAATAAGATGATGTTTTGGTTACCTAGTGCTGCTCTGACAGGAATATACCACAAATGGGATGGCTTAAACAAACAGGAGTTTATTCTCCTATAGTTTGGAGGTTTTAAGTCTGAATTCAAAGTGCCAGCTCTAGGGGCTAGGTGAAAGCCCCTTGACCTTGGGCTGCAGCTCTGTCTCCAGCTCCCAGCCTGGAGCTAGAGGCTTTTCCTCATGCAGACAGCTGCTAGCTGCTGAGAGTGACAAGCCCAAGGATGACAAATAAAAAGGCACAATCCTGATGTTACCAAACCACATGGCAGGCCATTAAGTTCATTGAAAGTCCCAAGGTCGGCAAAGCATGGCAGGCTGCTGAACAATGACACGGTTACATGCAGGGTTCAAGCATGCTATAAACTAGAGACCATTCCCAAAGCTGTTTCTTATATACAGGAAGCAGACCACATACCCAAAGACAGCTACTCAGCTGCTCACAATAGAGTCCACCATGGAGTTGATCACCAGTCTCATCATGGGGAATACTATATCCAGTTGCTGTGCCACTCAACCAGGCCTAGCCAAGTTGACACACAAACTTAACCACCACAGATGAGATGTCCCATGTTAGTGTCTGTAATTCTTCAACTTCTTGAGTGATTCTAAAGACTTAGAAAAAGTCTTCCAGTATGACAAAGTACAAAAATAAAATTTAGTTAGCCCTTCCCTGTACCTCAAATTCAACTAGTAACATGGCTGATTTTAATGCCCATGAACATGAATTATTCATTATCCAACTTAGCATAGTGCCTAAGGTACTTGACTGCTAACCAGAAGGTTGATGGTCCAAACCCACCAGCCACTCCTCGGAAGGCAGGTTGGGCAATCTACTTTGGTAGTGATACCACCTCGGAAATCCAAGGAGGGGTCACTATGAGTCGGGACTGACTCAATGGCACATAACAACAACAACAAAGTCACTTCAACTCAAATTATTTTTACTTCAACTTTGCTCCTGCTGGCCATCGTACGTCCACCATCACCCAAAGCAACTCTGCCTCTGACATCTATGACACTAGTATCCTGCTTTCCTACTACAATCTTTGTTTCTTCCAGTATTATTGTGTATTTTAATCTGTTTGTATTTTAACATCATTGGCAATAGACTTAATGGTTAAACTCTTGGCTCTTAAATAATGTTGCTTGGATCCACATCTTGGATCATTGGCTTCCTGGTTGTGTAACTCAGGAAAGACCTCAATTTCTTCATCTGAAGAAAATGGAATTATGTTTAATCTATCATATAATCATAACTACCTAATACAGTTGTTGTGAAGGCAGAATGAGATAATATGGAATATTTAGCATAATGCCAGGCACAAAAAACAGAATAAACAGTTGCAGTCTAATCAATGCTGACTCATGGCAACCCCATGTATGTCAGAGAAGAATTGTGCTCCATAGGATTTTGAATGGCTTGTTTTGTGAAGTAAATTGTCAGGCTTTTCTTCTGAGCTACCTCTGAGTGGACTTGAGCCACCATTAGCAGTTGATCATGTTAACCATTTGAACCACCCAAGAACTGGTCTGGAACATAGTAGGTGCTAATTAAATGCTAGCTATATTTTTACTCGGGAGCTCTGGTAGTGCAATGCTTAAGGCACTTGACTGCTAACCAGAAGGCTTGCAGTTCAAACCCACCAGCCACTCCTTGGAAAGAAGGTTAGGCAATCTACTTCTGTAGTGACACTGCCTTAGAAACCCAAGGAGGGGTCACTATGAGTCGGGGCCAACTTGATGGCACACAATAACAACAACAACAACATATTTTTACTCATTATTTTTTCTTACATTTGTTTATTTTCATCTAATTTCTCCCACAGTCAGCCTAAAACCTGAGTTTTATCATTATGACTTCTACACATGATAAAAATTTAATCAATTAGCAGCTCTCTTCCACATCAAAACTGCTTCAAATATATAACACTAGGAATTAGTACAAACATAAATTTAAGACCTCCAAAGGCAATTGTGATAATTGCTAGGATTCAATACATCTTTTACATGTCTCAAATCAACACTCTTTCTAAGTATTGGCATTATTACAAACTTTTATCGTATCTTCAAATCTTCTGTATTTTTTTTTTTCAGAAAAAATGTAAAAAGAGGGGGAAGAATCCAAGATGATGAACTAAACAGATATACTATTCAAATCTTCTACAACAAATACTCAAAGAACCAAGTGAAACAGACACAGATAACAATCTTGGAACACTGAGCTTCCAAAGAAAGGAAAAAGAAGTAGATCAAAAACCAATTAGAGGAAGAGAGTGAAAGAAAACAGTCAACAAGTAGTTACACAGAGCAGTAAAGTGCCAACCAGCACAGTGTGGGCATTTTGAATGATTGCAAAAAGTGTTCAGATTGGGGCACGAACCAGATAACTGGGTCTACTCACCCAGGATTACACTGGAACTCTCTGATGGGCAACCAGAGACTCTGAAACAGCCATACCCACAACACCTGCTATCCTACCCACTAGGCCAGTTCCATCCCCAACTCCAGCACCACTGAACTGATGACAGGTGGCAGTCAAGATCACCCAGCCTGCTCTCAGCTGCTCGACATGACCATCATTCAAAATTTGTGCCTACACTCATCATATCATTACTTAATCATTCAGAGATAAGTTTTGAGTACCCACAGTGCTACCAAACTAGCAACCAGAGTAGCATGCCTGATCATTGCCTGGATATAATAAAACAAAACAAACAAACAGCAACAACAAAGATGAAGTAAGCCAACATGCTATTAACAAATAAATATACTTACACCATGTTCTGGTTACTTAGTGCTGCACTTATAGGACTATACCACAAATGGGATGGCTTGAACAAACAAGTTTATTCTCTTACAATTTTGGAGTCTAGAAGTCCAAGTTCAAAGTGGCAGGGTCTAGGGACTGGGTGACAAACCCAAGATCAATGAGTAAAAAGGCACAGTACCAATGTTACCAAACCATGTGGCAGGCCATTAATTCAAGTTCATTGACAGTCCCAAGATTGGCAGAGCATGGCAGGCTACTGAATGAAGACTTGGCTACATGCACAGTTCAAGCATACCAAAAAGCTAGAGACCTTCCTCAAAGCTGATTCTTATATACTGGAAGCAGGCACATCCCTAAAGCAGCTACTTATCTGCTCCAGTAGATTCCACCATGGAATTGATTGTCAATCTCACAATGAGGAATGACTGCATGCAGTTGCCCAGCAACTCAACCAGGCCCAGCCAACTTAACAACACCCTTAACTACCATACACCACAATAGCTGGGAGACTATACAAAACTTCAATTCACACACCAAACTCAAATTCACTATTATCGAGTTGATTCCAACTCATAGTGATCTCCATTGGGTTTCCAAGGTGGTAAATCTTTATGGAAATAGATTGCCCCATCTTCCTTCCATGGAGCCACTGGAATACAGGACCAGAAAATCTTGTGAAGGAAGACATTCTAGTGGAACTACCTAATAAGGAATTCCGAAGAATTATATTTATGTACCATCAACAGATTGAAAGAAAAGTCAAGAAAATCAAGGGAAACAAAGACAACATGCTAGAGGAATTAAAAAAACAAGGACAAATTGAAAATTAGAAACCATAAAAAGCACCAAATAGAAATCCAGCAATTAACATTAAAATTTGAGAAATAGATAATGCATTCTATTGGTGAAAGTGTAGAATTGAATCAATGGAAGACAGAATTAGCAAAATTGAGAATTTTTTTTCTTACTAATATGTTACAGGAACTATCAGAGGGAAAAAGAAAAAGAAAGCCTAAGAATTTTGTGGTATACCTTCAAGAAGAACAATTTACATTTGACTGGAATTCTAGACCAGGAAGAAACCAACAAAAGCACTGAAAAATATTATAGAAGATTTGCTTTAAGAAAATATACCTAATGTCATGAAAGATGAGAAGATATGTATTCAAGAGGCTCAATAAACCCTAAACAGGACAGATACCAAAAGAAAATCACCAAGACATATAATCAAACTTACCAAAAAAAAAGACAATGAAAGAATCCTGAAAACAGTTCAGGAAAAGCAAACAGATGCCTATAAATGGAGAAGCAATAACTCTAAGTTCTGAATTCCCAGCAAAAACCACACAGGCAAGAAGGCAATGGGACATACATAGAACACTAAAATAAATCATCGCTAAGCAATAATTATATATTCAGAAAAATTGTCCCTCAAATGCAATGGCAAAATTAGGACATTTCCAGATAAACAGAAATTAAGGGGATTTGTAAAAACCAGACCAACCTTACAAGAAATGCCAAAGGGAATCCTTTGTACAGAAAACCAAATTAGCACACCACCTGAGATTGAGACACAAAACAACATCATCTGGAAATCCACCCAGATATAGAACTGTTAAAAGTAAATAAATAAATAAACCTACAAGATTGAAAACAGAGAACAAGTTATGCTAATTTGTAAATAAAGACAACTAAATATCAAAGAGAGGGAATAAATGATGTAATAACAGAACTACGAAACAGAAAGGAAGTCAAGATTATATCAAGATAGAATAAACCATTTTAAACTTGGGAAAATAATAATAAATTAAAGGATAACCTCAAAAAAAAGTAATAAACCTTCTCACTAAAAAAAGAAGAGGAAGAAATCATAAAGACTCAGTAAACACTAAAACAATGGCAATAAGGAAAATAAAAAAATATGTAAAGAAAATTAGCTCAGTGTAGAAAAATATATGAAACAAGGAAATTAAAAATTTTTTTTAAATGCCAGCAATAAATTCATACCTATAAATAATTACATTGACTGTAAATGGACTAAATGTACCAGTAAAGAGACAAAGAGTTCTAAAATGGATAAGAAATAATAATAATAATACAAGCAACCACCTAGCCTTTATAGGTGTATACATACACTCCACCTAACAACAGCACAATATAAATTATTTTCCAGTGCACATGAAACATTCTTCATAATAGACCATATGGTAGGTCACTAAGTAAGCTTCAATAAACTTAAAAAAAAAAAAAAAAGTCAAGATACTACAAACTATCTTCCCATATCAGAATGCTATAAAATTAGAAATTAGCAAGAATAAGATCAAGGACAAATAATAAAACACATGGAAATTGAATAACACTCTACTTAAAAAATACTGAGTGGAAGAAGAAATTTTAAAAAATGAAATTTAAAAAAATCCTTTGAATCAAAAAAGAATGAAAACACAACATACCAAAATCTGTAAACAAACCAAAAGCAGTACTCAGAGGACATTTTATAGCAAAAAAAAATGGACAAATCAAAAAAGAAAGAATCCAAATCAATGCCTTAACCCAACATCTCTAGCAATTACAAAAAGAACCACAAAACAAGCTTATAGTTACCAGAAAAAGGAAATCATAAACACTTCCCCAAAACCTACTGCCGTCAAGTCAGGCCCAACTCATAGCGACCCTTCCTTGGGTTTCTGAGGCAGTATCACTACAGAAGTAGATTGCCTAACCTTCCTTCCGAGGAGTGGCTGGTGGGTTTGAACCACCAGCCTTCTGGTTAGCAGTCAAATGACATTTACATAGGAAAAAAAGAAAATAAATAAAACAGAGAATAGAAAAACAATAGAGAAAATCAACAAGACTAGAAATAGAAAAGGTTAATAAAATGGATAAACTACTGGAAAATTTAACAAAGGAAAAGGAAAATGTACAAATAATATGAATCAAAAATGTTATAGGCAATGTCACAACAATCAAGTGAAATAAAAAGAATAATAAAATACACTGAATAATAGTGCTCCAACAAAATTGAACACATATAAGAAATGGACAAATTTCTATAAACACACTACCTACCCAAACTAACAGAGTCTGAGATAGAAAATTTGAACCCAAACTAATAGAGTCTGAGATAGAAAATTTGAACAGACTCATGACTCATCACAACAGAAGACATGATTTAAGACATAAAAAAAAAAAAAAAAAAAACTTTCAACCAATAAAGGTCCTGATCAGATCCCTTCACTGGTGAATTCTACCAAACATAAGAAAAGGGCTGACCCCAACTCTACTCAAATTATTCCACAACGTAGAAAAGGATGGAATAGTCCTGAGATCATTCTCTGAAGTAAGCATAACCCTCATAACAAAACTAGGCCAAAAAAAAAAGAAAGAAAGAAAGAAAATTATGCACCAATATCCCTCATGAACATAGATGAAAAATCTTCAACAAAATCCTAGCCAATAGAATTCAACACTATATCAAAATAATAATAATAATACAGCATGACCAAATGGGATTAATACCAGGTATACAAGAATAGTTCAATATAAGAAAAATAATCAAAACAGTCCACCACAAAAGAAAAGAACCACATGATTATATCAATTGATGAAGAAAAGGCATTTGACAAAATCCAACACCCAGTCTTAATAAAAAAAACATTCAGCAAAATAGGAATAGAAAGGAAGTTCCTCAACAAAATTAAGAGTGTATACACAAAATCAATGACCAACATTATTATCAACAGAGAAAAAAATGAAATTATTCCCCTTGTGAAAAGGAACCTGAGAAGGATGTCATTTATTACCACTCCTATTCAATACTGTTTTGGAAGCCTCACCAGAGAAATAAGGCAAAAAAGGGAAATAAAGGACATCCAATTTTAAAATAAGAAGTAAAATATCTCTATTTGCAGATAATAAGGGAGCTCTGGTAGTATAGTGCCTAAGGCACTTGACTGCTAACCAGAAGCCTGGCAGTTCAAACCCATCAGCCACTCCTTGGAAGGAAGATGGGGCAATCTACTTCCATAGTGATACTGCCTCGGAAACCCAAGGAGGGGTTTCTATCAGTTGGATCTGACTTGATGGCAAATAACAACAACAACATACATAGAAAATCCCTGAGACTCAACAAGAAAATTACTGGAACTAATAGAAAG
>NW_006921970.1:564176-564920 GCF_000298275.1 Orycteropus afer afer | reverse complement strand
TAAAACCAAAGATACAAAAGACCAATACAAAGAAAACTACAAAACATTACTACAAGGATGCCAAAAGAGACCTACATAAATGGAAGAACCATGTTCATGGATAGGAAGACTTAATATTGTGACAATGTCAATATTACCCAAAGCAATCTATGCATATAATACAGTCCCCTTCCTAATCCATCATCATTCTTTGAAAAGTTGGAGAAGCTAATCAGCATTTTTATATAGAAAGGAAAGGCATCTCACATAAGCAAAATACTGCTAAAGACAAAGAATAAAATAGGAGGCCTCACACCCCAAATCTCAAAATCTACTATACAGCCACAGTAGTCAAAATAGCCTGTTGTTGGTACAATGACAGTCATATATGACAGTGGAACAAAAGAGAAGTAAATCTATCCACCAGTGGACAGTTGATTTTTGACAAAGGACCTAAACCCATTAAATGGGGGAAGAGTTAGCCTCTTTCACACATGATGCTGACAAAACTGGGTATCCATATGCAGAAAAATGAAACAAGGTCCATACTTCCCATCATATACCAAAACTAATTCAAGATGGATGAAAAACATAATGTAAAACCTAAAAAAATAGAGATCATCAAAGAAAAAACAAGGGCAACCTTATGGGTTCTAATACATGGTATAAATACACTATCAAATATAACAAAGAACACATACAGAAGACAAACTAGATAACTTGTTGTTGTTGTCGTTTGCCGTCGAGTTGGCCCCAACTCATAGC
>NW_006921970.1:563255-563819 GCF_000298275.1 Orycteropus afer afer | reverse complement strand
GCACTATGCTACCAGAGCTTCCAAACAAAGGACTAAGCTCTAAAATTTATAGAAAACTTAAACCTCTCAACAACAACATACAAAAAAATCCAACTGAAAAAAATGAGCAGAGAACATGAACAGATACATCACCAAATAAGATACCCAGGCAGTCAACAAACATATGAAGAAGTGCTCAGAATCATTAGCGATTATAGAGATGCAAAAAATAAAGAAAATAATAATAAGATACTGGAACCCTCATACACCACTGGTGATAATGCAAAATGGTACAACCACTGTGGACAGATCTAAAAGTAGGGAGAAAAAGACTGCTAGAATTTGCTGAACAGATCAGAGAGGAGAAAGTCTCACAGAGAGACAACCCTAATTATTTCCAGAGGTCTTCTATCATATATTCAGCAGAAAAATCATCAATGCATGTATGTAAAGAAAGTACCTGAAATGAGAAGGAAAAAAAAAAATCATAAAGGCTGAAAAGGAACATTGTCCAGCACTAACACAAGGTCAGGAAGAGTGTCTTTTCTACCAGCCAAACTTAAAAAAAAAAAAAAAAAAAAAAAA
>NW_006921970.1:559694-562554 GCF_000298275.1 Orycteropus afer afer | reverse complement strand
TTCAGTTTTTTCAAGAACTCAAAATTTAAAGGTAAGTTCACAATGTATTGCATCCAATTAAAGATGATCAAAACCATGAAAAGTGGTAAAAAAAAATTTACACATAGTGGAAAGAATAATCAATAAAATGGAACTGTTGCAGAACTGATACAGGAGATAGAATTAACAGAAAAGGACAATGAAAAAAACTATATTGAATTACATTTACCAATTAAGTAGAGACATGAAAGATATAAAAAGCACCAAATCAAATTTGTAAAACAAAAACTACAATGTCTGAGATGAAGGATACACGGAAAAGACTTAATGGTATATTAGATACTACAGAAGAAAGATTAGTACACTTGAGGAAGTAACAATAGAAACTACAAAAAATGAAACAAAATTAAAATAAAAATGTAAAACATCAGTTAGCTGTGAACAATTTCCAGCAACCCATTATACATGTAATTAGACTCACAAAAGAAGGAGAAGGAGAAAATATTTGAAGAAAAACTGTCTAAAAAATTTACAATTTGATATGAATATGAAGTCACAAGTTCAAGAATATTAACAAAATCTAAGTAAAAAGACATGAAGAGAACCACACCATGGGACATCAAATTAAATTCCTCAACCAGTGGTAAAGGTAACACCTGAAAAGCAGCCAGAGAAAAAAGGCACCCTATATAGAGAGGCACAAAGAAAGGGTTTATAGCAGATTTTTCATGGGAAACTATACAGGAGAGAAATTGAAAAGGGAAAATATCTTCAAAGTTCTGAAAGAAAAAATGTCAACTTAGAAAAAATACACAGTGAAAGAAAATATCTTTCAACCATGAAAGCAAAATAAGTATGTTTTTATATATACAAAAATCAAAATGATGAGGAAAATGACATCAAAAGGAAATTCAGATCTATATAAAGGTATGAATAACACGAAAATGTGCATTTATGAATATATAATGTTTTGCTCTTATTTTTAAATTTCCTTAAAAGATAAATGATGGTTTAAACAAAAATAAAAACAATATATTCTGAGCTTTATTTACTTATAAAAGTAAAGTATGAAAACTATTGTACAAAGAGTAGGAGGGCAGATGGATTTATACTATTATAATGTAATTGTACTATATGTAAAGTACTATGATATCACTTAATGGTAGACTATGTGTGCTAGTTAAAGTTGTGTGTCAACTTGGCTGGGCCTGGTTTTGAGTGGCTAGGCAGCTGGATGTATTTATTCTCCATGATGTTGTTGTTGCTATGTGCCGTTGAGTCAGACCTGACTCATAGCGACCTCTCCTTGGGTTTCCGAGGCAGTATCACTACAGAAGTAGATTGCCCCATCTTCCTTCTGAGGAGTGGCTGGTGGCTTTGAACCTCCAGTCTTCTGGTTAGTAGTCAAGTGCCTTAGGCACTATGCTACCTGAGCTCCCATTCCCCATGCTGAGATTGGTAATTAACTCCATAATGGAATCTACTGCAACAGCTGAGTAGCTGCTTTAGGGACGTGGTCTACTTTCAGTATATAAGAAGCAACTTTGAGGAAGGTCTCCAACAGCAGCATGCTTGAACCTTGTGAGTAGTCGAGTCATTGTTCAGCAGCCTACCAAGTTGCCCTGCCAATCCTGGCATTTTTTCTGGACTTGAATCAAAGACCTGCCATGTGATTTGGTAATATCCGGACTGTGCCATTTTATTTGTCGATCTTGAGTTTGTCAGCCTCAGCAGCCACTAGCTGCCTGAATGAAGAGACTCCTCTACCTTCAGTGGGCCAGGAGCAAGAAGCAGAACTGAAGCTCAAAGACGGGGGGCTTCCACCCAGCCCCTAGAGGCTGGCAGTTTGAACTCGGACTTCTAGCCTCCCAAACTGTGAAAGAATAAACTCCTGTTTGTTAAAGCCATTCCACCTGTGGTATCTTGTTAGAGCAGCACTAAACCAAAAAAACAAACTCACCGCTATTGAGTTTATTCCGACTCATAGTGACCCCCTTTGAGTTTCCAAGGTGGTAAATCTTTACGGAAGTAGATTGCCCAGTCTTCCTTCCATGGAGTAGCTGGTGGATTTGAACACCCAGCCTTCTGTTGCCTAATGCCTTAGGCACTACACCACCAAAACATTATAAGTTAAATATGCATAATATAAACCCTACACAAACAACAAAAATTATTAAAAAAAAGAAAAAAGAGTTGTAGCTAAAGAAGACCATCAAAGATGATGAAATCATGCAAATTCTAAAAAGATGTCAAAAAAAAGGAAGCAAAAAAATGGGACAAACAGAAAAAACGGAAACTCAAAAATAATTATATCAATAATCACACAAAATGTAAATGGAATGCAGAAGTTTTCATATTAGATAAAAAGCAGGACTCAGAAAGAAATGAACTTACATGTAATGATATCAACAGATTAAAAGAGAATGGATGGAAAAAATACTCTGTGCTAACACAAGAGAAAAGAAAGTCAAAGTGGCTATAGTAATGGTAGACCAAAGATCTCAGAGCAAACAATATTACCAGTGGTAATGAAGGACAATTCCTAATAAGAAAGGAGGCAGTTTATCATCAGTACATACCTATCCTAAATGCTTATGACCTTAATAACAAAACTTCAAAATACAAGAAGTAATAACTGAGAGAATTGCAGGGAGAATTAGATCTATGATTGTAGTCAGAGATTTCAATGACCCTGTCTGAAAAACTGACACAAATAGACAGGATATCAGCAAGATTATAGTATTTTGAAGAACATTATTGATGTATTTGACACAAGAAATCAATAAAATTGATGACTCAAGCCAGATTGATCTGTGAAAAAAAGAGAAAAGACACAAATCACCAATATCAACTTACAAATTTATGAATGCTAAATAATAAT
>NW_006921970.1:506842-559344 GCF_000298275.1 Orycteropus afer afer | reverse complement strand
CCCAACCTTCCTTCTGGGGAGCGGCTGGTGGGTTTGAACTGCCAGCCTTCTGGTTAGCAGTCAAGTGCCTTAGGCACTACGCTGCCAGAGCTCCTACGGGTTGAATAGTGTCCTCAAAAAAAAATAGGTTTTTGAACATAACCTCTATACCTATGGTTATAATTCTATTTGGGAATGGATCTTTGTTGCATTAATGAAGCAGAATTAGTGTGATATTTTGAGTTGTGGTAGTTAAGGTTATGTGTCAACTTGGCTGGGCCTGCTTTTGAGTGGCTGGGCAGCTGGATGTAGTTATTCCCCATCATGAGACTGCTAATCAACTTCATGGTAGAATCCACTGTGAGCAGCTGAGTAGCTACCTTAGGGATGTGATCTGCTTCCAGTATGTAAGAAGACACTTTGAGAAAGGTCTCTGACCTTTTTGGGACCTCTGGATTCTGCATTTGGCTGAGTTATCAGTGGTCTGCCATGTTGTCTGCCGATCTTGGGACTGTTTAATTAAGTAGTCTGCTGTGTTGCTTCATGATCTTGGGACTATGCCATTTTACTTGTCGACTTTGTGTTTATGAGCCTCAGCAGCCAGCAGATGCCTGAATTGAGAGAAGCCTCCAGGAGCAAGACTCAGAGCTGAAGCTCAAGGTCAAAGGGCCTTCACTCAGTCCCTAGAGCTGGCACTTTGAACTTAAACTTGTAGCCTCCTAAACCAAGAAGGAGCTCTGGTAGCATAGTGTCTAAGGCATTTGACTGCTAACCAGAAGGCTGGCAGTTCAAACCCACCAGCCACTCCTTGGAAGGAAGGTTGGGCAATATACTTCCGTAGTGATACCACCTCGGAAACCCAAGGAGGGGTCTCTATGAGTCGGACATGACTCCATGATAGTGAGTGAGAGGGTTAGATAGGTTATTTTTAAAGTACAGACACAGGCTGGGCTCTAGTTGCCCAGGTCTGAGAAAGATACCATTAATTCTTCTTTCCAGAATGTAAATATATTCAAGTCTCTCCCATCTTAAAAATAAAAAAATAATTTAAATTTGCTTCTCCACTTTTTCTCTATTTTTTACAGCCAAATTTCTTCAAATTATAGTTACTCATTCTACTTCCACCCTACCATTACCCTCCATTTACTTCTTGTCATCTGGCTTTAGTTTTCATGAATATACCAAACTTTCCAAAATAAACCAATAATTATTTCCTAATTCTCAAATAAATAAAGACTCTGAAGATATTATCTTACTTTGAGTTTCTGCCATGTTTCACAGTATTGATCATCCCTTATTCACATTCCCTACAGTGACATCCATGATAACCAAGGTTCCTGCTTCCTATATTTCTTCTCCTCCCTGTCCTATTGCTTCATGTAGCCTTTGGAATGTTACTGATACCTAGGTTTCCATTTCAAACTCTGACATCAACAGACTCCTTCTCTGTGAAGTCACGCACATCCATGATTTCAAATCATTTATGATTTATGAATTATAATAAAATCAATGAATTATACTGCTGCATTCCTTACCTGGAAGGCTTCAGTCACATCCTTATAGATCTATTTCCAAACTCTTCCCTGATCCTTCTCCAATGCTTCTGCTTTAATGATCTTTCTGAAAGGTTTCTTTGATCTTAAAACCTTTACTGCCTCTCCACTAAACTCAGGATAACTTGCTGTTGTAGATGCCATAGAGTAGGCTCCAACTCTTATCGACTCTGTACAACAGAATGAAACACTGCCCAGTGGTGTGCCATCCTCACAATCCTTTCTACACCTGAGTCCATCCTTGCAGCTACTGTGTCAACCCATCTCATTGAAGGTTTTCCCCCTTTTTCGCTGACTCTCCACTTTACCAAGCATGATATCCTTCTCCAGGGAATGGTCCCTCTGACAACATGAGCAAAGTAAGTGAGATGATGTCTGACCATTCTTGCTTCCAAGGAGCCCTCTGACTGCACTTATTCCAGGACAGATTTGTTTGTTCTTCTGGTGGTCCATAAGGATCTCTGGTAGCAGAGTGCCTAAGGCAACTGACTGCTAACCAGAATATTGGTTGTTCAAACCCACCAGCCACTCCACAGAAGGAAGACTGGGCAACCTACTTCTGTAAAGATTTGCCACCTCAGAAACCCAACGGAGGTCTCTATGAGTCAGAATCGAATCAATGGCAGTTGGTTTGTTTGTTGTTTTATTTGGCAGTCCATGGTACTTTCAGTATTTTTCACAAACACCACGACTCAAAAGCAGCAATTCTTCTTTGGTATTCCTTATTCATTGTCCAGCTCTCACATCCATAAGAGGGGATTGAAAATACCATGGCTTGGGTTAGGCGCACCTTAGTCTTCAAAGAGACATCTTTGCTCTTCAGCAGTTTAAAGAGGCCTTTTGCAGCAGATTTGCCCAGTGCAATATGTCATCTGATTTCTTGACTGCTGCTTCCATTGACATTGATTGTGGTTCCAAGTAATATGAAACTATTAAGCAGGGTAGCTACTACTTCCTAAATTAATATGATTGAGCAATCTACTTCCCTAGTGATACTGCCTTGGAAACCCAAGGAGTGGTCACTGTATTGTCTAATGTTATAGGAGCTCTGCTAGTGTAGTGCCTAAGGTATTTGACTGCTAACTAGAAGGTTGGTGGTTCAAACCCACCAGCCACTCCTCAGAAGGAAGGTTGGGCAATCTACTTCCGTAGTGATACCGCCTCAGAAACCCAAGGAGGGGTCGCTATGTGTTGAATCCAACTCCATGGCAGTGAGTTTGGTTTGGTTTAGTAAGCAGGGAGCTCGCATTATAGGATAGGTGAAGATAAGCTGTCATGATAGGTAGACCTTTTGTCTCCCAGTTCTTACCTACTTTCCCAGATTAACTTCTAACTACTAACTTGTACTCTGTGCAAAACAACTCCCTATCTAATGTATTTGCTCATGCCTCTGCCTAAAAAGCCTTTTTCCTCAATTCACAGCTGCACAACTCCTTAACTTTCAGAACTGTGTTCAGCACCACTTTTTATATGAAACCTTCCAGACAAGCATTACTAATTATATATCATGAGCAGATTTAGAAAATAATAGTAGTTATAGCTACCTTTTATTGAGTGGTCATTATGCAACTTATCTAACTATTATAATCAATCTATGGGTTAGAGACTACTATTATCTATATTAAATAATACAGAAAATGGAGCTTAGAGAGTTTAATACCTTATACATAACTAAAAGATAGTGGAGTCAAGATTTTAACTCAGGGCTCTCCCATTCCTATGCCTGATGATTTCTTATTAACTTCAGTAATTTTTTTTTCCTTAGACTTTTCATCCTATATGTATGCATATACTATTAAAGTGTATTTTTATAACTTTCTTACTATGTCCACCCCACTAAATCAAGAGGATCATGAAAGCCTTGATCTTGCATTAGTCAAGAGAGTGAAGATAAGCTGTGGTAACAACTCAGTAGTTTAATATCCTCGTCCCACATATCCAATACTGGCCAGGAGAAGTTCTGTTTGTTGTGGCACTTGAGGACCAAGGCTGTCAGAGGCTCCATCTTGACACATGCTTTCATTGAAGGAAAAAAAGAGCATTGTAGAGTCAGGCACAGGCAATTAAATGTGTGACAAGTCAGTAAAATCATATATAACTGTGGAAAAAAAAAAAAAAACCTGACTGTCCTCGAGTCATGTCCAACTCACAGTGACTCCTCCTTGGGTTTCCAAGGCAGTATCACTACAGAAGTAGATTGCCCAGTCTTCCTTCCAAGATCTAACTGCAAGGAGGCAGAGAAATACAGCCCACTCTTGCCCTAGACATAGGAAGAGAAGCACTGGTATATTTGTGAATAGCTCTAATGTCTATGACAAATTTTATCTTTTCTTATAGTTGTTTTCCTTTTGCCCAGTAAAGTATTTCAGTGCAAAGTAACAGTTGACTTAGTAATTTCAACTTTGTTGAAGGAGTAAAGTAATTAATAGTTTTTCAAAATCAGAAGAATGAGAGATTTAACATCTAGGAAAGAAAATTTAAGCCTGGTTCATCTAAGTAATTATTCCAAAACAAGAAAGTATGAAAAAGGAGGTAGTATCCATGCTGAAAATATAGGAAAGTGATTTTCAGGAGAAGGGGCAAAGGAGTTTATTCTCACTGTCCTAGAAAATAAGTAGCATAAAATTTCTTAAGATAAACTTCAGGAATAATTGTCTGGAAGTAGAATTTATTAGGCTGGTAGAATTCATTAGAATTAGTTATTTGAGGCCATTTCTAACTTTCTGGATCAAATATAGGGTAACTTAGTTCTACACATAAATTCATATGGTGTTAATTACAGAATAAAGTGATTGCTAGGAGATCTACCTTAAGTCTCCCCTAAATGTCTGTGGAATTTTAGAGGGTCATTTACACTCTTAGTCCTAATATTTTTTGATTTTCAAAATGAAAGGACAACCTATAAAATTTTCATATCCAATATTCCTTATGAAAGTTTTTCTAATTAATTTTGGCATATACACAGCAACAGCAAAAACTCTCAAATCCATGCTCAAATGCATGTTTTATATGAAGTTACTATCCCTTTTGCTACAATTTCCTTGCTGAAATAGAAAGTAAATATATTTTCCCTGAAAGGACACTCCAGAAAAAATGACTTGAAAATAATCTTTTCAAAGACTGTGTTTTCAATTCCTTTGCTCTGAATAACTTTGAGGGCTTGAGTGACATATTAACTTAAAACTGCATTCATCAATGTTAGTTTTAGGGCTGTGTGTGTGTGTGTGTTGTTACATTACACTGAGTCATTCTTGACTCATAGTAACCCTACATACAACAGAACAAAACACTGCTCGGTCCTCTGCCATTCTCACAATCATTGCTATGTTTTAGCCCATAGTTGCAGTCACTGTGTCAATGCATCTCATTGAGAATCTTCCTCATTTTCACTGTCCCTCACATTACCAACCATGATGTTCTTCTCCAGGGATGGATTCCTCCTGAACATGTGCAAAGGACACGAGATGAAATGTCACCATCCTGGCTTTTAAGGAACTGTCAGGCTGTACTTCTTCCAAGGCAGATGTGCTCATTCTCTGGCAATTCATAGTGTATTCAATATACTTCAACAATATGCTTCAAGTTGTATTTTGGCTCTCATAGACTTGTTTTAATTTTCTGTAGCTTCAACTTAAACTTGCATATGAGTAATTGATGCTTTGTTACACAGTCAGCTGTCGATCGTCTTCTGACTGATATCATTGAGCTTCTCTATCATTCCTTTCCACAGATGTAGTCGATATTATTCCTGTGTAGTCCATCTGGCAAGGTTCACGTGTACAGTTGCCATTTGTGTTGTTGAAAAAAAAGGTATTAGCAGTGAATAAGTAGTTGATCTTTCAATATTCTATCAAGTGATTTCAGTTATGATTTCTATCACCAAGGGCATATATTCCAACTATTAATCCTTCTTTGTTTCCAACTTTCACATTCCAATCACCAGCAATTATCAGTGCATCTCAATGGCATGTTTGTCCAATTTCAGACTGCAGAAGTTGATGGAAATTTTCAATTTCTTCATCTTTGGTATTAGTGGTTCATTCATAAATGTGAACAATAGTCATATTAACTGGTTTTCTTATGTTGTTTGTTGTTGTTGTTATGTGCTGTCAAGTTGGACCCGACTCATAGCGACCCTTCCTTGGGTTTCCAAGGTGGTATCATTACGGAAATAGATTGCTCAACCTTCCTTCTGAGGAGTGGCTGGTGGGTTTGAACCCCCAGCCTTCTGGTTAGCAGTCAAGTTCCTTAGGCACTACACTACCGAAACTCCTAATACGCATATGAATATTATCCTATCACTGACTAGTATAGTCATTGACAGGATAATATACTGACTGAACTATACTTCAGGATAGATCTTGAATGTTCTTTTTGAAAATGAATGTGATGCTATACTGCCTCAATTTGTCATTCCCAGAATAGTAAATCATGTGACTGTCCTAAACAAAATGGCCAGTATCAGTCCATTTCAGTTCATTAATGCCTAGGATAGTGATCTGAAGTGTTCCGTTTCATTTCATTGCAATTTTCCTATATTCACACTTCTTGCATTCCAAATTCCATTTATCAGTGTATGTTTGCAGCTGTTTCTTCCCATTTAGAGCATGCCACATAAGCAAATGAAGGTCTTGAAAGCTTTATTCTATCCACATCACTAAGGTTGACTCTACTTGGGAGGCAGCTCTTTCTCAGTCATATTTTAAGTGCCTTCCAACCTGAGGGGCTCATCTTCCAGCATTATATCAGACAATATTCTGCTTCTGTTCATACTGTTTTCACTGGTCAATTTTTTTAGTGTTAGATTGCCAAGTGCTTTTTCCTAGAGTCTGATTTTTTCTCAAAGTTCCACTGAAACCTGTCCACCATGGTTGACCCTGATGGTATTTAAAATACCAGTGGTATATTTTCCAGCATCACTGCAAAGGCAAACCACCACATAATGACAAACTGACATATGATTGATGGATATTTATTTATTTATACATACAGACAAACATATAAATGTATATTAGTAGAGAGATTTAATATCACTGAAAAAATTAAAATGGAATTGTAGGAAATTAACATGTATTTAATAACTATTCCTGGAGTTTTACTACACAATTCCAATTGTTGTATATTGTAGAGAAGATTACTTTTAAAAGCAATAAAACAAATGGTTATATTGTGGAGATTAACAAAAATACTAAATGTCTTAATGTTATTCAAAGGAACACTTATGAGTTAGAACAAAATTTCCAGTAACAGCATCATAAACAGATACAAAAGGTGCACTATTTCATATAACTTAAATGGAAGTATATTGATAAACCCTGAAAAACTATGACTCAAAAGAATACATACATTTCTGAAAAAGTAACTACTTTCCATGGACTATGGAACTGAAAAAAAAAAAGTCTGCATTTTAAAATAAATTTAAAATTTGTTAAAATGTGTGAGTTTAAATGTATCTAGCCCTGACCAGTATTACTCGTTAAATTCGTCTTCCAACAGGGAAAATAGGGAATTGTCTTACATTTAGCATTGGTTTATATTTGTGTATAAAATGTTGAATATACTATAGTATTCTTTGACATGGGAAAAGACTATATAATCTTAAGTGATTTTTTAAAATTAAACAAACATTTAATGCAATATCATTTTTGTAATGAAAAAATGTCCATTGTACACAGAAACTACCTATTAGGATGTTCACAGAATATTAACTGAAGTTATCAATAGGTAATAGGATGAGATTAAGGGTACTTTTTTGTTTTGTTTTTGTCTCTATTCAAAATTCCTACAATAAACGTTGTAATGAATTTGAAATTATACAAACAGAAGACAAAAATCTGCATCAGCTTTGAACATATTTCAGTTTACACATTATTATTTGATCTATAATAACAGATATGTCCATCATTCATCTGTCAGTTTTTCATACAATGGTGGCTTGCATGTTATTCTGAGGTTGGAAGCTATGCCACTAATATTTCAAATACCAGCTATGGGTCACCCATGGTAGAAAGGTTTCAGCAGATCTTCCAGTCCAAGATACTGAAAAATTTGGCCACTGAAAACCTTATAAGTAGCAATGAAACAGTTTCTGATATATTACTTGAAAACTTTATGAATAGCAGTGAAACATCGTCTGATATAGTGCTGGGAAGATGAGCACCTTATGTTGGAAGGCATTCAAAATATGACTGGGGAAAAACTGCCTCCTGAAAGTGGAGTGTGTCTTAATGATGTGGATGGAGTAAAGCTCTGGGACCTTAATATGCTGATGGGACTTTACTCAAAATGGGAAGAAATAGCTGCAAACATTCATTAATAATCAGAATGTGGACTGTATGAAGTATGAATATAGGAAAATTGGAAGTTGCCAAAAAATGAAATGCATGAAAAACTCGATATTCTAGGCATCACTGAGCTGAAATGAAAAGGACTGGTATTGGCTTTTTTGCATCAGACAATCATATAGGCTACTATTCCAGGAATGACAAATTGAAGAGAAATGGCATCTCACTCATTGTCAAAAAAGAGCATTTCAAGATATATTCTGAATTGTAATGCTGTCAGTGATACGATAATATCCATATGCCTACAAAAAAGACCATTTAATTCAACTATTATTCAAATTTAAGCATGAATCACTAAATCAAAAGATGCAGAAATGGAAGATTTTTACCTACTTCTATAGTCTGAAATTGACAATCATGCAATCAAGATGCATTGATAATTACTGGTGATTGGAATACAAAAAGTGGAAACAAAGAATAAGCAACAGTGGTTGGAAAATATGGTCTTGATGATAGAAAGGATGTCAGACACCACATGATAAAATTTTGTAAGATCAATGACTTACTCATTGCAAATACCTTTTTCAACAACATACATTGTGACTATATTCCTTCAGTGCAGCTTGGACTTCTTCTTTCAGTATCATTGGTTCTTGATTATATGCTATCTCCTGAAATAGTTGAACATCAATCGATTCTTTTTCTCACAGTGACTTTGTGTATTCCTTCCATTTTCTTTTGATGCTTCCTGCATCATTCAATATGTTGCCCTTTAAAAAACCTAACTCACTTGCATCAAGTCAATTTGACTCACAGTGGCCCCTCCTTGGGTTTTCCAGGTGGTATCTCTATGGTAGCAGATTGCCCAATCATCCTTCCAAAGAGTGCCTGGTGGGCAACCTTGAACAGACAGCCTTCTGGTTAGCGATCAAATGCCTAGAGTCAAATGCCACTAGAGTTACTATTTTTGCCCATAGACTCTGGCGATATAGTGACTTAAGACTTGGATTTTTTCTTAGTTCTTTCAGCCTGAGATACACCAATCACATTCTTCCCTTTCAGTTTCTAACTCCAGGTCTTAGCACATTTCATTATAATCCTTTGCTTTGTCTTCTTGAGCTGCCCTTTGCAATCTTCTGTTCAACTTGTTTATTTTGTCATTTCTTCCATTTGCTTTTGCTACTCTCCATTCAAAAGCAATTTTCAGAGTCTCTTCTGATAGCCGTTTTGGTCTTACCTTCCTTTCCTGTCTTTTTAATGACCTTTTGCTTTCCTCGTGTATTATATTCTTGATGTCATCCCACAACTCATCTGGCCTTCAATCATTGGTGTTTAGTGTGTAAAATCTGTTCTTCATATGGTCTCCAAATTCAAGTGGGACATAATCAAGGTCATATGGTGGAGTAGTGCCTAAGGCATTTGACTGCTAACCAGAAGTCGGCGGTTCAAACCTACCAGCCACTCAAGCAAAAGGAAAACTGGGAAATCTACTTCTGTAAAGATTTACCACCTTGAAAACCCAAAGTAGGTTGCTATGAGTTGGAATCAACTCGATGGCAGTGAATTTGGTTTTTGACTTTTTGGACTTGTTTTAATTGTCTTCAGCTTAGATTTGAACTTGCATATGAGCAATTGGTGGTCTGTTCCTTCAATTCCTTCCATTGTTTTGAGAGAAGGTATTAAGCTTCTCCATTGCCTCTTTCCACAGATGTAGTTGATCTGATTCCTGTGTATTGCATCTGGTGATGTCTATGTGTATAGCTGCTGTTTATGCTGTTGTAAAAGTTATTTGCAATGAATATGTTGCTGGTCTTTCAAAATTCTATCATATAATCTTCACATCATCTATCACCAAGGCCATATTTTCCAACTACTGATGCTTCTTGTTTGTTTCCAACTTTCACATTCCAATCACCAGTAATAATCAATACTTCTTGATTGCATGTTTGGTCAATTTCAGACTGCAAAAGCTGGGAATAATCTTCAGCTTAACAGCAACAAGCAAGTCACCCCAGTATGCCAATCTGAAAGATGGTGGTGGACACTGGTGCAGTACTCTCAATTTTCATCTGTTCTCCACATTTTTTAATAGGTATGAGGTTTATATTCCTTGAATTGTTTATTATAGAGCAAGTAACACTATTCTATGTCGTTCTATACGTTAAACTCATAAAAATATACTTCATGAGGCAAGGAAGCCGAATGATCATTGTTTCCTCGTTTTCTAATAAGAAACAAATAACTCATTTGTTGTCCTTGTCTTATTCCTAACCTTTCTTAATCCTTAGATGAGAATCTAGCATTCTACGTCAAGGATTAGCTTTTTTGAGCCAAAGTAAGTACTCAACTATACTGCCTGTCCTGCAGCTTTGACTGACCCAAAAAATAAAATTGTGTTCTTCTCTTTGGATCCTGAAAATGTGAGTCTGTGTGTCTGTTGGGGGAAATGAAGGAAAGCAAAGGACAGAGACCAGGAGATTCTTATGTGAGTCTAAGTATCTGAAGCAGCAGCTCTGGATAGTGAAGAAACATACTGATGATGGCTCCCAGGAGTGTCTTCTGTTTTAAAATCTATAGCTCTGCATTCTCACTTAGTATCCTCTATGCTTTCTTAATGTTTATTTTGACTCTGTTATGATTCATCTCTTAGAGATGAAAGCTAATGAAGGCTAGTCTGGTAGGATTCTGTTTCAACATCTGGTACTTACTACAGCTCTGTGAAGTTTTCTTTTTTTTTTTTTTTTTCACTCATCTTCTAATTTAATACATTGTTCCCATAAGCCCAACATTTTTATAGACATTGCAATAAAATAAAATATTCTTTGCCAAAATTTGTTTTACCTATCTCATCTTTCTCTCCCTTGCACATTCTGATAAACAAGATTGTCTTAGCAATAAAGCCCTCAACAAAGCATGTCAAGCAATCAATTTATACTTATAGACGAGTCATTATATGAATAAAACCTTTATTCATAAGGTCATAAGGATATTAAAGATCTATATTACAAATCAAAACCAGTTTGGAATACAATTGAGGTGTCAATTAGAACTCAGAGAAAGTAAAATATGAAAAGAAAAAAAAATATATCATGGAAAATCTAGCCTTTGAAGAAAAGGGAAGGTTTTAGTGAAAATAGACTAGCTACCAGGCGAAGAAAGACCATGGAGGTGAGAACAAAGGCATGCTGGGATGCAATAAATAAGCCTGCCTGGAGGAAGCTGTGTTTAGTTACTGAAAATGAAAGCTCTTTGTAAAAGGAAGATCATATCACCCTCTTTATTGAGGAGTAGAGATAAAAGGAGCTTACAGATTACGGATGATACTGAGTAGCAAATCAAAAATCATGACCTCTTACAATAGATAGTTTCAATCTATCACAGTATTTTAAGAGAAGTGTCATAGTAAAACTATAATTTTTGCTTAGCTTGGCAACAAATGAAAAACGGAATGGAAAGAAGATAGAATGAATCAAGATTACCATTAGAAAGCTATTGCAATAATCTGAGTATGAGGTAAAGAAGCGTGGATCAGAGTGGTGATGATAATGGAGCAGTGAAAATGTCCCAAAATGAAAATTCAGGGGGGAAAAATGGTAACAGGGATGAAAAAGCATAAGAAGCTGGAGAACCTCTGGAGGAGCACTAAAGAGCTGTGGTAATACTAGAAGCGATGGAAACATTTAAATGGGGCATATGTCACAGGCCTCATGCTTATCCATAGTCTTCTAAGTATTTTTGGTTCTCTAAATAGCTGCTAGTGAGTGTTAAAAGGGCCTTTGTTGTACTGATTTAGAAGGGATGCAAAAACAAAGCCTTTCCTGGCCATTCAATTATCATCGAGAGTATCTACATAATAGAACACAATGAGATTTTAAGAAAACCCTAAAATTACATTTTCTAATATAGAGAGTTGAATATTCCCAGCCCTCCTTATATAAAACTGCAAAGTCAAATGTTACTTCTTTTTGCCTTGTTCAGGTGCCATTAAGATTCTTCTTGTATCTAACCACTGTTTTATTTAACTTGTATCAAAAACAAATATGTATATTTTCCATTTTTCTCTTCTGAGTGCATACCCTGTGCATTTTAACCCTCTTTTTGAAGTATAAGAGGAATAGGCAATACACTGTGCTCACTGATATCATTTTGAAACTGTCTGATCCATTATTACATAAAGACAAGCGTTTCACTTAATAAAGCCTTAGAGTAACACAATTTGTTACACTATAATTAAAGATGGACACATCTGTTCCATTTTAATTCTAACCCCTTTGAACATAATTACATAAAGCTGCAAGAACAGAAATTCTCAGCCTTAGAAATTCACTGTTAGAAAAAAAAATCATCCTGTCTACAGAAACTACATGGTCAAAGGACAATTTGTAAAATGAAGTCAAATAGACGTCTCTCACTCTGTGTCAAAGCATGAAATAAAGCTACGACCTAAGATTACAGTGCTGTCCTTATATGAAAGGACAGTAATTAGTTAAGGAAATCCAGGTGAAGAATGATCCTTATAGAAAATACGGCCTTCCATCCCCATGGAAAGGTGCTATCTTTTTTGTATTTTCTTAGTCCATAGAGTAATAAAGAGAGAAGGAAACAAAATTTAAGGGTATTAAGAGGAAAAATAAACACAGGAAACATTCAACATTCATGCCTCACCTTAAAACTCCTACTAAATTCTAAATTTTCAGTCATATTAATTTCATAGACCTTGCATACAAATTAGTATATCCTCTTGATAAGGGGTTAGCATTTATATCCAAATAGATTTTCTGTTAATAATAATCAGATGTATAATTAAAGAAAGCAGAGAGAAAGTTACCCTATGATTTCAGAATGAATTCTGAGAATTTAATAACATTAGTTAAATGGCAAGCCATGCACACAAATATCCCTGAAATGTAGGCTGTTAGTCTGTTTTATTTACATTTCCATATCCTGAAGATGGCTTAATGAGGAGATGCAATCAGGATTAGCTAAGCAGCAAGAACTTGGAAAGAGCAGGGTGGCAGTAAGATTTATATAAATATTTGCAGAGAATGGGAAGAGCAGATGCTCACATAATCCAGACAATGTGTGTTCACTTGATTTTAAAATAAAATAAAACAGTGGAAAGCCAAAATATAATTAATCAGAGGATGCTTTAATCAACATCTTCCAAATCCTTAAGCACTGCTGAAAAGATTAAACATAAAAGAAATTAAAATATGATATTCAAAAGGAAATCAGAATTAGTATTTTCCTGACATTCTCCTTTTATTTCAGACATGGAATGCAGCATGCAATTAATATGCATTTTCAATTGCTGCCAACTAGTGAAATTTCCTAGGTATTTAAGGTACTAAATAAATCACCTAAGACTTGCTGTATAATTTACAATGTGGTAATGGTATCTCTCCCTTTATTATTAATTTATTATGAGGAATGTATATGCTTGGTCTTATTTCCTATAGTTCTAAGTGGAGACCTTTTCAATAGAATGGGAAATGGTGAGTTTAAATAAGTGTCAGTTTTATATTAATAGCTTACCTACAGAGATTTAAAAAAAAAGAAAGAAAGAAAAGAATTGCAAATCAAGAAAGATACCAGTACATTGAGTCCCTGTAGATACCTATTTTTCATCATGTTCGCCTCTGATAAATGTGATTAGCTTTGAATTCAATTTTATGCTCAGTTCTTCCAAACTTAGAACCTCTAATGCTATTAGTTTTGTTGTTTTCTGCCCAAGATTTGATGAATATGAACCTATAATTACTACTAAAGCTCAGAGAAGAACAATTTAAACAGGATTTTAAAACAACGCTTCTAGGAAATAAAAAACACATGCTTTCTTTGCAAGTTCAACATATATAAACATTTAAAGTTCAGGGCATTTGTCCTTTTCACAAGAAAAAGTTGTTGGTGAAGGTGAAATTATTTTATATGGTTCACCATAATATTACAAAGATCAGGTTTTTAAAATTAAGGTGAGCCACTACAAATAGTTAACAATTTGCTACTTGTTGATATCAAGAATACTTTTTAAAGGGAACTTGAATCTAGTTAGCCTAGTTAAAATTTCTAGTAAAAATATTATTATCATTTGCTAAAATTCTACCACAAAGTCTTTAGCACCTGGAATGGGAAATCATGAAATCTTGAAAGTCAAATCCTGATGAAACATTATTGAAATTATTTTCATAGAAATGCCAGGGAATTTCTCATTGTGTCATCCAATAAATGAATCTTAGTAATAAGGAAAACTTTTTGGCTAACCTAAGAGATTCATGGGGAAATCTAAGTTAGAAAAACGGAAAGAGTTATGTGGCAATTTCTTTTATGTTCTGTTATAATTATGATAACTTCAAAAGGAAAATTGCATTTATTTGCTTCCTATGTCTACTTCTGGGAACTCTGGTAGCATAGTGCCTGAGGCACTTGACTGCTAACCAGAAGGCTGGCGGTTCAAACCCACCAGCCGCTCCTCAGAAGGAAGGTTGGGCAATCTACCGTAGTGATATCGCCTCACAAACCCAAGGAGGGGTCATTATGAGTCAGTCCGATTCCACGGCACATAATAACAACAACATCTACTTCCGTATTGATAACACCTTGGAAAACCAAGGAGGGGTTGCTGTGAGTCGGATCTGACTAGATGGCAGTGAGTTTGGTTTTTGGTTTTTGCTTCCTATATACTAGCTGTTTGAATTTTGTTCTAGGGAAGGAAAATCTGTGCTAAGTGAAAAGTAGACAAAAAGATTCTTGACTCAATCACTAGATGGTATTTGTTTAGAATTTATGTGCAATGGCCCTGTGTAATTCATTGTAATGTGACTTTACAGCCATTAAAATAAATTTTTTTTTACACATAATCCTGAAAAATAGTCCTATTTGATTTATCTATTCATGTCATTTTTTATTAAATGGGATTCTGTTACTCAAATCAATGCCCTCACACAATAAGCTCAGCTAATGATTTTTAACCAAGCCCAATGATAATGCTTATCAAGAATATGGTTGTTTCTATAAACAAACACTAGAGAGATGTGGGGCAGAGACTTAATTCTCTTTTAATCTGTCTCCTTTTTCCCATTTTTTTTTCACCACATTGCAGGAAGGAATATAGAGATGTAGACCTTAATTATTATAGTGGTGACTATCTTTATCAACATCTGCAAAGTTTGTAACTTACCATATAAAAGCCAGAATTTAAATTATGTCCGGGACACTGAGATTCGGACACATCATCCAGAAATCTACCATTATGTTGCTCATATCTACCATTATGTTGCTTTATAATCTTCTCCAGTTAAGTTTTCTGGGCATGTGTATATGATTGGTTCAGGGAAGTGCCACTCCAAGGCACTCGGGCAACAAACAGGGGCATAAAATAACCACATATGAACACTCCTCACCATTCCAGAGCCATGCTTAGATGTATACAGTATGGGAATCCCAAGCCATATCTGTCTATTTAACTGTAAATATAAATTAATATTAAATAACATTTAAAATTCATTTTCTCAGTAACACAAACCAAATCTCTAAAGCTTAGAGCCATATGCAGTAGACTAGTGGATGCCACTAAAAAAGAATATTTCTATAAAAATTACTATGCTACCTCCATTAGTTCCTGGAAACATGAGTGATATAGCCCACCAAAATTTACCAACCTGTGTCTGGAAACTAATGGATATAGCAAGTGCTTTGGTTACTTCATGCTGCTCTAACAGAACATACCACAAATGAGATGGCTCAACAAACAGAGATTTATTCTCTTACAATTTTGAACTATCTTTTTTTTAAATAAGTTTTGAACTATCTTCAGCAAAATTTTATTTGCATGTATTATTAATGATATTGTTTTATAATTTCCACATTCTGTGAGATCACCTTTATTTGGAATGGGTACAAATATGGAGCTCTTCCAGTCAGTTGACCAGGTAGCTGCCTTCCAAATTTCTTGGCATAGAAGAATAAGTCCTTCTAATGTTGCATCTGTTTGTTGAAACATCTTGATGGGTATCCTGTCAATTCCTGGAACTTAGTTTTTCACCAATTCCTTTAGTGCAGCTTCAACCTCTTCCTTCAATACCATTTGTTTTTGTTACCTAGTGTTGCTCTAACAGAAGATATACCACAAATGGGATGGCTTTAGCAAACAGGAGTTTATTCCCTTACAGTTTCAAGGCTTTAAGTCCAAGTTCAAAGTGCCAGGCTGTAGGAGCTAGGTGAAAGCCCCTCAACCTTGGGCTCCGCCTCCTGCTCCCAGCCCACTGAAGCTGGATGCTTTTCTTCACTCAGGCAGCTGCTGGCTGTTTAAGCTGACAAACCCAAGGTCGACAAGTAAAAAGGCACTGTCCCAATGTTACCAAACAACACAGCAGGTCACTAATTCAAGTCCAGATGAAGTCCCAAGATCAGCAAGCATGGCAGGCTGTTGAACAATGACTTGGCTACATGTAGGGTTCAAGTGTGCCAAAAGGCCAGAGACCAATCCCAAAGCTTCTCCTTATATATGGGAAGCAGACACTTCCCTAAAGCAAATATTCAGCTGCTTGTGGTAGATCCCACCATGGAGTTGAATCCCAGTCTCATCATAGGGAATAACTACCTCCAGCTGCCCAGCCACTCATCCAGCCCCAGCCAAGTTGACAACAATTTTAACTACCACAGCAAGTCATTTCAATACAGTTTTATTTTTTAAATCATGGCTCTTACTCTTTTTGTTTTGAAAATGAGGACATGTGCAATTGATTGCTTTGTTTTTAATATTCATATTCTGAGTATATATGTGCTTCTCAGTTGAAAGGCATTTCTCTCTTTTTTTTTCCTCACGTATAATCCAATAAACCTACATATACCGAAGCATCTTTCCTGTCTACCTATGTATGTATGTACCTATAGAAAATGCTTGTTTTTACTGATAATGTAGGATTGTGTACATAATAGAATTTATCTTTGTAGTCTGTAACTCTTGTGCACCTCTCTGTGTTTTCCTTTTCCTTAGTGATATTGTGCTTGTCAGACATTTTGTGAATACTGCCTTCTGTGTCACTCAAATTAATACACATCTCTTACCTGGTTAGTAATTTTCTCATATCTCCCATCCCATCCCTAGTAACCATCAAAGAAGTTTCTTTCCATGTGTAAACCTTTCTTTGACATTTTACAATAGTGGACTCATACAATATTTGTCCTTTTGTGATTGACTTATTTTGCTCAGCATAATGTCCTCCAAGTTCATCTACAGTATGAAGTGTTTTGCAGATTCCTCATTATTCTTTAATGTTGTATAGTATTCCACTTTGTCTATAGTTCCATAGTTTGTTTATCCATTCATTCATTGATGAGCACTTAGATTGATTTCATCTCTTTGCTTTTGTGAATAGTGTTGCAATAAACATGGATGTGTATATTATCTATTCGTGTTGCAGCTCTTACTTTTTGGGACATATACCTACTAGTAGGAGCTCTAGTAGCATAGTGCCTAAGGCACTTGACTGCTAACCGGAAAGCTAGTGGTTCAAACCCACCAGACACTCCTCGAAAGGAAGATGGGGCAACCTACTTCCATAGTGATACTGCCTTGGCAACCCAAGGAGGGGTAGCTATGAGTCAGGTCTGACTCAACGGCACATAACAACAACCTACTAGTGGGATTTTTTAGATCAAATAGTATTTCTATTCTGAACTTTTTGATGGCATATAACAACAACAACAACAACCTTTCTCTCTCTGCAAATCATCTCCCATGGTTAATTGTTGTAAGGAGTGTATCACCTGGGTGTAGTTGTTTGGTTCACAGGATTATACATTGTTTGGCTGAGAGCTAAACCATGGGAGTGAATTCATTCCAGGCCTGAAGGGTGACTCAGGGCCAAAGTCTCAGTGGTTTGCTGGCTGCTTGAATATCTCCTTTAGTGATGTGTCTGTCCATGTTCTCTGCCCATTTTTTACTTCGATTGTTGTGGTTTTGTTGTTGAGGTATTGAAATTTTCTATAAATTTTAGAGATAAATCCCTTGTCAGATATGTCACTGCCAAAATATTTTCCCCCATCTGCAAGTTTCCTTTTTACTTTTGTGGAGAAGTTTATTTTGGATGAGCATAAGAATGTAATTTTGGAAGATCCCAGTCATCTAGTTTACCTTCTGCTATCTGTGCATTTTTTGTTATGTTTGATAGCCTATTTCACCATAAATTAGGAGCCCTACATTTGTCCCTTGTTTCTCTTTGATGATGTTCAAGCTTTACATTTAGGTCTTTCATCCCTTTTCAGTTAGTTTTTGTATGTAGCATGAGATAAAGATCTTGTTTCATTTTTCTGCAAATGAATAACCAGCGAGGCCATCACCATTTGTTAAAGAGACAATCGTATTCCTTTTTAATGGATTTCAGCCCTTTGTCAAAGAATAGCTATCCATATGTGGATGGGTTCTACTTCTGGATTCTCAATTCTGTTTTACTGGTCTGTGTGACTATCATTGTATCAATACCAGACTGTTCTGACATTTGTGACTACATAGCTGGTTTTAAGATTGGGAAGTCTAAGACCTTCCACTTTGCTCTTCAGTAGTGCTTTACTTCCCCAAGGTCTCTTTCCTTTTCACATAAAATTAATAATTAGCTTTTCCATCTCCTTAAAGAATGTTGGAATACCAGATAGATATTTACCTGTGCTTTGCTGATTATAGAAAGGCATTCATTCAACTGTTTCAATCATAACAAATCATGGATAACATTGAAATGAATGTTATTGTGCTCATGAGGAACCTGTACATAAACCAAGAGGCAATCCTCCAAACAGAACAAGGGTATACGACAAGGTTGAAAATTAGGAAGGGATATATCAGGCCCACATTCTTTCACCATGCTTATTCAGTCTGTATGCTGAACAAATAATCTGAAAAGCTAGATTATGTAAAGAAGAACATGGCATCAGGATTGGGGAAGACTCATTAACAACCTGCAATATACAGATGACACAACCTTGTTTGCTGAAAATGAAAAGGACCTGAAGCACTTACTGTTGAAGAAGGAACACTATAACCTTCAATATGGATTATATCTCAACATAAAGAAAACATACTCCTCACAATAGGACCAATAAGCAACTTCATGATCAATGGAGAGAAGTGTGAGGCTGTCAAGGATTTCATTTTACTTGGATCCACAATCAACATCTAGGGAAGCAGCATTTAAGAAATCAAAGGATGCATTGCATTTGGCAAACTTGCAAAAGACTTCTTTAAATTGTTAAAGAGCAAAGATATCACTTTGAAGACTAAAGTGTGCCTGACCCAAGCCATTTATCTTTTCAATAGCCTCATATGCATGTGAAAGCTAGACTAAGGAAGACTGGCAGAAGAATTCATGCATTTTAATTGTGTTGTTAGTCAATAATATTGAATATATCATGGACTGTTAAGGAAGGAACAAATCTGTCTTGGAAGTAATACAGCCAGAATGCTCCTTAGAAGCAAGATTGGCCAGACTTTGTCTTATGTACTCTGGTCATGTCAGAAGAGAGCAGTCCCTGGAGAAAGATATCATGCTTGGTAAAGTAGAGGATCAGTGAGAAAGGAGCAGACCCTCAATGAGATGTATTTGTAAGAATGCCCTACTCCAGGTGGCCTGACCACCAGGACTGAAATACTAGCCAAGTTCCTGCTAGCTATCCAGGACATTCTCCTACCCCATCTCCTCCCATTTACCCATGCACAATGGGTCTGGCCTTTACATGTCAGAACCTGAAAAATACACTCCTTGGCACCATGACACTGCACCCCTCACCATGTTAATGAGCCTAATGAATAATTAATGAGCTCTCAGGAAGCCCGAGAATAATCATAACTTCTGTATTCCATGTCTTATACCAAAAAAATAAAACTCACTGCCGTCAAGTCAATTTTGACTCATAGCAACAACCTCCTTTGGGTTTCCGAGGGGGTAAATCTTTTTCCTTCTACAGAGCAGCTGGTGGGTTTGAACCAGCAACCTTCTAGTCAGCAATCAAGTGCTTTAGGCACTGTGCCACCAGAGCTCCTTTTCTATGTCCTTTATCAGCCCTGAAATCTCCCGCTTTGGGGAGCTTGAGCTGAGGGGCAGTCTCCAAGCTCCTTGCTTGCCAGCCTGCAATAAAGCTTCCTTTCTCAGTACCTTAAAGCCTGGTGTCTCCTTATTGACCTGGGAGTAGCACAAGATAGGAGCCCACCTGTCTTGTTTCAGATTGACACAGTGGCTGCAACAATGAACTCAAGCATACAGTGATTGTGAGGGTGACTAAGGCTGGAGCAGGGTTTCATTCTGTTGTACATAGGGTCACTATGAGTCAAAACTGATTTGATGGAACCTAACAGCAACAGCAACAACAACAACAAAGAATGTTGATGGAATCTGAATCAGGATTACATTGTATCTATAGATTGTTTTCCTTTGTATTGACATTTTCACAATGTTCAGTCTTCCTGTTTTTGAGCATGTCATGTTCTTTCACTTATATAGGTTTCTGTTAGCTTCTTGTAGTAGTGTTTTGTAGTTTTCTTTGTATAGGTGTTTTGTGTCTCTCATTAGACTTATTCCTAAGTATTTTATCTTTTTGTTAACTATAGTAAATGGTATTGTTTTCCTTATTTCCTTTTCAGAGATCTCTTTGCTGACATAGAGGAATTCAATTAATTTTTATATATTGACCTTGTACCAGACTGTTGTTGTTGTTGTTGTTGTTTGCCGTCGAGTCGGCCCCGACTCATAGCGACCCCTCCTTGGGTTTCCGAGGCAGTATCACTATGGAAGTAGGATTGCCCAACCTTCCTTCCGAGGAGTGGCTGGTGGGTTGGAACCTCCAGCCTTCTGGTGAGCAGTCAAGTGCCTTAGGCACTATGCTACCAGAGCTCCTTGTACCAGACTAGTTTGCTGTATCTTTCATTTAATTCCAATAGTTTCCTTGTTAAGAGCTCTGGTAGCATAGTGCCTAAGGCATTTGACTGCTACCCAGAAGGCTGGCGGTTCAAACCCACCAGCCACTCCTCAGAAGGAAGATGAGGCAATCTGCTTCCGGAGTGATACTGCCTCAGAAACCCAAGGAGGGGTCGCTATGAGTCCGACTCGATGGCACAAAACAACAACAGTTTTCTTGCTGAGTCTCTGGTATTTTCTGTCTAAAGGATCATATCATCTGCAAATAGGGATAGTTTTACTTCTTCCTTAAGTGTTTGGATGCCTTTTATTTCCCCTCCTTGCCTTATTGTCCTGGCTAGGATTTCCAATACAATGATGGAT
This sequence comes from Orycteropus afer afer, assembly GCF_000298275.1. Classification (NCBI taxonomy): domain Eukaryota; kingdom Metazoa; phylum Chordata; class Mammalia; order Tubulidentata; family Orycteropodidae; genus Orycteropus; species Orycteropus afer. Next base: position 538,260 of record NW_006921970.1, on the reverse strand, counting down.
AGAAATGGTGATAGAGGGCATCCTTGTTTGGTTCCATTTCACGAGGGGAATGCTTTCATATCTCTCCATTAAGAATAATGTTGGCTATTAATTACATTGAGGAATTTCTGTTCTATTCCTATTTTGCTGAGAGTTTTTATCAGGGATGAGTGTTGGATTTTATCAAATGTCTTTTCTGCATCAATTGACATGATTATGTGTTTCTTTTCCTTTATTTATATACTGGATCATGTTGATTGGTTTTCTAATGTTGAATTATCCTTGCATACTTGGTATGAATCCCACTTGACCACAATATATTATTATTATTATTTTATAGATAGTGTTGGATTTTATAAGCTAGAATTTCACTGGTGATCTTTGTGTCTATTTTCATGAGAGATATTGGGCTATAATTTTCAGTTTTTTAGTAGTGTCTTTGTCTGGCTTTGGTATCAAGGTTAAGCTTGCTCCATAAAATGAATTTGGAAGTATTCCATCCTCTTCTATGTTCTGGAGTAGTTTGAGTAGGATTGTTGTTAACTATTCTCTGGCTATTTGGTAGAAATACCCAGTGAAGCTATCTTGGCCACTACTTTATTTCTTGAGGAGTTTTTTAATGACCTCTTCAATTTCTCATTTTGTTATGAGCTTGTTCAAACTTTCTACTTCAGTCTGTATTAGTTTATTTAGGTCATGTGTTTCTAGAAATTTGTCCATTTCTTCTGTTTTCAAATTTGTTGGAGTACAGTTCCATAGTATTATTATTATCCTTTTTATTTTGGTTGGTTTTATTGTCACATTCCCCTTTTCATTTCTTATTCATGTTATTTGCATTTTCTCTTTTGTTTCCTTAGTTAAATTTGCTAATGGTTTGTCAATTTTGTTCATCTTTTGGAATAACAAACTTCTAGTGTTGTTGATTCTTTCTATTGCTTTTGTTTTCTGTTTGGTTTTTTTTTTTTGCTCTAAAAATTATTTTCTTTCTTCTGGAGACTGTAGCCTCTTTTACTGAAGTTTTCTAATTATTGGAGTTGTTGAGTTAAGGTATTCCTTTTGGTTCTTTCTTCTTTTTTGATGAATGAATTTCTTGCTATATATTGACCTCTGAGTACTTCTTTTGCTGTGTCCCAAAGGTTTTGCTATTTTGTTTTTTCGTTCTATTTTGCTTCTAGGAAATTTTGTTTTGTTTTGTTTCACATTGTGTTTCTTCTGTAACTCAGTAGTTTTTAACCAAACTCCACAAACCAAACTCACTGCCATCGAGTCGGATCCAATTCATAGAGACCCCTCCTTGGGTTCTGAGGCAATATCACTGTGGAAGTAGATCACCCAATCTTCCTTCTGAGGAGTGTCTCGTGGGTTTGAACTGCCAGCCTTCTGGTTAGCAGTCAAATGCCTTAGGCACTATGTCACCAGAGCTCTCAGTAGTTTTTAAGCAGGGTGTTATTCAGTTTCCACGTATTTGATTTTTTTTCCTGATTTTTGTATTATTGATTTCTAATTTTATAGGGTTGTGATCCAAGAAGATGCTTTGTAGTACTTTGATGTGTTTAAATGTATTAAAGCATGCTTTGTGGCCTAACACATAGCCTATTCTAGAAAATGATCTATGTGCACTGGAAAAGAACATGTATTGTGGTTTTGTCTGGTAGAGTGTTCTATATATACCTAAGATGCTAAATTGGTTGATTGTGTTATTGACATCTTCCATATCTTTGTTGAATAACTTTCTAGCTGTTCTGTCCTTCATTAAAGTGATATATTAAAGCCTCTTACTACTATTGTAAAGTTGTCTCTCTCTCTTTTCAAAGCTTTTAAAGTTCCAATTCTTTTAATGTTAAGTTGAATCTTTATCACAAGACTTTTCTCTCTTTTTTTGTACATCTTATTATTAGTACAAATAGCAAGGTTAGGAACTCTGGTAGCGTAGTGCCTAAGGCACTTGACCGCTAACCAGAAGGCTGGCTATTTAAACCCACCAGCCACTCCTCAGAAGGAAGGTTGAGCAATCTACTTCCATAGTGATACTGCCTCAGAAACCCAAGGAGAGGTCACTATGAGTTGGGTCCAACTTGATGGCACATAACAACAACAACAACAATGTTTGCTTTATGTATTTTGGGGCTCTTTCATGGGGTGTATAGTCTAAGGTATTTCTTAGTGACCATGCAGGACTCTAATATCATGCACTGCCAGAACAAACAAATTTGTCCTGGAAGAAGTGTAGACAGAATGCTCTTTACAAGTGAGAATGGCCAGACTTTGTGTCACCTACTTGGTCATGTGATCAGAAGGGACCAGTCCCTGGAGAAGGAGATCATGCATGCTAAAGTGGAGAGTCAGAGAAAAAGATGGATTGACACAGTAAGATGGATTGACACAGTGGCTTAACAATGGGCTCAAATGTAGGAAGCATTGTGAGGATAGTGCAGGACAGGGCAGTGTTTCATTCTGTTGTACATAGGGTCTCTATGAATCAGAATTGACTCAATGACACCTAACAACAACAACAGTTGCTTACATGGTTTTATATAATCCTCTACTTAACAAGAGAGAAAATACAATAAATAAAAATGCAATAATATATGAGTGACTATAAAGCAATCTTAATTTTTTTCAAGCATAAAAAAACATATATATTGAAATAAATGGCATCCTCCTCATCTAGTTATATTTTAGGAAAATGAATTTTTTTACATTCTCTGAAATATTCTTATAGATATCCTTAATGGTATCAGATATTAATACTTTGGGAAATATTTTTAAATGTTTAAAAATAATCCAAGGGCATTTGAAACCATATCTGGTTCAGAAATAATTTCTGTTTAAAAGCCAAGTGAATTAAAAATCAATAAGATATTTCCTCTTTAAGAATAATAAGGAGCAGTTGTTTGTTGTTGTTGTTATGTGCCATCGAGTCAGCCCCAACTCATAGCGACCCCTCCTTGGGTTTCTGAGTCACTATCACTACGGAAGTAGATTGCCCCATCTTCCTTCCAAGGAGTGGCTGGTGGATTTGAACCACCAGCCTACTGGTTAACAGTCAAGTGCCTTAGACACTATGCTCCCAGAGCTCCTAATAAGGAGCTAGCATTTATTATATATGCTCATGAAATATCAGGAGGTGATAAATACTTAACATAATTATCCTAGTCTTCATGATTACAGATGAGTAAACAGCTGCTCAAAGATATTTCACAACTTGCCACAATGCAGGCACATTGTAGAGCAAAAATTCAGACCTAGGATGCTACAGTTAATTCAGAATGAGAAATTCCAAGAGTCATTTTCTTATTTATTTCATGATTTCTCTTGTAGCAATTTATATTATATTAATCATGACCTCCGGTGGTGTAGTACCTAAGGCATTTGACTGCTAACCAGAAGACTGGAGGTTCAATCCCAGCAGCCACTCCTCGGAAAGAAGGTTGGGCAATCTACTTCCATAGTGATATCACCTCGGAAACCCAAGGAGGGGTCCCTATGAGTCAGATCCGACTCATGGGCAGTGAATCTTTTTTTAGGGTCAATAGTTAATGTATATTTTATAATTTGATATTTTGAAAGGAAATAATCTAATCTAATTATTCCTCCAAATAAACCTTGAATATTTTCAATGTATAAAGTCAGTAAAAATCCTGCAATGAAAATGAAAAAAAATAAATTTCTTCAAATAATTGTTATAATCTAACATTAGATCATTAGTATCGCTTTCATAAATTTCACATTGATACATAAATTTTAATTGAAAAGAAAATATCTTTTAAATCACCAAACCCAGTGCCATCAAGTCAATTTCAATTCATAGCAACCCCATAGGACAGAGTAGAACCGCCACATACAGTTATGAGGCTATACGTTTTTATGGAAGCAGACTGACTCATCTTTCTCCTGTGGAGTGGTTGATAGGTTGAAACCATCAACCTTTTGTTTAGCAGCCAAATGTTTTAACCACTGTACCACCAGAGCTCCTTGTGCTCGTGTAAATACTTGTGAAAAAAAAAATAGCAAAGATCATTTGAATGCATGAATTATAGTATGTTTGCAAAATGTTTATATTCAATATAAAATATTTGCAGGTCTAGCATGCAAACGCCAAAAAAAAAAACCACACAGCTGACGAGTCAGATCAGACTCATAACCACCGCTCCTTGGTTTCCAAGGTGGTAGTACTATGGAAGTAGATTGTCCAACCTTCCTTCTGAGGAATGGCTAGTGGGTTTGAACCGCCAGCCTTCTGGTTAGCAGTCAAATGCCGTAGGCACTATGCCACCAGAGCTCCTAGCATTCAAACACACATTCCAAGTTATTTGTCCTATACCATCCCAGAATGGCATGTAGCTTCAAACTAAGACATAAAATGATTATCTCATACACAATTCAATAAGGCAAAGGCTGATATAAATATCATGTGCCACTGAACACTATCAAAGAAGTACACAAACCTAAGATAAAGCTGCTCAGGTGGCATACTAGACAAAGCGCAATTATTACAGACAGTTTGTACCAATTAAGAAAGTTCAAGTATTTATTTAAATACCTGAGGCTATCCATTAGCCTTCAAAGCTCACAGAAATCACCAAAGCATAATTATATCCAACCTGGTGATTGGCACTTAAATTTATAAGAGTTTAAGAAAGCCCCACAGGTCATAATTGAACAAATAGCTCTGGATCACAGCACCATCAATATCTTAGAAAAATAAGATTACAGAGAAGAGATTTTTGTACTTAGGAATGTCTGTGCAGTTCTTGAAAAATGAGAAAATTTGAAATAGTAACTATTATTTGAGGAACAATGCCAATGGATCAGCATAACATTTCTTAGTTAGTTTTTAAGAACATGTTCACATACCATGTGAACCTTTTTTTTAAGTGGGAGAATGCTATAAATCTTAAATTCAATCTCAGAAATAGTGTTAACAAGTACATTCCCTCTGACTTAAAGGTTTATTTTCTATAGATGTGTCTTAATCCATTTAATCAGGCTCCTAAATACTATCTCATGGCAAGCAATCAAGGCTCTGTAAGTATTCAGAGTATACATCTGTGTACCCATTTCTTTTGATACAAGAAGAGAAAATTAACTTGCTGTAATTCTTACTCTCAATGAGTAGTAATTACATTGAATCCAAACCTTCTGACCCTAAGTGCTTCCGTAGTGCATTTCAAATAAAATATATTCCACTCAGCAAATTTAAAGCCATTTCCATATCCTCCTAAATAGGAGAATGCACCTCCAATTTTTAAAGTCTATGTGCATTTTAAAATATCAGCTTTATTTTGCAAGATAGGCAGAAAATGAATGGCAACAGTTATAATAATGACCCTGAAAACAAAAGGAAAAAAATGCTTCAAAATATCTAAATATAATATTTCTTCATTTAAGAAAATAACCTTAAGTTTGCACTCCTATAATTGGGAGCAGTTCTGATAAATATTTTTTTTACCCAAGAAATATACAGTTTGCTAATGTTTAAAATTTCACACAGTACTAAATCGATACTGAAAAAGATTGAACTATTGATGATTCAAAGGAGCACTGGTGACATTCAGAATCCTCTTCAGAATTTTTTTCCCCTGCTCTGGGCATTTTGTTTATACGAGAGTTCTGGTGGTGTAGTGCCTAAGGCATTTGACTGCGAACCAGAAGACTGGCCGTTCAAACCAACCAGGCACTCCTCAGAAGGAAGACTGGGCATCTACTACAGTAGAGATATCACCTGGGAAACCCAAGGAGGAGTCGTTTATTACTACACAACCTTGTAAGTACAGAATATATAGGAAATGGGTTTAATTATGCACAATTTAAAATATATGTTTGAAATAAATTTGTGTTTTTAGTTTTTGTTTGGTTTGGTTTTTAATGGTCATTTATCTCAGTCATTACAGTACTGATCAGAACAACAGTGCAGTGAGGGTGAGAATCTATGGTTGTTTCTTTAAATGAGGAAATGTTTTATTAAGATCTTTTGAGATCATTATTGTGTCCGTTTCTTCTTGTTCTTCATGGTCATTATAATAATTGCTTATGTGTTCGGTTTGCAGGTCAACAAGATTTTTGCATATAAAGAAATGTTAGCACCTGTGGGCATGTGCACACACACACACACACATACACACACACAAAGCCTAGTACAGCACAGAAGGATTTTAACATGCCTTTATACATAGTTAGTCATGTAGCCAAGAACTCACCACCACACTCCAATAGCTGAAACTTCCCTCTCATCCCTATAGCTGCAGTGGCTACTGGATCTTCATTTAATTTTCAGTGATGAGGAAAAGACCAGGATCTCCATTACCCCATGGCTACAATCCTTGCTGACTTACCCTCGATGCTAGAAAATGAGGGTCAGAAGCATGAGTAGGGAAACTAAGCTTCCACTCCCTCCTTCAGGCCCACTTCACAATGGGAGATTCTAGAATCTTGGGTTGGAAAGTAGAATAAGTTTTCCCATAGAAATAAAAATCTGAAGAGCTGAAACTTCCCAGAGTAATTAATAGTACAATTCAGCAACTTAAGGAATTTTGTGGACTGGCCAGGATAAACTGCTTCATATTACATCAATATTGTTAGAAAAAGGCATTCTGAGTTCTCAGAACTTAAAAAGCACACTTTTTGAATTCTATCTTGATTGTTACTTGGGTGATTTCTATAAAGTTAAAATACAAAGGAAGAAATAAAAACTAATTGTGTAAAATCATAGAATTTTACTTTAATTTCGGTAAGTATACTTTTCAAATATTTGCGTTCTCAAATGACCAAATTTGTAAATAGTAAAGTCTGAGAAGCAAAGTATGTTGCACAATATAGCAGAGATAAAAGAAGTCACATGCATGTTTACAAATTTCTTTTTCTTGTCTATTTTGCGTTTTTTTTCTCCTTCCACATATCTAGTAACATTGGACAATACAATACTCTCCTTATATTGTACCCTTTTTTATTCCTTGCTTTTTTTTGGATTGTGCTAGTTATAATGTTGACAAAGTAAAACAAAACCTTCCCACAACCTCGCTGTTCACATTAACTATCTCTTTCTTTCTTTCTTCTCTATGCAGCAAAATTCTTTGGGAGACACTTTTAGTTACGTTTCCAAATATTTTCCTCTCATTCTCCCTTAAGTCTGCTCCATTCAAGCTTTAAGCCCATCACTCTACCAAAAGGGTAGAGACACACAGCCGATTATGTAATTACTGTCAATAAGTTGAAACACAGTAAAAAGTTGAATTGGCAAAAGTTGTGTGACAGATATGTTTATAGCGATTAAAAGACAAGCTGCTGAGGCTGCTTATGTACAAGCAAACACCTCACAGTATTTGGTTTCTTGAAATGTATATGTAGAAATTATTGAATTGGTATATGTCCTGCTGTGTATATTCTCAACAAAAATAAATAAATAAATAAAAATAAAATAAAACTGTCCCTACCAAGACCATCATTGACTCCCATGTTACTCAATCCAGTTGTCAGTTCTCTGCCAGTCATACTTATCAGTAGCATTTGAAACAGTTGATCATTCTTTCTTATCTGACATATTTTCTAGAACACTTCATATTGCTGGTTTTCTTTCTGTCTCTCTGGTCACTCTCTCACTTTTCTTTGCTGGTTTCTCAGTTCTTCCTCTCTATCCATATTCATTCCCTTCATGATCTTATCTAATTTCCTAGCTTATGTTAACACTTTGGAGAATCTGGGTAGTACAGTGAGCAAACTCTGCTACCAACCAAAGGTTGGGAACTCTGGTAGCATAGTGGCTAAAGCACTTGACTGCTAACCAGAAGGCTGGCGGTTCAAACCCACCAGCCACTCCTCGGAAGGAAGGTTGGGCAATCCTACTTCCATAGTGATACTGCCTCAGAAACCCAAGGAGGGGTCGCTATGAGTCGGGGCCGACTCGACGGCACATAACAACAACAACAACAACAAAGGTTGGAGGTTCAAGTTTACCCAAGGAACCTTGGAAAGGTCTGATAATCTACTTCTGAAAACTCAGCAAGTGAAAGCCTTATGGAGTATATTTCTATCTTGACACACATGAGGTCTCTACGACTTGAAATTTACTCAACAGGAACTAGCATGAGAACACTTGAAAGGCATGTTCCACCACCTTCTGTCCTTTGTAGCTTCTGATTAGAAATTAGTGATTATTTGAATCTTTGTTCCCTTAAATGTAGTCTGTCATTTTTCTCTTGTTTTCCCTTTATCTTTGTTCTCAGCATTTTGATTATGATCCAACCAGGCCTAGTTTGATTTGTATTTTTGTTGCTCTGAGTATGAGTAGTACCTAAGCCTAACTAGAAGGCTGGCGCTTGAAGCCCACCAGCCACCCCTCGGAAGGAAGATTGGGCAATCTACTTTCATAGAGATTCCACCTTGGAAACCCAAGAAGGGGTCACTCTGAGTACAATCGACTTGATAACAGTGAATTTGGTTTTTGGAGTATGCCTAGCTCCTTCAATCGGTAAATTTATACAGAAATTTACAGTCCTTGTTGCTTCAAATAATTTTTCTGACCCATTCTCTCTCCTTTTCTCTAGACTGCAATTAAAGGGGTATGGTGGTTAAGTTTGTGTGTCAGCTTGGCTGGGCCTGGTTGAATAGCTGGGCAGCTGGATATAGTATTCCCCATGATGAGACTCATCATCTACTCCATGGTGGAATCTGTTGGAGCAGCTTAGTAGGTGCCTTTGGATATGTGTTCAGCTTCCCCTATATAAGAAACAGCTTTGGACATGGTCTCTAGCTTATGGCGTATTTGGACCCTTCATGTAGCCATGTCTTTGTTCAGCAGCCTGCCATGCTTTCCCAATTCTGGAACTTACAATGGACTTGAATTAATGGCCTGTTGTGTGGTTTGGTAACATTGGGAAAATGCCATTTCATTTGTCAACCTTGGGCTTGTCAGCCTCAGCAGCCAGTAGCTGCCTGAGTGGAGAGATGCCTCTAGCTTCAGTGGGCTGTGAGCAAGAGGCAGAGCTGAAGCCCAAGGTCGAGGGGCTTTCTCACAGCCCCTAGAGCCTGGCATTAGGTAACAAGAACAAAGGGCGATAGTCTTTTTTTTTATATTGTCCACAAATTTTTAAAGCTTTTTCAAATTTCTGAATATGTTTTCTTTTACTTTATCAGGTTAGGCAGTTTCTATTGGTAATTCTCCAAGTTCACTGACTCTTTCCTTTATTGTCTCCATTCTGCTGTTAATCTTATCCAGTGGATATTTTTATTTTAGATACTGTGTTTTTCCAGTTCTAGAGTTTTCATTTGATTCTTTTTACATTTTCTATCTTTTCAGTGAGATTTCCTATATTTTCTTTCTTTATAAGCATATTTACTTTACCTGATTAAGCATGATAAAGTAGCTGCTTTGAAATTCTTGTCTGCTAATTCTAAGATCTGAATTATCTCTGGATTGGCCTCCATTGATTTTTATTTCTCTTGAGAATGGTAACATTTTCCTGATTGTTCATATCCAGTAATTCCATATTGTATCCAGAACACATAAATACTATGGTTCTATTTTATTTTATTTGTCCTCAGAATGAACTTTTTGTGTTTTATCAGAGAGCTAACCTGGACTTAAAGGCAAATTCTGCCTCTCCAGTGATAGCTCAAACATCAGCTCACTTCTTTTGACCTTAGTTGAATTGCTGAAGTCTTTCCCACAGATGCATGGTTCAAGGGTCAGCAAATGCATTTTTGGTGTTTTGTCTAGAATTTATAGTTATTATTAGCAAGATGATGGTATTGGGAGATTACTAGAACTTATTACTGCAGAGATCCATTCAGCCCATGACTCTTAATATCATCTCTATCATTACAAAAACCTGCTGCCATTGAGTCAGTTCTGACCTCATAGTGACACTTTAGGACAGAGTAGAACTGCCCCATAGGGTTTCCAATAATGTAAATCTTTACAGAAACAGACTGCTTTTATCTTTCTCCCATGGAAGACCTGGTGGGTTCAAACTGCCAACCTTTTGGTTAGCAGCCAAATGCTTTAACCACTATGGCAACAGAACTCCTTCTATCATTGATATTGTTGTTATTTGCCATCTAGTTGCACCTGACTCATAGCAACCCCTCTTTGGTTTCCGAGGCAATATCACTATGGAAGTAGATTGCCCAAACTTCCTTCCAAGGAGTGGCTGGTGGGTTTGAACCACCAGTCTTCTGGTTAACAGTCAAGTGCCTTAGGCCCTATGCTACCAGAGCTCCTCCTTCTACAATTTAATGTTCTTTAATTAATAACTCCCATTGAGACCTGTCCAGACTTGTATTTCTAGCTCCGTGCTCAACATGCCAATTGTCAAAAAAATAAGCATCTCAAACTTAATCAGTTCAAGATCAAATTCTTGATCTTTCCCCAGCCCCAAATCTGTTCACAAGACTGCCTTCCTTAACTCAGTTGATTGCAATGCATCCTTCCAATAACTCAGGATAGAAAATGTTGGAGTTCTCTTGCATCCTCTCTTTCTTTCATATAACTCATACAGCCTAGTAGAAAATCTTGTTGGTTCCACCTTTAAAATATATTCAAAATCTGACTACTTGTGTTCATTTTCATTGTGACTACCATCATCCCTTTTCTGAATTGCAGAAATCTCCAAAGTTTTCTCTTTGTATCTACCTTTCCTTTCCCCTCCATAGTCTGTATTTACCATGGCAGAATGATCCTTTCAAAAAACAAATCATATCATATCAGCTCTCTCCTCAACACAATAATAAATCCTAGTTTTACTCAAAGAAAAAGACAATTTTTTTTTTTTTTATTGTGATTTGGGTACAAATTTTTTCACTTTACTCTCAACAATTCATGCATATTTGGTTTCCCGCCCTATTACAATCCCAATAATAAAAAGTTCTCCTCCTATCTCTTCCCTGTGTCTAACTCTTCCCTGTGTCCTTCTTATTTATGCATTCCTGTCTGTCCAGCTTTCTCTCTTGCAAGTACTGCCCTTCTGATCTCTCATGGTTGATTGATCTAAGGGGTGCATCTCCCTAGGGCAGGTTGGTGCAACTCCCTGGGGCAGGTGTTCTGCTTGTCAACCTTTCTATTATTTGCCTGAGAGCTAATCCTTGGAAGTGAGTCCAGTTTCAGACCCCAAGTATAACCCAAGGGCCATGTTTTCAAGAATTCCATCAGCTTTTATTTGACAGTAATTCTGGTCATGTTTGTGTTTTTGAAATTTTTTCTACATTTTTAATCCCACTCTATCTAGAATCTCCAATTATGATCCCCTTCTGAGTTGTTGGCATTGGTAGCTGGGCACCATCGAGTTCTTCTGGTCTCCGGGTCATGAAGGCTGAGGTTCCCGTGGTCCATGAGATCCTTGGACTAATTGTTTCCATATGATTTTGATTTTCCTCACTATTCTTTGCTTGGAGCTCTGGTAGCGTAGTGTGTAAGGCACTTGACTGCTAACCAGAAGGCTGGCGGTTCAAACCCACCAGCCACTCCTCAGAAGGAAGATGGGGCAATCTACTTCCGTAGTGATACTGCCTCAGAAACCCAAGGAGGGTCACTATGAGTCAGGTCTGACTCGATGGCACATATCAACTACAACAACATTCTTTGCTCCAGATGAGGGGAGACCAATAGCTGCATCTTAGATGGCCCCTCAAAATCTTTTAAGAACCCAGTTACTACTCACCAAACTATAGAACAAGATTTTTATGTACTGTGTTATGCCAATTGAGCTTGATGTCCCCCAAGACCATGGTCCTGAGCCCACAGGCTTGGTGACTTACTCCCTCAAGGTGTTTAATTGTCACTAAAAAGCTACTCCAACCTACTCCCCTGTTAGTTCTGTAATGTATATGGATAATTTTGTAACACAAATAAACATGGAAGAATATCATCAACCAAAACTATCTACAGTCATTGTTGTATTCCCATTAACCTAGCCACATCTGATCTTCTCACGTCTATGCATCCACCTTTAGACTAGTGTTTCTTTTTACTGGTAATGCAATATTTTGAATGTAGTAGTACTTTCCTCTGTTGTCTATGTCTTTAGTGCATGTTTCTGTGTCCTCTTTTTCCCTGCTGTTTTTGTGCTGGTCACACACTTTTGTTATACTGCCTTTCCCTTCACCAAAACTAGTACATGACTCTTTACTAGTCAGAAATTTTCCCTCACCTTCCCTCCCATCCCGGGTAACCAACAAAGTAAATTTGCTTCCATGCATAAACCTTTCTTTGACTTTTTATTCAATATTTGTCCTTCTGTGGTTGACTAATTTCACACAGTAGAACATCCTCCAAGTTCATCCATATTATGAAGTGTTTCATGGATTGTTCATTATTCTTTAATGTTCCATAGTATTCCATTCTGTGTATATATCATAGTTTGGTTATCAATTCATCTGTTGATGGACATTTAGGTTGTTTCCATCTCTTTGATGTTGCAAATAGTGCTGGGATGAACATCAGTGTGTATATGTCTATTCGCATCTTGGATCTCACCTCTTTAGAATATATTCCCAGAATATATACTATATATATATATTATATATATTATATAGCTAGATAGATAGATAGATAGATATAGATGTATATAGATATATATACACAATGCAATTGCTGGATCAAATAGTATTTCTATTTCCAATATTTTAAGGAAATGTCATACAACTTTTCCACTGTGGCTGTACCATTTTACAGTCCCACCAACAGTATATGAGAGTTGCAGTTGCTTCACACCCTCACCAGCATTTAGAGACAAATGCTTTAAATGAGTAATAAGGCCCCAAGGATCTGGCCTCCTCATTGCCTCTCTGATCTTTTCTCCTACTATGTCCTTACTTAGTGCTGTGAGTCAAATAATATGTCTGGTGTGACAGATCAAGTTATGTTCCCCAATAAATATATATTGAAAGCCTAGCCCATGTGCTTGTAAATATGACCCTGTTTGGAAATAAGAATTTTTAAGTTAATGAAATCATACCAGATTAGGGTATGACCTTATTAACATTACTCATAGTAACTTATTTCTGAGTTATAAAAAGAGCAGAATAGGCACAGAGACACACACTGGGGAAAGACAGATGCCAAGGAAATCCAAGAAATGGATGGAAAATGCCAAGGATCACCAGCAAACACCAGAAAGTAGGAGAGAGGCTCCCATAAGTAATCAACATGGATGAGACCCTGATTTGGACTTTTAGTCTCCAGATTTGTGAGAAAATAAGTGTATATTCTTTTAAGTCAACCCACTTGTGGTATTTCTGTTTCATTGGCACTGGCAAACCAAGACACTTGGTGTGCTCATAGGGTCTTTGCTCTAGCTGTTCCTTCTCCCTATAACTCTCGTCCCTAAAGTATCAGGTTACCTAACTTCCTCATCCTTATCAAATGTCTATGCAAATTTTACCTTCAAAATGAGGCTAATTTTGCTCATTGTATTCAATACCTCAACTTGTCCACCTCTGCATTGGAAGGAAGGGCCTCAAGACCCAAGAAAAGAAAATCAAAGAAATTTAAATATGTGGGGTTAGTGCGGAAGGTGGCAGGTAAGGAAAGGAGGAGGTGGTGTTCTAGGGGATATTTCAGTCAACAATTTAAAATATTCACAACTATCAGCTCTATTCTTTATCATTAGACCAACTTATTATACCTGATAATACTCATGTTAAAAAATGTACATGTAACAAAAAGAATAAAAGATGAGAGAAAGCAATTGGTTTTTTTCTCACAAGATCAAGAGACCAAACTTATATTTTCACAGTAACTCTGAACTTACCCAGTGTTTTCAAGGAGGCAAAGAACAAGTCATAAGCTGGTTCTGAATGTCTCATGATTTAAGAAAATATCCAAATTGGATAAGAGTGTGAATACCTCCCTGTTTGCATCTAAGTATGGTTCAGAGATTCAGGAACCCACAAGTGAAAAAAGAAAAAATTATCCTCCTTTGACATGAAGTATTGAGAAACAGACTGATGTAACACATTAACATCAAATAAAATCAAAATCTAAATGAAGAAATTCTTACCCTTAATGAAGGTCATATGTAAACACACAGAGAATTCCATACCAGCTTTAAAAGGAAACTTGGGAAATTAACTTCCACACATGATTAACTTTGAGGTTTTTGGAGGAAAATAGCTGCCTGTATTCCAAGTAATACTATTTAAATTTTAGTTTCTTTTATAATTAATAAAGTAACTGAAAGTGATTACCTTTTTACTGTAAAGGAGTGTATTTCACTTTTTTAAATAAGTTATGTCCTCTTGATATTTGTATAAGCTTTTCCCTTTCACAGCCATAATCTACCCAACCTCAATTCTGTCTCAGCTGAAATAGCACTTCTTCGGAAAGGTCTTCCCAGTCTACCAAGAAGTTCAACTCCACCTCACCTCTGTTATTCACAACCGTTTGAATTGGTGGTTCAACTCCACCCAGAGGTCCTCAGAAGAAAGGCCTGACAGTCTACTTCAAAAATGTCAAAGCCATTAAAAATCCTGTATAGTTCAGTTCTGCTCTGAAACACATAAAGTCACAATAAGTCAGGGCCAACTCAACAGAAACTGGTATATTCTGTTTATATCATTTTTAATTACACATTTGTTTATGCATTTACTCCCTTTATTATCTGCATGCCTCATCAGATTATAACTTCCATAAACAAGGTGTGTCTTTACTTAATATATTATACAGAGCAGGTAATCAATTAAATATTTGTTAAATGAATAAAATATAAGAAAGAAATCATACAGTTAATTGCTCTGAGAGTTTTAAAATTGATTCATAATTTCTGAGTGGCAAATATGCCAAAAAACTAAATAAAACCCACTGCTGATAAGTTGATTTCAACTCATAGTGACCCTGTAAGATATAGTAAAACTATCTCACAGTGTTTCCAAGGCTGTATGTCTGTACGGAGGCAGACTTCCACAGCTCTGTCCCATGGATCATCTGCTGGGTTCAAACCACTGACATTTGGTTAGTAATGAAGAGCTTAACCAATGTGCTATCAGAATTCCTTCATCAGAAACTCTCTGCTGTTGAGTCGGATCTGACTTCATAGAGACCTCTCCTTGGGTTTCCAAGGCAGTGTC
This sequence comes from Orycteropus afer afer, assembly GCF_000298275.1. Lineage (NCBI taxonomy): Eukaryota > Metazoa > Chordata > Mammalia > Tubulidentata > Orycteropodidae > Orycteropus > Orycteropus afer. Next base: position 523,221 of record NW_006921970.1, on the reverse strand, counting down.
ACTAGGGAAGTAGATTGACCAATCTTCCTTCCCAGGAGTGGTTGGTGGGTTTGAACCACCAGCCTTCTGGTTAGCAGTCAAATGCCTTAGGCATGACACCACCAGAGCTCCCTCTATAAAGATTACAGCCTTGAAAACCAAATTGGGCATTTCCACCTGTTCTAAAAGGTTGTTGTGCGTCACAAACGACTCAACAATAATGTCTTTGGTTTTTGGTTGATGCTTATATGTACATGAGTTTATTTTAAAGTTTAATGATAAAAAGGATGCATAATTTATAAGTAATAATTTAACAATACAGTATTTTTAATTGAAAATTCCATATAGTCAATAGGGTATTTGTTTGAAATGTCTTGCCTAGATAACTAACAGAATTAGACCTGATTTTTAGTACATGACAATTTGCAGGGTGAAATTATTCCCACTATCACTGATTTCAAGCTACCAATGTGTTTAAAAAGAGGTTCATAAATTTTCCAAAAATTTAACAATCCATTCTCCTGAGATGATAAGGACAAGCTGCTGCACTGCGAGGCTATATCTCCTTCCTTGAAATTCTCTCTCTACCTTCTGCACTTCCTACTTTGATCTGTGTCTCTCTTTTCTTCTTTGATTATGCCTTATTTATTCTCAGGTCAATCCTTTTCCTGCTCTCATTTTAAATTTATATGATTCATTGGGATGGGGGTGTGGAGGGGGTTACGACTCTTCCTCTCTCTCCATATAATCCCATAGCATGCTCTCTTTACATCCCTTCAACTATTTCCTTCTTGATGATCATGCTCAAAACTAGATACTTAGCTCTACCTTATCATTCACATTTCTAAAGAGCCTGATGATTCTTTTCAGATTTCTTTATCAATGTTTAGATTTCCTTGTAATTTCAAATTTAATGTGTCTAAAACCACATCAAATTTTCCAGCACCCTCTCCCTCATTCCTCAATTATTTAAGGTATCTCCACCGTTTTGTCTGTCAAATAGGTTTGAAACTTTGTGATTTAATTTCTCTTGGTCTATAGGCAGTCTTATCCTCCTAAATATCTCCCATTGATATCTTTCTCTATTCATATTTTCACCACACCTCTCACCCCCGAATTATAGCAACAGACTCCCAGCCAATCTCCCCATCTTCAGCCTTATCATTCTTCAATTGTTCCTTATAATGTAGTGTTGTTGTAGTTATGTGCCATCCAGTCGGACCTGACCCATAGCGACCCCTCCTTGGGTTGCTGAGGCAGTATCACTACGGGGGTTTGAACCGCCAACCTTCTGGTTAGCAGTCAAGTGCCTTAGGCACTATGCTACCAGAGCTCCTGTACTAAGACTCATTTATTCTAAATCCTTAGTTTATCATGCGTAAACCCTTAACTAAGTTTTGAAATGGATTTCATCGCCTACTTCACTAAGCCAAACTTCTATGCCTCCGCTTCAAGAGCTTCATAGTCGTGCCCAATTTGTCTTTCCTATGCCTCTTCGTTATTCAACAGGTCCTCAAGTAAGTAAAATTCTTAGCTACTGTAACTTGTATCTCATTTTTAGATGATTATTCAGTAAATAACTCAATGATTTATTGTTTGTTAATTTATTTTAAAATGAGGAAAGCTGCATTAGGAAACTCAAAAGATATGTTTCCATCAAAGCAATAAAAAATACAATAAATTAAAGAAGCTATAGGTATCTTGGGAGCTCTGGTAGCGTAGCACCTAAGGCACTTGACTGCTAACCAGAAGGCTGGCGGTTGAAACCCACCAGCCACTCCTCAGAAGGAAGACGGGGCAATCTACCTCCATAGTGATACTGCCTCAGAAACCCAAAGAGGGGTCGCTATGAGTCAAGTCCGACTCGACAGCACATAACAACAACAGCATAGATATCTTAAAAATGCTTGATAAATAAAAGCTTACTATTTATTTATTCATTCAATAGACTGAATAAATAGGCCAAGTCTAAAGGACAGTGACATTAGGATATATAAGTCACATTTTCAGACTTCAGAAACTGAACCTACTCCAATCACGTAATAATAAACATAGTTTTAAAATGGTGTTGCACTCGGAGGAGGATCTACGTAGGAGATCCTGGATAGAGTGGGAGAACAATGTGGGACCCAACTCAAAACCATTAAAAAAAAACCACTGAGACTATGGCCCCTAGCTGCCCTTCAGGTCTGGAATTGAACCCATGCCTGTAGCTTACAGCCAAACAAAAGACAGGTATATGTGCTGAATATTTACATTAGCTAGATACACTCCTTGGAGAGATCAATCGTGGGAGAATAGAAGTGGGAGAATAGAAGGGCTGCGTATGCACAGGGAAACAGCTTGGGGCTGGAGTGCGTGGGAGTAAAGGACACAGGGAAGAGGTAATTATGGGAATGCAGTGGGAGGGGAGCTGTTGCATTGTGGGAAATTGCAGTCAATCTCATGAGACAAAGTGTATGTGAGCTGCTGTAGGAAAAGTGAATTTGTTCTGTAAACTTTCATCCAAATCACAATAAATTTTTTTTTTTAAAGTGAAAAGAAAAAAAGAATGGTGTTACCTCATACAGTTTGCAAGTTTTGATGAAAAAGTTTAAAAAACTAAAAACCCAAGCATCATTTTAAAGTCTGTTTAAAGGAAGAGTAGTTTATGGAAGAATATTTAGATAATTTAGAAAATATTTAGAATATTTCAAGAATATACTACTTCTTTAGATAAAATGGATAAAATGTTTAAAATTGCATGTTCTTGAATTAACTTTTTAAATATATACTGAATTCCAGGGAATAGTAAATATGGTAAGAATATTTGAAAATATTTTATATATTTCAAACATTTACAGGAATTTTCATGGCCCAAACATTTGATTAAATCTGTATTTGTAGGAAAGAAGTATATTTGCATTCATTGCTCTAAAGCAATTTTTGACTATAACATATGTTCCACTCAAAAAACCTATAATACTTCTCCTACAACAAAAAACAGTGTTTACATGTGACAAAGAAAATCTTTAGTTTCAAAGATCACATACTAAAAAAACGCAAACAGAAGATGTTTAAAAATGCTTCTTAAGCACATTTTTTAAATGCTGATTTTAGACCATTTTTTGAGCAGTTTAAATGTTACATGGAGTATTAAAGGTAAAAAGAAGATTATTGTAACGATCACTAACAAATTATTACTTAGTTGGCGTCTATAGATAAAGGTAGATGGTACTTGCTCATTAATAAAATAGGAAAATTCTATAGTATTGAGATTTTTTTTTCCCTAATATAAATTCAACAAAAAGTCCTTAGTAACAAGATTTTTAAAATTCCATTAAAAACAGCTCTCAGAATTTTAGAAGTGACTGTCTCTTACTAAGCTGGTACAAAAAATGAATAGACATTTAACTCAGTTATGGGGACATATAAAATATAGAATATTTCTGCATTGTATATATGAATAGTGAATAACAAGCAGAGTATTTTATTCTCAATTATATTTTAAAACTAAAACATATTTAAGGAAAAATACAGACTTTTAGGGATGTAATATAAATACTGTTTGTTCACCTGGATTTCATGAAATGCTTATTTTCCATTGTTACATAAAACCTTAAAAATTAGCTTTCTTAACTAACAAATTTGTTCTTTGGTTCAACAGGATTAGGTAGAAATCTGTCTTCACTGTTCCATTAGTTCAAGGGGTAGACATTAAATCTCCTTCTTGGAATTAAATGTCTGAAGAAAGTGTAAAGACATAAAATGACTCTTTCAGGTGTACATTTTCTTGAATAACTTTGTGTTTCGAATGTGATGATCTGGATGTTATCTCTAAATTACAATTAAATCACTTAAAGGTCCCTTCTAATTGAATCAAAAGGTTGTGCAAAACTCTATTCCAGTTCACTCAAAAACAGTTAAGCTTTGTTTTTCAGTTATCTTAAGAACTCGTAACACATTTCTTTTTCCTAAAGTCAATGAAGATGTCATATCTCTTATTCATTAATGACTTTTTAAAATATCTACTAGTTAGCCAGTACCAAACTCAATGATAATTGTCAGTGACAATGTTAGACACATATAATGTGATGAGAAATTAAATGAGACTGTTCTTCTAACATAGCACAAAGTAGTTTTGAAGGCAGATGTTGAGAGTCTCCTAAACTTGTCATGGAAAAACTTCAATAAAAAGTTACTATTTAAAGTCTATAAGTTATATGCATTTGTCAAAAGTAACTATCACTACTGTATAAGTCTCAATGCTACTGGAAAGAAGGGTGAAAGAGAAGGAGGGAAAAAGAGAAAGAGAAATAAGCAAGAGAAAGAAAGAGAGAGTCTTGAACTCAAAAACCAAATCTGAAACCTATTTATTCTCTTAGCTTGGAAAGCTCCTGTCCTCTTGAGAATCACTTCTCTCAAATCATTGTTGAAGGAATAAATTAGGTAATCTACAGGATTCGTTCTGCTGTGCATGGGGTCGCTATGAGTCGGAAATGACTCGACGGCACTTAAAACAACAACAGGAGAGACACATCATAGACTGGGTTCTTATAAGTTAAAACTGAAATAAAATATAATTTTTATACAGATCTCTTTTTGTTGACAGGTACTATATACGGAAGAAAATTCTCAGTAGTGGAAATGGTTAAGTATCCAGATGCTAACCAGAAGGCTGCATGTTTGCATCCACCCAGAGGCATGTCAGAAGAAAGTCCTGGAAATCTATTTCTAAAATATCAGTTATTGAAAACCTTATGAAGTACAATTCTAATCTGATATATATGGGGTCACCATGAGTCGGAGTCAACTCAACAATAAAGGTTTGTTTTGTTGTTGTTTTTGCAATTTACTGTATACAAGTAGTAATAATTTTTAAATTGTAAAGAAACAATATAACTTTTTGTTCAGCAGCAGAAACCTAGAAATGTGGTCTCTGTATTTAGAGTGTGGGCCACTTTTTGTGTTTGTGAATCATAAATTCATATTAAAGTGAATGTAAAGTGAAAAACTTCAGTATGAACATACTGATTAAAGATACACACTATTTTGAGAAAGCAGTATCTGTATGATTTTGATTCTCCACTTCTTTATCTCTATGTCTCTCCATGGGGCTTGCGTTTCTTGTCCTTCAAACTCACCAGATTATATGAGATCAAATATCCTTTCTAGAACAGTAAGATCATACTGACCTAAACTCTTCTAGCAACTTTGAAACAATTCAGTACTGAGGCATTTGGGGAGGAATGGACATCTGGTCCTCAGTCTTCAACCACACACTTTTGCTGAACTACCCATTGTTCCAGTTGAATGGTTGAGCTGGATCCAATAGCTCTGTTGCTTCTAACTCATTCTCAGGGATCACAAGAAACTTTGTTGAAAATGTCCATGATCCCACCTGCTGAGGCACTCCACAAGACTTTTCAAACCTTGCAGCCTCCCCAGCCATGCTAATGGAGACAGGAAGTCAGTTTTTGCTAATTAAGACCCAGAGACCTTATCAACAGCTCCTTCCCTAAACCTTTAAAGCACGGAAAAATCTTTCCAGCCCAGAGGGGAAACACAGCTCTCCAATGCAATATATTCATGACATTTTGTCCACACTCATTGTTCTGGTTACCTAGTGCCTCTCTGGGAGCTCTGGCAGCATAGTGCCTAAGGCATTTGACTGCTAAACAGAAGGCTGGTGGCTCAAACCCATTAGCCACTCCTCGGAAAGAAGGTTGGGCAATCTACTTCTGTAGTGATACCACCTGGGAAACCCAAGGAGGGGTCGCTATGAGTCAGGTCTGACTCTACAGCGCAAAGCAACAACAACAATGCCACTCTGGCAGAAGATATACCAAAATTGGATGGTCTTAACAAACAAGAGTTTATTCTCTTACAGTTTGGAGGCTTTAAGTCCGAGTTCAAAGTGCCAGGCTCTAGGGGCTGTTTGAAAACCCCTCAACCTTGAGCTTCAGCTCTGCCTCCTACTCCCAGCCTATCGGAGCTAGAGGCTTTTCTTTGCTCAGACAGCTGCTGGCTGCTAAAACTGACAAGCCCAAGGTTGACAAGTAAAAAAAGCACAGTCCCGATGTTGCCAAACCACATGGCAAGCCGTTAATTCAAATCCATTGAAAGTAACAAGGTTGGCAGAGCATGGCAGGCTGCTAAACAACTACAGGGCTACATGCAGGGTTCAAGTGTGCTATAAGATAGAGACCATTCCCAAAACTGCTGCTTATATATGGGAAGCAGATCTCATCCCCAAAGCAGCTACTCAGCTGCTTGTGGTAGATCCCACCATGGAGCTGATTGCCAGTCTCATCACGGGGAGTATCTACCACCAGCTGCCCCACTACTCAACCAGGCCCAGCCAAGTTGTCACACAACCTTAACTACCACAGCCATCATCCTCTTCCTTTTAACTCTTCTACCATTCCTCTAAATCCTTCTAAATATTTTATATTTAGGCTTTCTGAAGAAAAAAAAAAAGCCAGACAAACTATTTGGTATCCTTTCCACTCTGCTTGTGCTTATTTTGAGAGGATAACCACACAAGAGAAAAGCCTCCTTAAGGGAACAAAAGGAAGAGAAAAACAGAATAGAAGATGAAAAATATAACATCCCACATTTTTATCATCCACAAGGGCATTACCCCATATTATTTTTCATCTCATTGAAATAATTTGAAGTATAGGAAGGCTCAGAAGAAAACTCTATTGCTATAACCCAGATGTGTTAGCTTTTACTTTTGTATGTAAAAATATATGTAATTATTTTGAAACCAGTCATGGTACCCTTTGTAGGGGAAACTGCTATAGTCCATGACAAAAATAGTCCCTTTCTCAGATACTTTTACCTCCCCGTATTTCACACTATAAATATTTGGGCAGAGAATCAAGGAGGGTGATGGAAAAGCTAATCTTTTGTATCAAACAGTCATTCCTGTTAGAATCCCAAAGGATGTTCAATCTACTCTTTACTTCAGGACCAAATGAGCATATCGAAATTAGTTTGCAGGATAAAATCTAAATTTTTGTTTTCCAAAAGAATTCATGGATACTGATCTCATTAGGGGGATTTTTTCAATATTTTCTTCAAATTCGTTTCTCAGTCTCATTATTGTTGGGAATTAATTCCAAAGTAAGAACAGAAAACCCTATCAAATCATTCAGAATGTTTAACTATAACTAATATTTTTCTTGCTCATCATGAAACAAATTTTCGTATGATAAAATTTCAAGTTTACCCTGGTGGTTAATTTACTTTTACATGTATAGTAAAGAATTTTCATGGTAGGGGAATTGTTTTCATCCAATGTTCCATTTTATAATGCAAGTACCTTAGGTTTGTCATAATTCAGTAGGTGATGTATATGGGTGAATCTCGAAGGCATAATGCTCAGTGAAATAAGTGAATCACAAAAGATCAAATATTCAAGATATCAGTTATATGAAATGACAGTGTGACAGTTGGACTTGTGTGACAACTTGGCTGGGCCACAATTCTGAGTGTTTTAAGCAGTTGTGATGTTGATTATTCCCATGATGAGATCAGATGTATGTGTTTTGAGCAGCCAATCCATTTAAAGGGAGATTCCCTAGGGGTATGGCCTGCTTTCAATATGTTTATGGACATACTGGGAAAAAGAGACACTCTTCTGTGTATCTGGATCGTGTTGTGCTGCCTACAACTGTCTGTAAGCAAACAATCCACCATTTGGCCTAGTGATCTTGGATTAGTCATTTTTGGAGTCAACAGCTGGTATACTGACTGCCAACCTTGAGCTCATCAATCCCTGCAGCTGCGTGAGTCAGGAAAAGCCTCAAGCTTAACGTTTGATCCAAGAACTTGGGACTTGCCAGCTTCCGTAAGTCTGGAGCCATTTTCCTAAGATAAATTTCTCTCTTTCTCTCTCTCTATATATAAGCTTTACTGGTTTTGCTTCTCTAGAGAACCCAGCCTAACACAGACAGTAATAGGTAATATAGAGGGTAGTGGTTCTTACTGGTTACCAAAGGTTGAAGGGGAAAGGGAGAGAGAGAATAATTCTCTGGGAAGAAAGGAGTTGTTTATAGTGATGGGAAAATTTACATTAATTAAGACAACAGTTACATAACTTGACTAATGTAACTAATATCAATAAGAAACATCAGAAAGGGGTTGGGAAGATGGTGTTTTACCTGTAGCCCACATGTTAGTTCCTTCTAGCATCTTAATGCCTGAAAAACTAGTTGCCACAGTTTGAAGCGGGGATTTCGGTGCTCTGAACAGCTCATTAAGTTGGAGAAGTAGTTAGGGGAGTAGGAGGAAAAAAAAAAAAAAGAGGGAGAGGCAGGGTAAACAGCCAGGACAAATAAAAATAAATGAAGCTTCCCTGTGGCATGCCAGCCGGCTGGCCAGAAGGAACATCAGAGGGCTCCCTGAGGAGTGGAGAGAACACAATAGAGGACCTGCAGCCACTCCAGGGATCTACCTACAGTACCCTCGTTTATTGGTAACTTTGGGACCCTCCTAAGTGGGAAGGCAGCATTTCTGAGAAGTGGAGCAGAGACCCCTCTGGCTAGGAAGGAGTACTGCTGAATTTGGAGCAGAAAGGGAAGCATGCTGCAGGTGGGCGGGCCCTGGGACTAACTCGTGGATTGGGTGAGGGGTCCAAATATTCCAAGACAGCTTCTTGGCACAGAGGGGCCTGTAGTATGGGGTTTTTGAAGCTGTCTGAACCTGGTTGAAAGTGGTGGCTCCCTAATGATTGGGGTTAGAGAGCCACCTAACCCCAACTGAACTTGAGCTGTGGGCCTGTGAGTGACAGTATAATGTCATCATTAGCAGCCTACTCAAAGGCCTGGAAACAGCTACTGGAGCCTTGGAGCTTCTTTTCTCTTTTCTTCCTCCTGTCCTCACCTCTCCCCTGCCTCCTCCAATAGAAAAACCACGTTAAGAAACACAACACCTGCCGGCTTGAATCCTAAACCTGCTTCACTGCGAACAAAGACCTGCATCCACATACCACACAGTAATTTTATCATCACAAAGAAAACTGCAGAACAACCCAGCACACCTAAATTAATAACCAAAAAATAAAAATAAAATACACCAGCTCCACCTCTGCAAAACGATTAAATCATAAAATCAAGATCCAGGGATTCAGGTAAGGGTAGGGACCCAAGCCCCAACCCACCATCAAGGAAAGTGGGGGAAAGAGAAACCAGAGGGCAGGACAGAACAGAGCAGCAGCCAGGGATCCAGGTAAGGGGAGCAACACAGTCCCCTCCTCCCACACCAGCCAGGAAAGCAGGAGATAGCGAAACCAGAGGGCACAACAGAGCAGAACAGCAGCAAGGGACCCAGGTAAGGGGAGAAACCCAAGCCCATACCCCACCAGCCAGGAAAGTGGGGCAAAGAGAAACCAGAGGGCTTGACAGAGCAGAGCAGCAGTCAGGGATCCAGGTAATGGGAGCAAAACAGGCCCCAACCCACACCAGCCAGGAAGGCAGGGGCAAGAGAAGCCAGAGGGGAAAACAGACCAGAGCAGCAGCCAAGGATACAGGTAAGGGGAGGGACCCAGGCCCAACCTCCATGAGCCAGGGATGTGGGAGAAAGAGAAGCCACAGGGACAACAGAGCAGAGTGGCACCAGGGATCCAGGTAAGGGGAGGGAAGAGAGGTTTCAAATAGCTAAGCAAGACAAACTTGTCTGTCAGTTTGTCATCCTACTGTGGCTTGCATGTTGCTGTGAGGCTTGAGGTTGTGCCACCGAGGTTTCAAGTGCCAGCAGGGTTGCAAATGGTGCACAGGTTTCAATGCAGCTTACAGAGCAAGACAAACTATGAAGAAGGAAGAGGCCATCCACTTCTCAAAGAATGGGCCAGGGAAAACCTTATGAATAGCAGAGAAACACTTTCTGATACATTAATGTGCAACTTTATGGATAGCCTGGAAACATTATCTGATACAGTGCAGGAGAACGAACCTCTTACTTCAGAAAGCTTTCAAAATACAACTAGGAAAGAGCTGCATCATCAAAGTAGCAAGCCTCACTGATATGGATAAAGTAAAACATTCAGAACCTCCATTTGCTGATGTGGCACGACTTAAATTGAGGAGAAACAGCTACAAACATCCATTAATAATAAGAATACGGAATGTACAAAGTATGAATCTAGGAAAATTAGAAGTTGTCAAAAATGAAATGGAACACATGAAGATTGATATCCTAAGCATTAGTAAGCTGAAATGAACTGGTTTGGGCCATTTTGAATCAGATAACCATATGAACCAGATAACCATACGAATCAGATAACCATATGCTGGGAATGACAATTTGAAGAGGAATGGCATGGCATTCATCATCACAAAGGTTGTTTCAAGATCTGTCCTGAAGTACAATGCTGTTAGTGATAGGAAAATATGCATATGCCTACAAGGAAGACCAGTTAATACAACCATTATTCAAATTTATGCACCAATTACCAAAGTCAAAAATAAGGAAATTGAAGATTTTTATCAACTTCTCCAGTCGGCAGTTAACCGAATGTGCAATCAAGATGTGTTACTGGTGACTGGAATGCAAAAGATGGAAACAAAGAAGAATTACTGGTACTGGGAAAATTTGGACTTGGTGACAGAAATAATGTTGGAGATCGCATGACAAAATTTTTGTAAGATCAATGACTTATTTATTGCAAATACATTTTTCAACAACACAAACAGCAACTATACACATGGAATTCACCAGATGGAGTACACAGGAATAAGATTGACTATATCTGTGGCAAGAGGCAATGGAAAAGCTCAATATCTTCAGCCAAAACAAGGCCAGGAGCTGATTGTTGAGCAGACCATCAATTTTTCATATGTAAGTTCAACTTGAAGTTGTAAAACAAGTCCATAGGAGCCAAAATATGACCTAAAATATCCCTCCTGAATTTAGAGACCATCTAAAAAATACATATGAAGTGTTGAACACCAATGACCAAAAGCAGAATTGTGGGATGACATCAAGAGCATTATCCATGAAGAAAGCAAGAGGTCATTTAAAAGATGAGAAAAGAAGAAAAGACCAAAATGGATGAGAGAAAAGGCTCTGAACCTTGCCCTCGAATGGAGAGTAGCTAAAGCAAATGGAAGAAATGACAAGGTAAAAGACTTGAACAGAAGATTTCAAAGAGCAGCTCGAGAAGACAAAGCCAATTACTATAATGAAATGTGTAAAGACCTGGAGTTGGGAAACTAAAAGGGAAGAAAATGCTTGGCATTTCTCAAGCTGAAAGAACTGAAGAAAAAATTTAAGCTTAAAGTTGCAATATTGAAAGATTCTATGGGGAAAATATTGACTGATGCAGGAAGCATCAAAAGAAGATAGAAGGAATACACAGAGTCACTATACCACAAAAATGGTTCAATCTTCATCCATTTCAGGAGGTGGCATCTGATCAAGAACCAATGGTGTTGAAGGAAGAAGTCAAAGCTGCACTGAAGGAATTGGCAAAGAACAAGTCTCCAGGAATTGACAGAATACCCATTGAGATGTTTCAACAAATGGATGCCCCACTGCAGGCACTCACTCAGTTATGCCAAGGGATTTGGAAGAGATACCTGGCCAACTGACTGGAAGAGATCCATATCTGTGCCCATTCCAAAGAGAGGTGATCCCACAGAATGTGGAAATTATCGAACAATATTATTAATATTGCACGTAAGTAAAATTTTACTGAAGATAATTCAAAAATGGTTGCAGCAGTACATTGACAAAGAACTTCCAGTGATGCAGGCTACATTCAGGGATATCATTGCTTATGTCAGATGGATCTTGGCTCAAAACAAAGAATATCAGAAAGATATTTACTTGTGTTTTACTGACCATGCAAAGGCATTTGATTATGTGGATCATAACAAATTGTGGATAACATTGAAAAGAATGGGAATTCCGGAACACTTAATTGTACTCATGGGGAACCTGTACAGAGAACAAGAGCCTGTCATTCAAACAGAACAAGGGGACACTGCATGGTTTAAAATCAAGAAGGGAGTGTGTCAGGGTTGTATTTTTTCCCCATACTTATTCAATCTATATGCTGAGCAAATAATCCAAGAAGCTGGACTATATGAAGAAAAGCATGGCATCAGTATTGGAGGAAGGCTCATTAACAACCTGCAAGACCTGACAACAGAACTTTGCTTGCTGAAAGTGAGGATGACTAGAAGCACTTACTGATGAAGATTGAAGAATACAGTCTGAAGTATGGATTACATCACAATATAAAGAAAACAAAAATTCTCACAACTGGACCTGTAAGCAGCATGACAATGAATGGAGGAAATATTGAAGTTGTCAAAGACTTCATGTTACTTGGTTCTACAATTGACATCAATGGAGGCAGCAGACAGGACACCAGATGATGTATAGTACTGGGTAAGTCAGCTGCAAAGGAACTCTTTCAAGTACGGAAGAACAAAGATGTCTCCTTGAGGACAAAGGTGTGCCTGGCACAAGCTGTAATATTTTCAATCGCCTCATATGCATGTGAGAGCTGGACAATGAATAAAGAAGAATGAAGAAGAATTGATACTTTTGAGATGTGGTGCTGGAGAAGAATGCTGAAAGTACCATTGACTGCTAAAAGAACTAACAGATCTGTCCTGGAGGAAGTGCAGCTGGAATGCTCCTTGGAAACAAGAATGGCTAGACTTCATCTCACCTACTTTAGTCATGTTGTCAGAAGGGACTATTTCCTGGAGAGGGATCTCATGCTTGGTAAGGTAGAGGGTCAATGAAGGTAGGGAAGGCCCTCAACAAGATGGATTTACACAGTGGCTGCCGCAATGGGCTCAAGATTTGGATCTGGCATTGTACTGGGCAGTGTTTTATTCTGCTGTGCATAGGGTTGCTATGAGTCAGAGATGACCCAATGGCACCTAACAACAACAACAATAAAATCAGGACAGAAAAAAATCAATACATAACTAACAGTTAAAAAGAACTTCAAGATGTCTAGTAAACAAACAAACAAAAACCAAGATAAGAAAATAGAAATAAAATCCCAAGTAAAAGTCTCATTAAACATGGAGGAAGAGGAGGCAACAGAATTATCTGAGAAGGAATTTAGAAGGTACATTTATAGAACTCTACAAAACCTCAAGGAAACCCCAAATACAATTAAGGAAAACACAGAGAGTACCCTGGAAGAACTCAAGAAAACCCTTCAAGAACAAAATAACAAGATTAATACAGAACTCATACAGAAACAGCAGTTAGAAATCAAGAAAAATGAATACCAAAATTACAGAATTGCACAGTGGAAGCACAAAAGAATAGGCTAGAACTGGATGAAGAATGCTTTTCCCAACTAGAAGATAAATCCCTTGACACCAGCCTGTATGAAGAAAACTAAGAACAAAAATTTGAGAGAAAAGAAGAGAACCTAAGAATTATATGGGACAACATGAAAATAAACAACATACACCTCATTGGAATTCCAGAACAAGAAGAGGCAAAAAAAAAAAAAAAACACTGAGAAAATTGTGAAAGATTTACTAATAGAAAATTTCCCATATATTATGTAGGAAAAACGATATTTGTCCAAGAAGCTCAAAGAACCCCATACAGGATAGATCCCAAGAGAAAAACACCAAGACATATCATAAGCAAACTCTCCCAAACCAAAGTCAAAGAAAGAATCCTGTGAGGTGTTTGGGACAAAAGAAATATTACTTATAGCAAGCAAACAGACTGAGTTCTGATTACTCAGTAGAAACCATTCAGGCAAGAATGCAATGGGATAGCATGTATAAATCACTGAAGAAAAAGAACTTCCAACCAAGAATCTTACATCCAGCCAAACTGTCCATCAAATATGAGAGTGAAATCAAGACATTCTTAGACAAACAGAAATTAAGGGATTTTGTGAAAAACAGACCAACCCTACAGGAAATGCTTAAAGAAGTCCTTCCAATAGAGAACCCACAACAGAGAACAACAAAATCAAGGCACATAACATCAACCCTAAAACAAAATCAGAAATAGATGCTAAAAATAAAACTATAAAATATTGTACACTGAAAAACAAGGAAGTCAATCTGCACATAACAACAGCAACTAATCAAATATGGGAAATAAAAGTTCTAGGTACAAAACTTCCCAATGGAGAGGAAAACAGGACAATGTCTTCATAGAACAGACTGTTCCAAAAGTATAGAGACAAGAATTCACTCCAAGGTAACCACAGAGAAAGTTAACAATGCCCCTAAGCAAACCCAGAAGGAAAGAAACCATATGGGTTTAGTAGGCCCAAGACCAACAATAAAGAAGAAAAGAGAGGAAACATTTGACAACAAAATGAACTCAGCACAGAAAATTATATGGACCAAGGAAACTCCAACAACATGAAAAAAAAAAAAAAGAATAGAATGACAGCAATCAATGCATACCTATCACTAATTACACTCAATGTGAATGGCCTAAATGCACCAAACAAGAGAAGGAGAGTGGCAGACTAGATAAGAAAAGAAGACCCATCGATATGCTGCCTACAAGAGACCCACCTTAGACACAAAGATAAAAACAAATTAAGAGTTAAGGGAGGAAAAAATATACCAAGTCAATGGTAACCAAAAAAGAGCAGGAGTGGCAATATTAATTAATGATAAAATAGACTTTAAGATGAAAAATAACATAAGTGACAAAGAAGATCACTATATGAAGTTGAAAGGGTCAATCAACCAAGAAGACATCATGGTAATAAATATCTATGCACCCAATGAAAGTGCTCCAAAACATGTGAAGCAAACATTAATTGAATTGAAAGGGAAAATAGACAACTCTACAATAGCAGTAGGAGACTTTAACACAGCATTCTCAAGGAGGGACAGATCAACTAGAAAAAACTCAACAAAGATACAGAAGAATTCAACAACACAATCAACCAACTTGACCTCATAGACATACAGAGCACTCCATCCAACAAAAGCACAATTCACATTCTTCTCCAGTGCACATGGATCATTCTCCAGAATAGTCATATGTTAGGACATAAAACAAGCCTCAATAAATTCAGAAACACTGAAATACTACAAAGCATCTTCTTGGACCACAATGCTATAAAATTAGAAATTAATAATAGGAAGATGAAGGAAAAACATCAAATGTGGAAAGTGAACCATTCACTGCTCAAAACTACTGGGTAATAGAACAAATAAAAAGTGAAATAAAACAGTTCCTAGAAACAAACAGGAATGAAGACACATCTTATCAAAACTTATGGCACATGCTGAAAGCATTATTCAGAGGTCAGTTTATAGCAATAAATGCATACATCAAGAAAGAGGAATGAAACAACTCAACAACTCCAACAATTAGAAAAAGAAAAACAAAAGAACCCTACAGTATCTAGAAGTAAGAAAATAATACACATCAGAGCAGAAATAAATGAAACAGAAAACAAAAAAAAGAGAGAAAATCAACAAAACAAGGAGCTTGATTTTCAAAAAGATTAACAAAATTAACAAAACATTGGCAAATCTAACAAAAGAAAAGAAAAAGAAGATACAAACTAATAGATAGTAAACAAAAAGGGTGTCATCACAAAGGAACCAACTGAAATAAAAAAGATACTGACAGAATATTATGAAGAACTGTATTCCAACAGCTTTGAGAACTTAGAAGGACAAATTTCTGCAATCACAAGACCTACCGAACTGTCCCACTCAGAGATAGAATATTTGAATAGACCCATGACAAAGAAAGAAAGAGAACAGGTCATAAAAAAACTTCCGACAAGGAAAAGTTCTGGCCTTGATGGCTTCACTGGAGAATTTTACCAAATATTCAGGGAGGAGTTCATACCTATACTACTCAAGCTATTTCAGAACACAGAAAAAGATGAAACTTTCCCAAACTCATTTTATGAAGCAAGCATAACACTAATACCAAAGCCAGGGAAAGACACCACTAAAAAGGAAAACTACAGACCAATATCACTCATGAACATATATGCAAAAATTTTCAACAAAATCCTAGCCAACAGAATCCAACAACATATCAGAAAAATAATACATCCTGACCAAGTGGGATTCATACCTGGTATGCAAGGATGTTTCAATATCAGAAAAACAATCAATGTAATCCACCACATAAACAAAACAAAAGAACCATATGATCATATCAATCGACACAGAAAAAGCATGTGATAAAAAACAACACATGTTCCTGTTCAGAATTCTCAGCAAAACAGGGATAGAAGGGAAACTCCTCAACACAATGAAGGAAATATATGCAAAGCCAATGGCCAACATTATTATTAATGGAGAAAGACTCAAAACATTCCTCTTACGAATGGGAACTAGACAGAGATGCCCTCTATCACCACTTCTAGTTAACATTGTATTGGAAGTCCTAGCCAGGGCAATAAAGCAAGAAAGAGAAATAAAAGGCAT